>NC_053398.1:88120834-88427951 GCF_905171765.1 Bufo bufo | reverse complement strand
CTCTGAGTATTTGTGGCACATGGAATCATCGTAGAAAAATGCTAAAAAATAACACCATGGAGAAACCATGGTCTGCTCTGCTTTTCCTTCATGCGATCCTGCTAATGGAAAGAAAAAGATTTAGGGGGTCTTTTAATCCCATTCCTGTTTCAAATTCACACGTCTTAAATAAAGTAAAATCAAAGAAGCAAATGGGACACAGACCATTGTTAGCCAAACTGGTAACTGCTGGTGTGAAATCTAAAGCAAAGCTTGAGAGTTATATGCAGTGGGCCAGAGCCCAAAAAGAAAGGGATAGAGATAACCTCTGGCATCTGTGGTCCAGTGAGGAGGGCAGACCGCCCCATGTGGACTAATGGAGTAATTCAGTAGTTCAGTGTAATGGTGCAGAACCTCAAGCAACCAGAGGTTAAACAATAGTGGATTTATTAAATACACGGCAGTACAGCCCAAACCAGTAAGCATACACAGGTAGCCAACCTGAATAATAACCTGTGCAGGGAAACACCAAGGGGACAGCCAGTGACCAGGCCAAAGCTCATATGTGCAGTATTAGTCCGTGTAACGTGGTACCTAGGGATGAGACGTCAGGATTTCCAGGGTCTGATCCAAGATCATACACAAGACAAACTGTTCAGCAAAGGTGATGAATCCAGGCAGTCTCTAGAGATAAATCGAGGAAGGCAGAGGTCATGCACAGGTAAGTCTTGGAGAATATGAACTGCAACATACACCCGGGTTGTCAAAACAACAGTGGGCACTGACCAGCCAGGGAGATCACCTCCTAAATACCTGCTAGCCAATCACAGAGTGCCATGTGTCTATTCCTCATTGGTCATATAATGATCCTAATTCCTGACACTTGTGCGGCCTAGGCTGGTCACTTAATCCATGCCTGCCCTCAATCTACTAGAATTTACGTACAGGTATTTTCCCCGTCAGCGACCGGCGTTGCGAATAAGATGCGAGTATGTTCGGCCGCGTATCCTTTTGCGAACCTCCTCTTGAGCGTGCACGCGGGTGCTCGAGCGACCCAGCATGAATACACGATCGCGTCGTCACGGACGCAGGAACGGAACCCGCAGGTGATACCAGAGACAGGACTGGCCGCTGTGTGCTGCCACCAGTCCGGTCAATCTGCCTCCGAGACCCCAGCGGTCTTCCCCTCCGGCGACCATGCAGACGCACTACCGCGTCTGCCCGCAAAGGTGTCGGAACCGAAGATTCCCCAGGCACATGCGTGACCTGTCCCGCTACTCCAACAGGGTCCCCCACAGGCCGAGCTCCACGAGGACCCCTGGGGGCCCCAGTGGATCGCGGAACAGGAGAGTGTCTTACATTCAGCATCTGTACTTTGACCAGGCAGATTTACCCAAAAGGCGATACAGATGTTTGTTTTAGTGGCAGCAAGGTCTGTCAGCAGCACAAAATATGCCCAAAACACTGTAAGGGACATTTATCAAGACTGGCATTCAGGCACTGGTTTATATATTTCTGCCATAAGTTATAGTAAATCTATGGGTGTCCTACCATGGACTCCCACTGATCATGAAAATGGGGGCCCTGTACCCCCTTCAGACCCCCTGAAATTAACAGAGCAGCCAGTCGGGCATGCATGTGGCTTCTCCATTCATTTCTATAGGAATTCTGGAGATAGCTGAGCTCTGTACTCCCATTCTCATGATCAGTGGGGATCCCAGTGGTAGGACCCCCACGGATCTAATCGTTATCCCCAGGATAGGGGATAACTTCAAACAACCAGAATACCCCTTTAATATATAACATGGAGTGGGTACTACCTAGAGTACAGGAAATACTAGATCTTTTTGGTTCACTTTCCCACTTTATTAACTATGAGAAATCACAGGCACTGGGCTTGGGAATATTGACAACCTGTGGGACTGAATAGCACTATCTTCACCATTTAACTGTTCAAAAAATATCATCACTTATTTAGTAATAATTTAAGTAATAAATTAACTAAACAATACAAATAATACAAACTTGCTGCTTTTCTTGGGTAAATATTTAATAGGAAGGTTGGACAGTCTTCTGCTGGAGCTGTACATGTTATGCACTGCCCGAACAAATCTTTTTTTCTGTGCATGAGCCACCTTTTTTCCCCCAACAACCTGCTATAAAGCTTCTACAGTTCATAAGTGTTTTATAGGCATATTCCCAGCACCAAAATTAGCATATATTTCACTGCATATGGGGCGCAATTGCTCCATATTCTCTCCAAAAACAGGTTCTAATGTTCCAGGGCTGATGACGTGTGTCTCTGCAGCACCGCTGGCATCCTGGTTGTCAGGGAGACAGAACGAGTCTCCTTGTGCAAGAGTGCCGGCCAATCAGGGCGAACGTTCACAGAAGGAGTCGCGCTGACGTCACTGTGCGTCATGTGATCCGGAAACGCAGCCTATTTAAATAGGCAACCTGCTGGCCACAGGCTGCCTGTGATTTTTCTTATCTTCAGATTGCCACACTAGCATTTTTCTACAGATTGCTATTTGGACTCCTCAGCTCGTACCCCGATTATGACTTGTGTTTGACCCCTTTGGACTTGTCGTGATATCCTAGTTTTGACATCTGGCTATCCCTGGTTTGTGTTGCTGGTTCTGATTCTGGTTTGTCCTGGATTCTTCTGGTATTGACCTCGGCTAGGTACGTTGTGGTTCTGTTTCTTGTCCACTGTGCTTTTCTGTCACAAGCCTTCTGTTATTTTTATCTCTCTGTGTTCCCTCCCTGGTGCCCACCCAGCACATAGAAAGGGACGCACTGCCATCCAGTTGCGGGCCGCTGGTTAGGGAGGATCCTACAAGTAGGTAGGGACAGTTGTGTGTGCAAGTTCAGGGCCTCACTAACACATTTAGTGACACGGTTGTAATTCTGCTAACGTTTATAATAGCGCTATTCAGAGCATGTTAATGTGTCAATACCAGTGTAAAGTGTGTTTGCAACAGGGAACATTTCATTGTGCCTGTGTTTATTACCAAAAAAACTGTTTCAATTTTGCTACTGTTTATAATTAAGCAGTTCAGCGCAATTTAGTGCATTAATACCAGTGTACAGTGTGTTCATAGCAGAGGATGTTTAATTAAGCCTATGTTTATTACCCAAATAAGGCTACTTTCACACTTGCGTTGTTCTTTTCCGGCATAGAGTTCCGTCACAGGGGCTCTATACCGGAAAAGAACTGATCAGGTATGTCCCCATGCATTCTGAATGGAGAGTAATCCGTTCAGTTTGCATCAGGATGTCTTCAGTTCAGTCGTTTTGACTGATCAGGCAAAAGAGAAAACCGTAGCATGCTACGGTTTTATCTCCGGCTAAAAAAACTGAAGACTTGCCTGAATGCCGGATCAGGCATTTTTTCCCATAGGAATGTATTAGTGCCGGATCCGGCATTCAGAATACCGGAATGCCGGATCCGTCCTTCCGGTATGCGCATGCGCAGACTGAAAAAAAGGTGAAAAAATAAATGCCGTATCCGTTTTTGCCGGATGACACCGGAAAGACGGATCCGGCATTTCAATGCATTTTTTCGACTGATCAGGCATTTTTAAGACTGATCAGGATCCTGATCAGTCTTACTAATGCCATCAGTTAGCATACATTTTGCCTGATCCGGCAGGCAGTTCCGGCGACGGAACTGCTTGCCGGATCTCTCTGCCGCAAGTGTGGAAGTAGCCTAACTTGTTAAAACTTTTCTACCATTTACTAGTGTAGTAATAAGTGTATTTTCCAGCATCTTTGAAAGCATATAGTTTGGCCACAAACTGTGTCCATTTGCATCTTTTTTTCAAAACAACTGTTGAAAATTTTATTCCAAAAATTCTATTTAGCACAGACTAGTGTACCTAATTTGACATATTGGTCTGTTGGTGCAGACTGAAAAGCTGTGCCAGACCAGGGGCAAGCTCGGGTGGTGCAAGTGGTAATATGGTCCCATGTGGTCATTTGTCTCCAGAATGCCGGCCATTATTTTATTGGACTCTTTGAAAGGTGCAATTTTTTTTCTAAAAAATTTATGAAAATTGTCTGGTAACAACTCTATTTATCAAAGTCATGTACCTGATCTAACATACATGTGTCAGAGTTGTGTGCCTTACCTAACATACATTGGCCCAGATTTACTAGTGAGCTTGCGGCATACCAAAAAAATCTAAAAAGTACCTTAGGACATTAGTACAGTCCTGATCAAAAGTTTAAGACCACTATAAAATGGCAAAAATCATATTTTACATTGTTGGATCTTAACAAGGTTCCAAGTAAAGCTTCAACATGCAACAAGAAGAAATGAGAGTGAGACAAAAAAAATTTAAGCATTCAATTAATTGAAAATAACGATTAAACTGAAACAGGCTGTTTTTCAGCTGATCCAAATTTTAGGACCACATGCCTTTAAAAGGCCAAATCTGTGCAAAGATGTGGATTCATTGTTATTTTCTGTCAGGTAGTCACACGTTGTAATGGCAAAGGCAAAAAAACTCTCCCTTTTGAACGTGGTCGGGTTGTTGAACTGCATAAGCAGGGTCTCTCACAGCGCGCCATCGCTGCTGAGGTGGGACGCAGTAAGACAGTCATTTGGAATTTCTTAAATGATCCTGAGGGTTATGGAACAAAAAAGTCAAGTGGAAGACCCAAAAAAATTTCATCAGCACTGAGCCGGAGGATCTGTCACGGCTGAGGATGAGGAAAACCCTCAGCCATGCGATGACTGAAGATGGTGGTCGCTGCTAGGCCAGGACAGGAATCAGGGAGCAGGTCACTTCCTATTACGTCCCTATTTCTGACCCTGACTCCTAGCTGTATGAGCCGACCCTGATGGTAGGAGGGCTCATACTCCGGAATCTTGGGGTCCCTACTAGCCCTCAGGGTGGCCCTAAACTAGGAGCAGGGTAAGATGATCTGTTCCTCCTAGATACGGACGAACAGGAGTCTCACTGGCCAAGCTGCAAAGAAAGGGGAACATAAACAGCTTATGGCAATGGCAGGTAAATGCAACTAGTACAACACCTACCTGCCACAGACACACAGCCTGGAACCCATGTACAAGTGCTGCTGTCCACAACAATACAAACGGACACAGCACACACCACACATCACACAGGAACCCAGGAAACCATAGCTGCAATAAACAAAGAGACCAAAGAAACATCTTCATAACATCATACATAAACTTATGACCACAAGGGTGGCCCTCACTGGCAGATGGTATATAACCAGGAGGATGACTCCAGCTAACCATGGCTGAAGTACCCCTCAGAGTCTGGCATCCAGCCGGAGCTAAATAGCCCCAAGTGGCCACACCCACACACAGACACACCCAGTGTTCACACACAAGGAAGGGAGTTAACCCTTCCTACACCAGGCAAGGGAAGACTGCCACTTAAAGGGGAAGTGTACAAACAACAATCAAAGTGCAGCTGTTACCGCCGGCAATGACATGCGTGGCAACCATGTCCTGGGAACCAGCCAAGAGGCCGAGACACTGCCACCACATGTATACAACACGACACGTTGCCACGGACAACCGCAAGTGACGAAAAGTGTCCCAATGCACACATACACAACCTCATGCACAACAAACCCGGAAAGTGCACACATACAAAGAGAGGTTGCCAGGTGAAACCGCATGCACTTGACAGCAAGCTGCCTAGCAACAGCTCAGGCTGCTATGCTGCCAAATACAAACATGTTGCCAGCGGCAACCACACGTGAGGCAACATCCAAGCAGCCCTCACCATGTGGTTGACAACAAAACCAAAACTGCAGGCAACTGCATACGGATAAGGAGTCACGACCATAACCATGGTCGTGACAGGATCCAATTGGCTGTCCGTCAAGACACTGGACGATCCTCGACCCAAATTAAGGCCCTTACTGGTGCTGACTGCAGCCCCATAACCATCAGACGGCATCTGAGACTGAAGGGCTTCAAAAACAAAAAACATCTTCAAAGACCTCGTCTCCTTGAACGCCACAGAACTGCTCGTTTGGACTTTGCAAGAGAGCACTAAACATGGGACATTCAAAGGTGGAAGAAAGTTTTATTCTCTGATGAGAAAAAATGTAACCTTGATGGTCCTGATGGTTTCCAACGTTACTGGCATAACAAGCAGATCCCACCTGAGATGTTTTCTACGCGCCAGAGTGGAGGGGGCGCTATAATGGTCTGGGGTGCTTTTTTCTTTCAGTGGAACAATGGAGCTTCAGGAAGTGCAGGGGCGTCAAACGGCCGCTGGCTATGTCCAGATGTTGCAGAGAGCATTCCTCATGACTGAGGGCCCTCGTCTGTGTGGTAACGACTGGGTTTTTCAACAGGACAACACTACAGTACACAATACCCGCAGGACAAGGGACTTCTTCCAGGAGAATAACATCACTCTTTTGGCCCATCCTGCGTGTTCCCCTGATCTAAATCCAATTGAGAACCTTTGGGGATGGATGGCAAGGGAAATTTACAAAAATGGACAACAGTTCCAGACAGTAGATGGCTTTTATGCGGCCATCTTCACCACTTGGAGAAATGTTCCCACTCACCTCATGGAAATGCTTGTATCAAGCATGCCAAAACGAATTTTGGAAGTGATAAACAATAACGGCGGAGCTACTCAATACTGAGTTCATGTTTGGAAGTTGGATTTCTGTTTTGGGGGGTTTAGTTTTTTTTTGGAGGTGTGGTCCTAAACTTTTGATCAGCTGAAAAACAGCCTGTTTCAGTTTATTCGTTGTTTTCATTAAATTGAATGCTCAAAAAAGGTTTTGTCTCACTCCCATTTCTTCTTGTTGCATGTTGAAGCTCTACTTGGAACCTTGTTAAGATCGAGCCATGGTAAATATGATTTTTTTGCCATTTTTCAAGTGGTCTTAAACTTTTGATCAGTACTGTACCTCTAGCCAGCTGTCAATGTTTTAACCACTTCCCGCAACTGTAACGCCGAAAGGCGTCATTGCGGCGGCTCCCCCAGGCTACGCTAACGCCAATAGGCGTCATCTCGCGTGAGCCGAGATTTCCTGTGAACGCGCGCACACAGGCGCGCGCGCTCACAGGAACGGAAGGTAAGAGAGTTGATCTCCAGCCTGCCAGCGGCGATCGTTCGCTGGCAGGCTGGAGATGTGTTTTTTTTAACCCCTAACAGGTATATTAGACGCTGTTTTGATAACAGCGTCTAATATACCTGCTACCTGGTCCTCTGGTGGTCCCCTTTGTTTGGATCGACCACCAGAGGACACAGGTAGCTCAGTAAAGTAGCACCAAGCACCACTACACTACACTCCCCCCCCCCCCCGTCACTTATTAACCCCTTATTAGCCCCTGATCACCCCTGATCACCCCATATAGACTCCCTGATCACCCCCTGTCATTGATTACCCCCCTGTCATTGATCACCCCCCTGTAAAGCTCCATTCAGACGTCCGCATGATTTTTACGGATCCACTGATAGATGGATCGGATCCGCAAAACGCATCCGGACGTCTGAATGAAGCCTTACAGGGGCGTGATCAATGACTGTGGTGATCACCCCATATAGACTCCCTGATCACCCCCCTGTCATTGATTACCCCCCTGTCATTGATTACCCCCCTGTAAAGCTCCATTCAGACGTCCGCATGATTTTTACGGATCCACTGATAGATGGATCGGATCCGCAAAACGCATCCGGACGTCTGAATGAAGCCTTACAGGGGCATGATCAATGACTGTGGTGATCACCCCATATAGACTCCCTGATCACCCCCCTGTAAAGCTCCATTCAGATGTCCGCATGATTTTTACGGATGCACTGATAGATGGATCGGATCCGCAAAACGCATCCGGACGTCTGAATGAAGCCTTACAGGGGCATGATCAATGATTGTGGTGATCACCCCATATAGACTCCCTGATCACCCCCCTGTCATTGATTACACCCCTGTCATTGATCACCCCCCTGTAAAGCTCCATTCAGATGTCCGCATGATTTTTACGGATGCACTGATAGATGGATCGGATCCGCAAAACGCATACAGACGTCTGAATGAAGCCTTACAGGGGCATGATCAATGACTGTGGTGATCACCCCCCTGTCATTGATTACCCCCCTGTAAAGCTCCATTCAGATGTCCGCATGATTTTTACGGATGCACTGATAGATGGATCGGATCCGCAAAACGCATCCGGACGTCTGAATGAAGCCTTACAGGGGCGTGATCAATGACTGTGGTTATCACCCCATATAGACTCCCTGATCACCCCCCTGTCATTGATTACACCCCTGTCATTGATCACCCCCCTGTAAAGCTCCATTCAGATGTCCGCATGATTTTTACGGATCCACTGATAGATGGATCGGATCCGCAAAACGCATCCGGACGTCTGAATGAAGCCTTACAGGGGCATGATCAATGACTGTGGTGATCACCCCATATAGACTCCCTGATCACCCCCCTGTCATTGATTACCCCCCTGTCATTGATTACCCCCCTGTAAAGCTCCATTCAGATGTCCGCATGATTTTTACGGATCCACTGATAGATGGATCGGATCCGCAAAACGCATCCGGACGTCTGAATGAAGCCTTACAGGGGCGTGATCAATGACTGTGGTGATCACCCCATATAGACTCCCTGATCACCCCCCTGTCATTGATTACCCCCCTGTCATTGATTACCCCCCTGTAAAGCTCCATTCAGATGTCCGCATGATTTTTACGGATCCACTGATAGATGGATCGGATCCGCAAAACGCATCCGGACGTCTGAATGAAGCCTTACAGGGGCGTGATCAATGACTGTGGTGATCACCCCATATAGACTCCCTGATCACCCCCCTGTCATTGATTACCCCCCTGTAAAGCTCCATTCAGATGTCCGCATGATTTTTACGGATGCACTGATAGATGGATCGGATCCGCAAAACGCATACGGACGTCTGAATGAAGCCTTACACGGGCGTGATCAATGACTGTGGTTATCACCCCATATTGACTCCCTGATCACCCCCCTGTCATTGATCACCCCCCTGTCATTGATCACCCCCCCTGTCATTGATCACCCCCCCTGTCATTGATCACCCCCCTGTCATTGATCACCCCCCCTGTCATTGATCACCCCCCCTGTCATTGATCACCCCCCCTGTCATTGATCACCCCCCCTGTCATTGATCACCCCCCCTGTCATTGATCACCCCCCCTGTCATTGATCACCCCCCCTGTCATTGATCACCCCCCCTGTCATTGATCACCCCCCCTGTCATTGATCCCCCCCCTGTCATTGATTACCCCCCCTGTCATTGATCACCCCCCCTGTCATTGATCACCCCCCTGTCATTGATCACCCCTCTGTAAGGCTCCATTCAGACATTTTTTTGGCCCAAGTTAGCGGAATTATTTTTTTTTTTTTCTTACAAAGTCTCATATTCCACTAACTTGTGTCAAAAAATAAAATCTCACATGAACTCACCATACCCCTCACGGAATCCAAATGCGTAAAATTTTTTAGACATTTATATTCCAGACTTCTTCTCACGCTTTAGGGCCCCTAGAATGCCAGGGCAGTATAAATACCCCACATGTGACCCCATTTCGGAAAGAAGACACCCCCAGGTATTCCGTGAGGGGCATATTGAGTCCATGAAAGATTGAAATTTTTGTCCCAAGTTAGCGGAAAGGGAGACTTTGTGAGAAAAAAATTAAAAATATCAATTTCCGCTAACTTGTGCCAAAAAAAAAAAATTTCTATGAACTCGCCATGCCCCTCATTGAATACCTTGGGGTGTCTTCTTTCCAAAATGGGGTCACATGTGGGGTATTTATACTGCCCTGGCATTCTAGGGGCCCCAAAGCGTGAGAAGAAGTCTGGTATCCAAATGTCTAAAAATGCCCTCCTAAAAGGAATTTGGGCACCTTTGCGCATCTAGGCTGCAATAAAGTGTCACACATCTGGTATCGCCGTACTCAGGAGAAGTTGGGGAATGTGTTTTGGGGTGTCATTTTACATATACCCATGCTGGGTGAGAGAAATATCTTGGTCAAATGCCAACTTTGTATAAAAAAATGGGAAAAGTTGTCTTTTGCCAAGATATTTCTCTCACCCAGCAAGGGTATATGTAAAATGACACCCCAAAACACATTCCCCAACTTCTCCTGAATACGGCGATACCACATGTGTGACACTTTTTTGCAGCCTAGGTGGGCAAAGGGGCCCATATTCCAAAGAGCACCTTTAGGATTTCACAGGTCATTTACCTACTTACCACACATTAGGGCCCCTGGAAAATGCCAGGGCAGTATAACTACCCCACAAGTGACCCCATTTTGGAAAGAAGACACCCCAAGGTATTCCGTGAGGGGCATGGCAAGTTCCTAGAATTTTTTATTTTTTGTCACAAGTTAGTGGAAAATGCAGATTTTTTTTTTTTTTTTTTTTTTTTTTTCATACAAAGTCTCATATTCCACTAACTTGTGACAAAAAATAAAAACTTCCATGAACTCACTATGCCCATCAGCGAATACCTTGGGGTCTCTTCTTTCCAAAATGGGGTCACTTGTGGGGTAGTTATACTGCCCTGGCATTCTAGGGGCCCAAATGTGTGGTAAGGAGTTTGAAATCAAATTCTGTAAAAAATGACCTGTGAAATCCGAAAGGTGCTCTTTGGAATATGGGCCCCTTTGCCCACCTAGGCTGCAAAAAAGTGTCACACATCTGGTATCCCCGTACTCAGGAGAAGGTGGGGAATGTGTTTTGGGGTGTCATTTTACATATACCCCTGCTGGGTGAGAGAAATATCTTGGCAAAAGACAACTTTTCCCATTTTTTTATACAAAGTTGGCATTTGACCAAGATATTTATCTCACCCAGCATGGGTATATGTAAAAAGACACCCCAAAACACATTCCTCAACTTCTCCTGAATACAGAGATACCAGATGTGTGACACTTTTTTGCAGCCTAGGTGGGCAAAGGGGCCCATATTCCAAAGAGCACCTTTCGGATTTCACAGGTCATTTTTTACAGAATTTGATTTCAAACTCCTTACCACACATTCGGGCCCCTAGAATGCCAGGGCAGTATAACTACCCCACAAGTGACCCCATTTTGGAAAGAAGAGACCCCAAGGTATTCGCTGATGGGCATAGTGAGTTCATGGAAGTTTTTATTTTTTGTCACAAGTTAGTGGAATATGAGACTTTGTATGAAAAAAAAAAAAAAAAAAAAAATCATCATTTTCCACTAACTTGTGACAAAAAATAAAAAATTCTAGGAACTTGCCATGCCCCTCACGGAATACCTTGGGGTGTCTTCTTTCCAAAATGGGGTCACTTGTGGGGTAGTTATACTGCCCTGGCATTCTAGGGGCCCAAATGTGTGGTAAGGAGTTTGAAATCAAATTCTGTAAAAAATGACGAGTGAAATCCGAAAGGTGCTCTTTGGAATATGGGCCCCTTTGCCCACCTAGGCTGCAAAAAAGTGTCACACATCTGGTATCTCCGTACTCAGGAGAAGGTGGGGAATGTGTTTTGGGGTGTCATTTTACATATACCCATGCTGGGTGAGAGAAATATCTTGGCAAAAGACAACTTTTCCCATTTTTTTATACAAAGTTGGCATTTGACCAAGATATTTATCTCACCCAGCATGGGTATATGTAAAATGACACCCCAAAACACATTCCTCAACTTCTCCTGAGTACGTAGATACCAGATGTGTGACACTTTTTTGCAGCCTAGGTGGGCAAAGGGGCCCATATTCCAAAGAGCACCTTTCGGATTTCACTGGTCATTTTTTACAGAATTTGATTTCAAACTCCTTACCACACATTTGGGCCCCTAGAATGCCAGGGCAGTATAACTACCCCACAAGTGACCCCATTTTGGAAAGAAGAGACCCCAAGGTATTTCGTGATGGGCATAATGAGTTCATGGAAGTTTTTATTTTTTGTCACAAGTTAGTGGAATATGAGACTTTGTAGGAAAAAAAATAAAATAAAAAAAAATCATCATTTTCCGCTAACTTGTGACAAAAAATAAAAAGTTCTATGAACTCACTATGCCCATCAGCGAATACCTTAGGGTGTGTACTTTCCGAAATGGGGTCATTTGTGGGGTGTTTGTACTGTCTGGGCATTGTAGAACCTCAGGAAACATGACAGGTGCTCAGAAAGTCAGAGCTGCTTCAAAAAGCGGAAATTCACATTTTTGTACCATAGTTTGTAAACGCTATAACTTTTACCCAAACCATTTTTTTTTTACCCAAACATTTTTTTTTTATCAAAGACATGTAGAACTATAAATTTAGAGCAAAATTTCTATATGGATCTCGTTTTTTTTGCAAAATTTTACAACTGAAAGTGAAAAATGTCATTTTTTTGCAAAAAAATCGTTAAATTTCGATTAATAACAAAAAAAGTAAAAATGTCAGCAGCAATGAAATACCACCAAATGAAAGCTCTATTAGTGAGAAGAAAAGGAGGTAAAATTCATTTGGGTGGTAAGTTGCATGACCGAGCAATAAACGGTGAAAGTAGTGTAGTGCCGATTTGTAAAAAAGGGCCTGGTCTTTAGGGGGGTATAAACCTGTGGTCCTTAAGTGGTTAAAAAAAAAAAAAAAAATAAATAAATAATAATAATTGTTTCAAATATTTCACAGTTGTCTTGCAGTTCCACACTTTCACGAAAAATTAATTCTGGTTTATGGTATTAGTACTTCTAGCCAGTTGTCAATTAAAAGAAATTGTTTAAAATTGTCTTGTTCTCCAAAACATTTTCACAGTTGTCATGCAGGTCCTCAACTTCACCAAAATATAATTTTGGTTTATGATATTAGTACTACCTGCCAGCTATCAATATTTTTTAATTGTTTAAAGTTGTCTCACTCTCCAAAAAGTTTCCACAGGTGTCATGCATTTCCAGTTCTGCTCTATGGTATTAGTACACACTTCTGGCGAGCTGTCAATTTTTTTTTAAATAGCCTCTGTCAGAATTCCCAACCCTATTAAACCAGGCATATTGCTTAGTAAGGTTAATCACGCTGACTAAAATAATATATTATTTATCTCTTATCTCTGACGTTTGCAGGGTTGTGCAAATCAAGCAGTTGGAGCACCAAGGGGCAGGCTGCAGCTCTTTGAGCACGATACAGCTACACCCCCTCGTTCTCATTATACCCCCTCCTCCCCATTAAGTGACAGAGCTAGTATCCCTGTCTAATGGTCCTGCACTGTGACCCACAAATACTTATTGCTGGTCCAGCATTAATATGTTATATAGAGTCATTGGTGTCAGTGAGTTTTATCCAAATCATACGTTCCCCTAGGAATGCATAATTTTGATAATGTGCTGTGGGCTTATATGTATGCAATCATTGGTGGCAGTAGAGCCTTTTCAGAAGGCAGTGACTGCTGGGAGCATGTGTTATTTTCAGCTCAGGCAGTGTGGCAGTTCATCAGGGAGGCATTTTGAGTACTCAGGCCCTTCAAAGAGGCCGCTGGATTTGTGGTTAGGGACAACAGCAGCATCAACAATGTCATCCCCCTGATTTTTATATTAGAGCAAATGCTCAACAAGGATGGGGAAAAAAACACTTGTTTCAACATCTTGCTGGCTGCACTGTAGCTGTTGAGGACCCAAATGGACAAAGTCCCATGAAGGAGAAAGTGTAGAAGGATGATAAGCTACCACTGGAAGAGGAGGAGGAGTTGCTAGTGCATGAAGCCGAAACTGATGATGATGATGATGATGAGAACACTGGCCATGATGGGACGGACCCAGAAAGAACTAGGCGTATCATTAGCATGAAGCAAACTGATAACTACTGGATAGCCATGCTTTTAGATAGTTGCTATCAAAGAAAAAGGGGAAAATATTTTCCCGATGTTGAAAGGGAGGCAAAATTGCTGTATTACCAGGATACACTGTGTACAAAGCTTACTGCAGCTTTTGGCGAAAAACATGTGATACCCTCTTGTCTGACTAGAAGACCCCTCTCTACACCTTGCTGAAAACTGATCTCTGGCTGTATCTGTTGCCTCAAGTAGCAGAAGTCGCAGCAGCACCAGCAGCAGCCAATTCAGTTTGATGAACATGATGGAGCAGTTTTTTCATGTGCCGCACCAAGCTGACATACAACAGCAAATGAATACGTACTACCTAAAATAGGTTCAGTCCTACCTGGACTGTGGCCTTTCACAGACCCATACCCTGTTTCCCTGACCTCACAAATCTCTAGGCAAGCATATTGGATCAGTGGCCAGAACTAGCCTAGTTTACTATTGCTGTACTGTCTTCTCCAGCATCCAATGTCACCTCATAGAAGATTTTCGGCACAGGAGAGGGTGTCACATCCAAACAGACAATCTTGTCCTCCACAAGTGTACAAAAAAGTGAAATTTTTTAAAATGAATGAGGCATGGAACCATCCACATACCTCCAGCTGAAGCCCATAAATAGATCTGCCATTGCTGATGGTGGCTATTTATCATGCCATTGCCACTATCTGCCTGCCATCATGTTATGTGCTGTATGGCTGAAGGTATTGCTGCCTCTACCACTATCATTACCCCTACACAGCCACACATCTTCTGCCTTGCCCCTACTACTTCTACCTCTACACAGCTGCATATCTACTGCATATCTACTGGAGGTGCAGGGGAGGGAGAGGCGTGTCCATTCCCCTTCCTCTGATAGGCTGCAGGCAGGCCCGAAGTGGAGGAGAGGCCCCGCCCCCAAATTGCTCCTGTTTATCTTTCTAAAGCTAAAGGACCTTGGATGATGTCATCACAGGTCCTGTAAGGGAACTGCACAGTGTAAAGTGTAGTTCCTAGGTTAGAACAGTGCATCTGCCAGGACCTGTGATGACATCATCTTCAACATCACAGGTCCTGCAGAATCTAGCAAAGGAACTGCACCAAAAATGGTGTAGTTCCTAGGTTTCAAAGGTATATCTGCCAGGACCTGTGATGACAACATCACAGGTCCTTCAACCCCTAACAGCAAGTATTAGAAGTTCACAAGCAGCTCTGCATTGATCCATACAGACTGGAATGGAGAGGTAAGAGGAGGTCCTCCACTTTTCATCATTTACCCCCCCTCCATGCCCTGTTTTTACTCATTGTTCACTCATGTATAATACTTCAGACAGTTACAGTGACCACTACCTCATGTACCTCACACACAGTGACCATAGTGTATAACTGACCACATATTTCTATAAACACTGCATCTACAGTATTATACCTTGTATGCCTCACATATATATATATATATATATATATATATATACACACACACACTGCATATATTAAACAGTATTATAGATGCAATATGTACAGATATATAGTATCTACCGCAGTGCACTGATATGTGAGGTATGAGGTATAATAGATGCTGTGTGTACAGATATCAGTACACTTCTGTATATACTATATATGTGAGGTACGAGGTATAATAGATGCAGTGTGTACAGATATATAGTATATACAGCAGTGTACTGATATCTGAGGTACGAGGTGTCAGTACACTGCTGTATTTACTATATACCTGTACACACTGCATCTATTATACCTCCTACCTCACATATTACACTACTGTATATACTGTATACCTGTATACACTGCATATATTATACCCCGTACCTCACATATCAGTACACTGCTGTATATACTATATACCTGTACACACTGCATCTATTATACCCTGTACCTCACATATCAGAACACTAGGGAATATACTATATACCTGTACACACTGCATATATTATACCGCGTACCTCACATATCAGTACACTGCTGTATATACTATATACCTGTACACACTGCATCTATTATACCCTGTACCTCACATATCAGAACACTAGGGAATATACTATATACCTGTACACACTGCATATATTATACCGCGTACCTCACATAACTGTACACTGCTGTATATAATATACATCTGCATCTATTATACCTCTTTTGTGTGCCAGGGCTGTTTTGTAATCCCAATCCGGCCCTGATGGCATAAATTATAAAACGCAGCAGCAAGAATAGTTCATGGAACAAAGGGAGGGGCTATAAAATGGGAATGGGGGCCCAATTTAGATTCCTGCTATGGGGCCCAGTGATTTTTGTGTACGCCCCTGGCTGCAGGCACTAGGCCGGCAGCCTATCAGAGGCCGGCGCAATGACGTCATCGTGCCGCCTGAGCCTTACATTACAGCGTGGGACACAGGAAGAGGCTGCATCGCATCGCTGACACTTAGGTAAGTATAAGTGTTTTTTTTTTTGTTTTTTTTACAATAGTGGTACTGGCACATTGGGGGGGCTTATTACAATACTGGCACATGATGATGGGGGGGACTTAATACTGGTACATGATGATGAGGGGGGACTTAATACTGGTACATGATGATGAGGGGGGACTTAATACTGGCACATGATGATGGGGGGGGACTTAATACTGGCACATGATGATGGGGGGGACTTAATACTGGCACATGATGATGGGGGGGACTTAATACTGACACATGATGATGGGGGGACTTAATACTGGCACATGATGATGGGGGGACTTAATACTGGAACATGGGGGGGCTTAATACTGGCACGTGATGAGGGGCTTATTACTGGCACGTGATGGGGGCTTATTACTGGCACGTGATGGGGGCTTATTACTGGCACGTGATGGGGGGCTTATTACTGGCACGTGATGGGGGCTTATTACTGGCACGTGATGGGGGCTTATTACTGGCACGTGATGGGGGCTTATTACTGGCACATGATGGGGGGCTTATTACTGGCACGTGATGGGGGCTTATTACTGGCACGTGATTGGGGCTCTTGTTACTGGCACGTTATTGAGGGCACTTATTACTGGCACATTATTGGTGGGCACTATAGGGGCATCTACTGAGGCCACAAAGAAGGGGTGTTTTATATGGGGGGCTCTGTACAGTAGCATTTTATACTGGGACACATTATGGTTGGTACTATGGAGAAGGGGACTGAGGAGTACTATGGAGTCATCTACAGGGGCACTAAGAAGGGGTATTTTATACTTGCAAATTATGGGGGACACTGAGGGCATCTACTGGGGCACGATATATGGGACATTTTATACTGGTACATTATGGGGGCACTAGCAGGAAGGGGGGAGAGGAGCACTATGGAGGCATTTACTGGTGCACTATATAGGGGTATTTTATACTGGCACATTATGGGGGACATTAGCTCAACTGGGGGCATAAGGGGGTATGTTTTGCACATTATAAGGAGAATTATTTCTACTGGGGGGCATTATGGTGGGTTTTATTACTCCCCCATGGTATGACCCCCTAGTAGCAGCACCAGCCTCTCCCTGCTCTGCTATCCCTCTGCCCCTTCTCCAAATCCTTATTATGAAATCTTTCTCATTAGGATAAATCAGCTCCGCAGAGCCCCCGGCCAAAGTGTGGAAGTGGCGTCTGAGATCCCCAAGGGCCAAGCCAAGTAATTGTAAGTGTTCATGTGAAATATGTTTATTTTATATATGTACACTCCTGTGAGAGGCGGGGAGGGAGATCTGTGGATGACACTGTTATAGGGAGGGAGATCTGTGGATGACACTGTTATGGAGGGGGAAATGGGGATGACACTGTCATGGGGTGGATCTGTGGGTGACACATATAGCATAAGATGCTATATACGGTATGTGGCATCCACAGATCCCCCCATAGCAGTGTCATCCACAGATCCCCCTCTCTATAAAAGTGTCATCCACAGACAGCTGGACTTTTCTTCCCTGTTGCGGTTTTAGGTATTAGGTAAAGTATTGCAGCATTTCTAAGCGTACTTGTGTAAATGTATCGTTGTTATAGCTGCCCCCCCCTACTTTTGTCCTGGCCCCCAGTGTGCCCCCCCAAAATTTGAAAGCTAGAGACACCACTGATTACCCCTACACAGCTTAGCCTTTCCACATCCACACTGTGCTGCTGCTGCTGGCCAAATAAGTTTTGGGACACTTGTTCAAAACAAGCAAATGTTTCTTTCCATACTAGTCTGTGTGTGTGTGTGTGTGTGTGTGTGTGTGTAAACACAGGCATTCATTTGCCCATGTTAAGGCATAATTTTTGGGAGCTTGTTCAGAAGAAGCCAAAGCTTCTTTGGAAACTACCATTTGTGTGTATAAACATGGGCAGGCATCTGCCCCTGTTAATGCATACTTTTTGGACCACTTGTTCAGAAAAGCCACTGCCTACTCCGATTCTACCATTTGTGTGTAAAAACACAGGCAGGCGTATTCCTACAATAAGGGACAAGGTTTAAATGTTTTCAATGTAAAAATAAATGACAAATCCGAGGATGCAGTGTGTTTTTAAACAGGCTTTTTAACACCGTCAAGCTTTATATGTCAGAAGAAAAGAGTGTATATCACTGAATAATTATCCTACTAAAACTTAACTTTTATATCATTAACAATTAAAATAAGTCCCACAAATAAAGTGTTTAGATAGCTGCATATATAAGATAAGATAGGCTTATGCACAATTAGGCACAGGGTATATAGACATAAGGAGTACGATTTTGGACTAGATGGTCCCCACTCACGGTTTGATGAATTTTCTGTTGTGGAGATGTATCGTGCCACAGCAGAGTATACGTGTTTGTGGTAGGAGGGTCCACAGGAACAAAATGGTAGATATTCACTGCAGGTATCATAGAAAAGTGATGTAGTCACCGGCTCTCCTTATGCAGGACGGGTAGGTAGCTGGGAGAACTGATGTCCCTAGCCAACTAGTGAGACCCTGCCTAAAAGCGGAGAGGTCTCCCGCCTATATGCGGGAGAATCACCCCCAAGGGAGCGACCCCACTTATCGATGGCTATCCCTGTTATCCTGGCCCTGAAAAAATATTCTCCCAGTGTCAGCACAGCCAAAAGAGAGTTAATCTGTTATCCCAACGTGTTTCCTCCGATAAAAAATATATCACCGGATTCATCAGGGGATGTATGTCAAAATAGAGATACACAAATGGATCAATGGCACAATCGCCGTTAGCTCGATAGCTCTCTGTGGATGGTGTCCAACTGAATAATGCAGTCCAGAGTGGTGTCTGCTCCTCTATATATACCCATTCCAATTATTATAATAGGTTTAAAGTTAAATACCTCATGGTTGGTGGTATACGGCATGCGTTCCACCACCGCCAGTACCGGAACCGGAAGTGCGTCATTAGTATAGGCGCCAACTGCTATCATTGGCTGTTGGTGGAACGCAAGCCGAATCCCCTTGATACAAGATGGAACGCATTGAAAACCGGAAGTCGGCATGATGCGCCGGAAGTGACGTAAATGAACACTGGAACGCATGAAATATGCGTTCCATAGCGGTCCAATAGTAGAAATGTGCCAAACTTGGTAAATTTTGAGTGATAGAGCGCATAATAGTAATAATATTACAATATACATGCGAGGACATTACTAAAGTCATCCATAGGCATATCGTTATACCTTAAGATTGTTCCTAATAAAGACAAGATATAGTTAATCTGTCTATTATAATAGGGCATATACAGAGGATTTTAAAGGTTGGATTAATAGTATGGGACAACAAGTGGAAACAAAAAGGGGACATTCTATTGTTTATACTAAAACTAATGATTTGGCCTACCAACTGATACTGGTACCACTTGAATATA
Source organism: Bufo bufo (assembly GCF_905171765.1). Classification (NCBI taxonomy): domain Eukaryota; kingdom Metazoa; phylum Chordata; class Amphibia; order Anura; family Bufonidae; genus Bufo; species Bufo bufo. The sequence goes on along the minus strand of NC_053398.1, from coordinate 88,408,313 downwards.
GATACGGGAATAAAGACCTATCCCGGTCTGATATTATCATTTGCTTGGTCCGAATTTGATTTTTTAGTCATGATCATTTAAATTAGATGCAACAGGTTTTCCAAAGATATATATATGTCCAGAAAGGTCCAGTAAATTAACAAGATAATCATAAAGGGGGTAAACCCTATTAGGTAATGTGTCGTTCACGCTGGATAGCTGGATAAACCAGACGAAACAAACTACCATATAGTCGAACACATTTAAATGAAACAACCAAAAGACAAAATTTCATTCAGCCCAAGTGGGCTCACCGTTTTCAATCGGTAGGTCCACTCGGACTCTTTTTGTAAGATTTTCTTATTGAGGTCGCCTCCTCTTGGGGATGGGCGAATCACCTCAATGACACAGAATTTTTGACATTTGGGGTTTCCATCATGGAGCTCATGAATATGTCTAGAGAGGGTGGTATCTCTCTTATGTTTAATGTCTCCTAGATGGTCTCCAATTCTTCTTCTAAATTCTCGCTTCGTCTTACCGACGTACTGAAGTTGACACAAACATGTACAAAGGTATACTACCCCAGTAGTTTTGCAATTTGCAAAGTCCCTGATATTATATGTTTTGTTAGTGGTATTACTGGTGAAAGTTTTGGTTTGACATATGTAAGGACAGGCTATGCAGGAACCGCATTTGAAAGTGCCCAGAGGTTTTTTATCTAACCAGGTGCCAGGTTTTTTGACTGCTGTGTAATGACTGTGAACAAATCTGTCACCTAGTGATCTACCTCTTCTGTATGTTATGGCAGGTTTAGATGGAAGTATATCGCGAATATCTGGGTCCAATAAAAGCATATCCCAGTATTTTTGGAAGATATTTCTAACCTCTCTGTTGCAGGTATCATATGTTCCAATTATACGGAAGATGGAGTCTGTTTCTGTCTTTTTTGGCTTGGGTGATAATAGATCCATTCTATTTGTGTTCAGAAGAAAAGAGCTTGAAGGGAGCTTGAAACAGGTGGGAAGAGAGAGAGAAACTTTTGATTTGGGTAGAATTTATTCGGAGGATAGGTCATCAGTAAAAAATCTCAGAAAATCCTTTTAACCTTCCTGATTATTTTGGTCCATTAAAGTGTACCAGCCCTATAACAATAGCCACATAAGGTACTTGGATTTGGTTTGTAGGCAAATATGACACTATAGCCTACCTTCATGCAGGTCAGACATATTGTAGAATGCGCCCCTCTTGCACTGCGATATAGTGCTCCACGTCAATCGTGGTTATTTACAATACAGTACCTATACATAATCATTTTGATGGACATGACTACCTAGTTACCATATTAGTCACTGGGCATGCACTTAATGTCCCCTTGCACACACACCATCTCTTTTGTTCATAAAGTTTTGCTGAAAATATTTAAATCTGCTTCTTTCTCCCATCCTCTTGCTTGGTTTGAAGAGTTAATGTTTCAAAGCTTCTACCCATACAAGGTAACCTCTCAAATGTATAAGCAACTTTCATTGCCTCATCCCTCCACATTACTACCCTTTGACAATCTCTGGCAGAAAGACTTAATAAGAGGCAAACCTTCCTCAAAAAATGGCAACCCTGGAGGATATTCAGGAATAGTGATGGACGAACATCGGCTGGGACGGTTCACGAACGCGATAAAATATTTGCGAACCGGCAGGCCCCATTCACTTTAATGGCAGACGAACCTGGAAAACCTTCAGCTCATATTTGCAGCCACCAAATACTTAGTAGAAGTGTACAAATAGTCCCACAACATGGACAGTGACATACTAGAGGGGGATCAATGACAAAAATTCCAACAAAAAATATGTATCTTAATCAGGGGCCATTTTTATGCGTTTTAAAGGGAAATTCTCTGAAATGTGCCCTGTTGGAGCCTAGAAATTTTTTATTTTAGGCCACAGGAGTACGGGCCTTAAAAATAAGGCATTCACCTGACATAAAATAAATTCTGATTATGTGGCTCGAGGTACATTATGCGGTCAATGGATAAAAAATTTATTGTAGGCCACGGGACTACAGGCCCCAAACATTAGGCATTCACCGGACAGAAAAGATCAAGCGATTATGTGGCCGGAGGTATATTACAATGGATATCAATTTTACTGCAGGCCAGTACAAATACAGGTCAAATAGATATGTTTAAAATAACTAAAAAATAAAATTGGATTAAAAACATGGCTAACGAAATCTCCCCTCTTAAAAAAAACCCTAATGATAATAGTTGAAATACGATAACACGTGGTCGTTAGTGATGAGCGAGCATGCTCGGCCGAACTGCTGTTCGGCTCGAGCATCACTATGCTCGGCAGATCTGAGTGCTAAGCCGAATAATTCGGGTGCTCGAATACAATTTAATACCCCAGGCACCCCCTGCTCGGAAGAGAAGAGGGTGTGTCACGAACCGGCAGGACAGGTAGTGAATCCTCTGGACCAGAGAGGCGATGGCGCGGGTTGTACTAGAGGACCGGTTCTAAGCAGTTACTGGTCTTCACCAGAGCCCGCCACAAGGCGGGATGGATTTGCCGCGGCGGTAACTACCAGGTCGTGTCCCCTAGTAACAACTCAACCTCTCTGGCAGCTGATAAGGCGTGGTACACAGGGAGAAGGTAAGAGCATAGTCGGACGTAGCAGCGGTCAGGGCAGGCGGCAAAGGTTCAAAGGCGAGTGGACGGTAGCAACGGGTACGGCAACAGGTAAGGCAAACTAACATCGTAGGGAACACTTTCTCTGAGGCACAAGGCACAAAGATCCGGCAGAAAGCTGTGGGAGGAGAAGGTATAAATGGGCAGTGCACAGGTGCAGCCTAATTAAGTCAGCACTGCCTCTCACAACCTTAACCCTTAATAACCCCTTTGGACCAGGCACCAATCACTGGTGCACTGGTCCTTTGAATCTAAGAGTCCCGGTGCGCGCGCGCCCTAGAGAGCGAGGACGCACACGCCGAGACGCTGGAGTGCTGCCTGGGGGCATACGCTGTGAGCGCTCCGAGGCCAGCAGGGGACCCGGAGCGCTCAGCGTAACAGTACCCCCCCACTTTGGTCTCCCTCCCTTTTTGGTACCGAGGAACTTGCGGATGAGACTGCGGTCCAGGATGTTCTCCTCCGGCTCCCATGACCTCTCCTCAGGACCGCAGCCCTCCCAATCGACCAAAAAAAATCTTTTACCCCGGGAGGTACCGGCGACAGGGGTGGGAGAAACAAGCTTGGGAGAAAAACGGTTAAAGACAGCAGGTTTAGGAAGGGAGACATGGAAGGAGTTATGGATTCGGCGGGAGGGAGGAAGATGGAGCTGATAAGAAACTTGATTGATACGACTCTTGATTTTATCGGGTCCCAAGAAACGAGGGCCCAACTTGTAACTTGGGACCCTAAATCGGATGTACCTAGAGGAGAGCCACACCTTGTCACCCGGACGAAATTCCGGTGGAGATCTGCGTCTCTTGTCGGCTTGAACCTTCATACGGGCGGAAGCCCTGAGGAGAGCAGCGTGGGTTTCTTGCCAGATGGAGGAAAAATCCTGTACAAGACTGTCAACGGCAGGTACAGAAGAAGGAGTGGGAGACTGCGGCAGAGGTGAAAGAGGATGACGGCCAAAAACTACAAGGAAAGGAGACTTGTTAGAGGCAGAGGATTGTTTGTAGTTGTAGGAGAACTCCGCCCAGGGAAGTAGATCAGCCCAGTCATCATGGCGTGAGGATACAAAGTGACGCAGATAGTCACCCAAAATCTGGTTCACCCGTTCTACTTGGCCGTTAGACTGAGGATGGTACGAAGAAGAAAAGTCCAATTTGATCCCGAGCTGAGCACATAGAGCCCTCCAGAATTTGGAGACGAATTGTACCCCACGATCCGAGACAATATGTTTGGGAAGGCCATGGAGACGGAAGATGTGTTGGAAAAATTGTTTGGCCAACATGGGTGCAGAGGGTAGACCGGGCAGGGGTACAAAGTGAGCCATCTTGGAGAAGCGATCCACTACGACCCAAATAACGGACTTGCCATGGGAGGAGGGAAGATCTGTAATAAAGTCCATGGCGATGTGAGACCAGGGAACTTCAGGAACAGGTAGAGGCAAGAGGAGATCCGCTGGTTTCTGGCGAGGCGATTTATCCCGGGCGCAAATCGTACAGGCCTGGACGAAGTCTGAGACATCTTTCTCCAGAGAAGACCACCAGTACCTTTGGGAGATTAGTTGGAGAGACTTTAGCACCCTTGGATGACCGGCAAAAGGGGAGGCGTGGCCCCACTTGAGAATTCGCAGCCGCTGACGTGGAGGTATGTAGGATTTGCCAGGAGGAAGAAGGCGCAGGTCCACGGGAGCGACTGTAATAAGGCGTTCTGGAGGGATAATATATCGAGGTGTTAACTCGTCGCCCTCCACATCAGAGGAGCGAGACAGAGCATCTGCCCTAATGTTCTTACAAGCCGGACGGAAATGGATCTCAAAGTTAAAGCGGGCGAAGAACAGAGACCAACGAGCCTGACGGGGATTTAATCTCTGAGCAGACTGGAGATAAGCCAGGTTCTTGTGGTCCGTGAAGATGTACACAGGATGTGTGGCGCCCTCGAGTAAATGTCTCCATTCCTCCAGTGCCAATTTAATAGCAAGCAGTTCCCTGTCCCCAATGGAGTAATTTCTCTCTGCGGAAGAGAATGTTTTAGAAAAGAAGCCACAAGTTGAAGTCTTGCCCCGGGAAGACTTCTGGGTGAGGACAGCTCCGGCTCCCACCGAGGAGGCATCCACTTCAAGAGAGAAGGGCTTGGTGGAATCTGGTCTAGAGAGAACGGGTGCAGAGGCAAAGGCGGATTTCAGGGACTGGAAGGCTTCCTCGGCTTGGGAAGGCCAGGATTTGGGGTTAGCTCTTTTTCTAGTGAGGGCCACGATAGGAGCTACCAGAGTGGAATAGTGAGGGATGAATTGCCTGTAGTAATTCGCAAAGCCCAGAAATCTTTGTATGGCTCGGAGACCAGAGGGACGTGGCCAATCCAGAACCGCCGAGAGTTTGGCTGGGTCCATTTGAAGTCCTTGGGCTGAGATAATGTATCCCAGGAAAGGCAGGGAGGTCCGTTCAAAAAGACATTTTTTAAGTTTAGTGTACAGGCAATTTCTCCTAAGACGAGTAAGAACTTGTTGCACATGGACCCGGTGTTGATCCAAATTGGAGGAAAAGATGAGGATATCATCCAGGTATACGACCACGCAGGTGTAAAGTAAGTCCCTGAAAATATCATTGACGAATTCCTGGAAGACAGCAGGTGCGTTGCAGAGGCCGAAGGGCATCACCAAATACTCGAAATGGCCGTCCCTTGTGTTAAAGGCGGTCTTCCATTAGTCTCCCTCACGGATACGGATCAGATTATAGGCCCCTCGAAGGTCCAATTTAATGAAGTTCTTAGCCCCTCGGAGACGATCAAATAGCTCAGAGATTAGAGGCAGAGGGTAACGGTTCTTGATGGTAATTTTATTAAGACCTCTGTAGTCAATGCAGGGGCGGAGGGAGCCGTCTTTTTTAGTCACGAAAAAAAAAACGGCCCCAGCAGGAGAAGAAGATTTTCTTATGAATCCTCTCTGTAGGTTCTCACGTATATAGTCGGACATGGCAAGAGTCTCAGGAGGTGAGAGAGGATAAATTCTGCCCCGAGGTGGAGTAGAACCGAGTATCAGGTCGATCGGGCAATCATAGGATCGGTGAGGAGGAAGAACCTCAGCTTGTTTCTTGCAGAAGACATCCGTGAAGGAATGGTATGGCTTGGGCAGCCCAGAAGGCGGAGAAACTTGCGGGTTCTGTTTGACCAGAGCAGGCTTGAGACAGCGGTCCGAACAGGAGGAGCCCCAATGCAGGATCTCACCGGTGGACCAATTCAGGACAGGGCTATGACGTTGAAGCCACGGCAGACCCAGGAGGAGTTCGGAGGAACAGAAGGGAAGGACAAAGAACTCTAAAGTCTCGGTGTCCATCTGCAGAGGCTGGGTACGGAACTGCACGGTGGCTGAGAGTCTCTCACCGTTAACAGTAGAGATGAAAAACAGCTTGGGTAGATGGATTACTGGAATACGGTACTTGTCAACCAAGGAGGCGTGAATGAAGTTGCCAGCTGAACCGGAATCCAAGAAGGCGGCTGCGGAGAAAGAGGACTTGGAAGAGATGATCAACTGCACGGGTATGATGAGACGTGGAGAGGAAGAATCCACACCTAGCAACGCCTCTCCCACGCTTACTAGGTGCGAGCGTTTCCCGAACGCGGTGGACGGAGAGGACAATCTCTAAGGAAGTGCTCGGTACTGGCACAGTACAGACACAGGTTCTCGTTTCTGCGGCGGCTTCGTTCTTGCGGAGTCAAGCGTGACCGATCCGACCTGCATGGCTTCCACGGCGGAAAACCCAGTAGCGGGTTGAGGTGGATGCGGAAAAACGGGAGCCAGACGAGGAAAGCGTCTAGGACGAGCTTTTTCCTTTTCAAGGAGGAGTTCCTCTTGTCTTTCGGCGAAACGTTTGTCTATCCTAGTGGCCAGCAAGATGAGGTCACTAAGAGTGGAAGGAAGCTCACGTGCATCCAGAACGTCCTTTACTTCACTGTTAAGTCCTTTCTTGAAGGTGGCGCAAAGGGCTTCATTGTTCCAGTTCAGCTCAGAGGCCAGGGTGCGGAACTGAATGGCATAGTCACCCACGGAAGAACCTCCTTGGGTCAAATTTAGTAAGGCAGTCTCTGCGGAGGTAACCCGGGCAGGCTCCTCAAAAACATTCCAGAACTCTAGGCAGAAGCTCTGGACGGAAGCGGTGGCAGGATCTGCGCGGTCCCATAGTGGTGTAGCCCAGGCCAGGGCCTTCCCGGACAGTAAACTGAGAATAAAGGCTACCTTGGCTCGCTCAGAAGGAAACTGGTCGGACAGAAGCTCGAGGTGGAGAGAGCACTGCGACAAGAACCCACGGCACTGCTTAGGATCTCCGTCATATTTGTCTGGTAAGGACAAACGGATTCTGGAACCGGTGGTAACTGCAGGCGGAGGTGATGCAGCAGGAGCAGACGGAGGAAGTGGCTGTTGCAGAGAAGGCAGGAGCTGCTGCAACATAGCGGTCAACTGGGCCAGCTGTTGACCCTGCTGGGCCACAATGGTGGTGAGGTCCTCCAGGCTTGGCAGGGGAACATCAGCGGGATTCATGGCCGGATCTTACTGTCATGAACCGGCAGGACAGGTAGTGAATCCTCTGGACCAGAGAGGCGATGGCGCGGGTTGTACTAGAGGACCAGTTCTAAGCAGCTACTGGTCTTCACCAGAGCCCGCCGCAAGGCGGGATGGATTTGCCGCGGCGGTAACTACCAGGTCGTGTCCCCTAGTAACAACTCGACCTTTCTGGCAGCTGATAAGGTGTGGTACACAGGGAGAAGATAAGAGCGTAGTTGGACGTAGCAGCGGTCAGGGCAGGCGGCAAAGGTTTAAAGGCGAGTGGACGGTAGCAACGGGTACGGCAACAGGTAAGGCAAACTAACATCGTAGGGAACGCTTTCTCTGAGGCACAAGGCACAAAGATCCGGCAGAAAGCTGTGGGAGGAGAAGGTATAAATGGGCAGTGCACAGGTGCAGCCTAATTAAGTCAGCACTGCCTCTCACAACCTTAACCCTTAATAACCCCTTTGGACCAGCCACCAATCACTGGTGCACTGGTCCTTTGAATCTAAGAGTCCCGGCGCGCGCGCGCCCTAGAGAGCGAGGACGCACACACCGAGACGCTGGAGTGCTGCCTGGGGGCATACGCTGTGAGCGCTCCGAGGCCAGCAGGGGACCCGGAGCGCTCAGCGTAACAGGGTGTCTGGTTCATAAAAAAGGTTAGAAATTGATGGAAACCCCATCAAAAAGGTTTGGCAACTGTATTAAGAGGATAGCTGGATGCGTCTTAGACTCCTATTATGTACAACATACAATAGACAACCACACAAAGGCTATATGCCAAAAGCCAAGTATGTACAAGCCATCCATCTATCCATGAAACAGAAAACAGCCAGCATACCTTACCATGGCAGCCTTGTGCACTATGAGACATTCCAAACTAGCTCTCATCTGACTGAGAACCAGTAAACCTGAAAGTTATTTAGCATCTGTTGGATGGCTTGGGTGGACCTGCACACCTAGATCAATATCATTAGGGCGACAAAAAGTTTTCTAATTTTCCTAACATAATATTCAATAACCTTTCTATACAGTTTTTGTCATGTTAAAACTAAATTGCATAAACATTGGGCAAATGAGCAGAATCTGCTTTGTTTTTCAGCTGTCATAAGACTATGAAAATCAATAGATGGCGCTATTGAGTTATGATTATGAACAGCGCCCTCTATTGGTTTCACAGTCTTATGACAAGACAAATATTCTTGTCAGAAGACTATGAAACCAATAAAGGGCGGTGTTCATAACTCAATAGCGCCCTCTATTGGTTTCATAGTCTTCTGACAAGAATATTAGACTGGAAAATTCGCAATTAGAATATTTGCAATTAGAATATTCGCGATCTATACTAGGATGATTTCTGACACTGGGAAAGCTGGGTAATAACTCTTGATCTACATAATATTATTACATAATATTCGCTATATTGCTATATATTAGTTTTTTTGAATATTACGCAAGCAACTGCTGCACAATACAAATGCACTATAGCATACTTTCTATGTTAGAAAGCAGGGGCAGACTGGGCCGGGGGCAGGGGGGCAATTGCCCCCCGGGCCTCTCTGTTGCCTCACTGTCCCGGCCGTCCGGGCCCGGAATCAGACTGTCACTAAGGGCACTGCCTCCGCCGCCGCTGTTACTAATACTACTTACCTGCGGCTGCGGACTGCGGAGGGAGACGGAGAGGCGTGCTGCTGGCAGCCTATCAGAGAGGCTGCCGGACCGGTGCAGGCGGCGCGATGACGTCATCGCGCAGCCTGACTGAGCAGCTGTGCTGCCGTAAAGACATCAGCAGTGCTGGAGGCGGGACAGGAGTGATTCAGTGAAGGTGGAGGAGGTAAGTATAAGTCTGACTGACTCTATTTTTTTACTGGCACATTATAGGGGGGCCCTATCTGGCTACTGGCACATTACAGGGGGGGACCCTATCTGGCTACTGGCACATTATAGGGGGGGGAGGCCCTATCTGGCTACTGGCACATTATAGGGGGGGCCCTATCTGGCTACTGGCATATTACAGGGGGGCCCTATCTGGCTACTGGCACATTATAGGGGGGGCCCTATCTGGCTACTGGCACATTATAGGGGGGCCCTCTCTGGCTACTGGCACATTATAGTGTGGGGCCTATAGCTACTGGCACATTATAGGGGGGCCCTATCTGGCTACTGGCACATTATAGGGGGGCCCTATCTGGCTACTGGCACATTAAAGTGGGGGGCCTATGGCTACTGGCACATTATAGGGGGGGCCTATGGCTACTGGCACATTATAGGGGGTGCTATGGCTACTGGAACATTATAGGGGGGCCTATGGCTACTGGAAGATTATAGGGGGGGCCTATAGCTACTGGCACATTATAGGGGGGCCTATGGCCATTGGCACATTATGGGGGGGGGGGCTATGGCTACTGGCAGATTATAGGGGGGGCCTATGGATACTGGCACATTATAGGGGGGCCTATTGGCTACTGGCACATTATAGGGGGGCCTGTTGGCTACTGGCACATTATAGGGGGGCCTATTGGCTACTGGCACATTATAGGGGGGCCTATTGGCTACTGGCACATTATAAGGGGGGGGCTATGGCTACTGGCACATTATAGGGGGTCCTATCTGGCTACTGGCACATTATAGGGGGGCCTATGGCTACTGGCACATTATAGGGGGGTCCTATGGCTACTGGCACATTATAGGGGGGCCTATTGGCTACTGGCACATTATAGGGGGCACTATGGGGACATTAGCTCAACTGGGGACATTACAAGGGGGTATTTTTTGCACTGTCTATTATAAGGAGAATTATTTCTACTGGGGGGGGCATTATGGTGGGCTTTATTACTCCCCCATGGTCTGAGCCCCCTAGTAACAGCACCAGCCTCTCCCTGATCTGCTATCCCTCTGCCTCTTCTCCAAATCCTTATTATGAAATTTTTCTCATTAGGATAAAACACATCAGCTCCGCCGAGCCCCCGGCCAAAGTGTGGAGGTGTCCGAGATCCCCAAGGGTCAAGCCAAGTAATTGTAAGTTTTCATATGAAATATGTTTATGTTATACACATATAACATATACCGTGCCCCACAATATACAGTTTCTTCTGCAAAAGATATTAAGTGTCATGGGGGGGGGGACACAGAGCAGCGCCCAGCGGGGAGGAGAGAATACACGGATGCAACACTGTATCAGCCAGAAAATGACACTTTCGGCATTATACCAAAAATGCAATTTTCGGCTGATACTGTATGTTTCGGCGGCCGATATATCGGAGCATCCCTAGTTTATTTTGTTTTCCTGTGTTGTAATTTACATGGCTGACGAAAGTGGCAAGGGGGGGTCAGGAGGAGGCAGGGGAAATGGGAAAGCAGGAGAGGGGCTCAGTGGGCCTCTGGGTGTTACTTGCCCCCTGGGCCAAAAGTTGCCAGTCAACCCCTGTTAGAAAGTATATTGTAAGTATATCACACCCCTCAATAAGTCACACCTATCGATAGCACACCTATACCAGTCCTTAAAAGGACTTTGTGGCCCTATTAGCTAGCGTTTGGTGTCCCTAACAGTCTGTCCCTGCTCCACACAGCAACCTCTCCCTACACTGGGAAAAGACTGAATGTAAAATGGCGGCCAGATCGGGTTTATTTATAATGTAGGGGGTATGTCCATGTGTTGAAACGTCTCAATTGGCTGTCCTGTCCCACCTGATAGATGTGTCATGGGTCAAAGTTCTTCACAATGTAAAAGAATATGGCGCTGACGGACATCACCATATGTTTGCCCGTTCGACGAACCACGAACGAGCAAAGTTCGCCGCGAAACGACCGCCGGGCGAACAGCAGGGCCATCTCTAATCAGGAAGTTTACATTTTCAGCTCTACATGGAATGATCCAGAGGCAAGACCCCCACACAATGAATAACCTTTATTTTCTGAAACCCTGAAATCTCTTTAAGTTATGGTATGTGTCTTTTTAAATCCCTGTAGACAAAACATTGAGGTAATGGGAAGGTCTCCTTCACATTCCTTCAGCATTCCTATCACCTAGGAGATAAATGTAATCATGCTTCACCTTTTATTCAGTACATCCTGAAATAACAAGGGACCTTAAGTAGAAGGCTACATGCACACGACCGTTGTGTGTTTTGTGGTCTGCAAATTGTGGATTCGCAAAACACGGATGGCGTCCGTGTACGTTCCGCAATTTGCGGAACGGCGCAGACAGCCATTAATATAACTGCCTTTTCTTGTCCACAAAATGGACATGAATAGGACAGGTTATATTTTTTTTGTGGACCACGGAACGGAGTAACAGATGCGGACAGCACACGGAGTGCTATCCGCACCTTTTGCGGCCCCATTGAAGTGAATGGGTCCGCATCCAAGCCGCAAATACTGCGGCTCGGATGCGGACCAAAACAACGGTCGTGTGCATGAGGCCTAAACTGAATGTTTTTAAAATGCCAATTATAAATGTGGCGAATAGTCCCTTCCATTGACTGAAACTTAATTGAAGCTCTCATTCTGCTGATCACCACCTGGCAGTGATATGGACAATTCATTAAAATATCAGGTGCTCCTCCTCAGGCTCATATGACTAGACAATGACAACTGTCTCTGTCTACCTCACAAACTATGCCCAATCCCTGATATCTAGTTACCCATTTTCCATTACCTCAAGTAGTTATATAAATGATCATCTCCATAATTTAAAGGGTTTCTGTCAGCAGGAAAATGGTTATTAACCTGCCTGACATTATTGATGTACTAATAATGTCATTTGAACATAACTATATTAGTGGCACCTCACTGCGTGCCGCCGTTATTGAAAAAAAAAACTTTTATAATATGCAAATGAGCCTCTAGGTGCAGGGGGGGGCGTTGCTCCTGCTCCTAGAGGCTCCGTTCTCCCACCTTTGGCCACGCCCTGCTACACTTGATTGACAGGGCCAGGCACCGTTGGTCTACGCTTGCCGGCCCTGTCTCCTGTGGAAATCTCGCGCCTGCGCCATTCGTTCAGTATTCGGCGCAGGCGCAGTGAGTGAAGCCGGCAGCCGGCGAGCGTCCTCCACTTACTGCACCTGCGCCGAATACTGAATGGGACGGCGCAGGCGCGAGATTTTCACAGGAGACAGGGCTGGCAAGCGGAGACCAACGCTGCCTGGCCCTGTTAATCAAGTGCAGCAGGGTGCGGCCAGAGGTGGGAGAACAGAGCCTCCAGGCGCAGGATCAATGCCCCCCCCCCCCTGCACCTAGAGGCTCATTTGCATATTATATAAGTAATTTTTTCTTAATAACGGCGGCACGCAGTGAGGTGGCACTAATATAGTTATGATTGGTTAAAAAATGGCTGTACAACATTTCACATGCAAACAATAGAATTGAGAAATGGGTATCATTCTAGATTAAAGTGGTATTATGCCTACTATAAATGAAAAACTAGAAGCTCTTTGCGCACATTTTTGATCAAATGTGTGTCAGGCCCATCTACCAGGCGTCAAGGTGGATTCCGCAGATGGGTACCTATCACTAATATATCGCCTCTCTTGGACTTACCTAAGCCTACAAATTTCAGGGCAGTGCAGGAACCAACTACATTTATACTCTGCTCAGAAGCCCCAGGCAGATGGGCGTTGCTCAGTCTAAATCGAGGCGCTACCCTCAATATATACTGCAATAAAATTTAGACTAGCACATTCATAATCATAATCACAGGTGCATATCCATCAAGCAAACATGGTTGACAAAAAAAGCCACCTTGACGCCTGGTAGATGGGCCCGACACACGTTTGATCAAAAATGTGTGCAAAGAGCTTCTATTTTTTTCATTCATAGTAGGTATAATACTACTTTCATCTAGAATTATCCCCATTTCTCAGTTCTATTGTTTGCATGTAAAATGTTGTGCATCCATTTTTTATCAACCATGTTTGCTCAATGGATACGCACCTGTGATTATGATTATGAATGTGCTAGTCTAAATTTTCTTGTACTAATATAGTTATGTTCAGCTGACATTAGTACATCACTAATGTCAGCCAGGTTAATAACCATTTTCCTGCTGACAGAAATCCTTTAAGCCTCTCAATTTGACCACTTATAAGGCCTATATAACGTGGATAAATACGTTTCTTCACATCCCAATTGACTATGATGATACCATCCTGTTATGAAATGATCCCACGATGACCTAAACTTGACAAGTTCAGAAATAATCCAGTCAGTGGAGCAATCTGTGAATGACACACTGTTATGGGGGATCTGTAAATGACGCACTGTTATGGGGGATCTGTAGATGACGCACTGTTATGGGAGATCTGTGGATAACGCACTGTTATGGGAGATCTGTGGATAACTCACTGTTATGGGGGATCTTTAGATGACGCACTGTTATGGGGGATCTTTAGATGACGCACTGTTATGGGGGCTCTGTAGATGACGCACTGTTATGGGGGATCTGTGGATGACACTGTTATGGGAGATCTGTGGATAACGCACTGTTATGGGAGATCTGTGGAAAACTCACTGTTATGGGGGATCTTTAGATGACGCACTATTATGGGGGATCTTTAGATGACGCACTGTTATGTGGGCTCTGTAGATGACGCACTGTTATGGGGGATCTGTAGATGACGCACTGTTATGGGAGATCTGTGGATAACGCACTGTTATGGGGGATCTGTAGATGAAGCACTGTTATGGGAGATCTGTGGATAACACAATGTTAAGGGGGATCTGTAGATGACACACTGTTATGGGGGATCTGTGGATGACGCACTGTTATGGGGGATGTGTGGATAACACACTGTTATGGGGGATCTGTGGATAACACACTGTTAAGGGGGATCTGTAGATGAAGCACTGTTATGGGAGATCTGTGGATAACACACTGTTAAGGGGGATCTGTAGATGACACACTGTTATGGGGGATCTGTGGATGACGCACTGTTATGGGGGATCTGTGGATAACACACTGTTATGAGGGATCTGTAGATGACGCACTGTTATGGGTGATCTGTAGATGACTCACTGTTATGGGGGATCTGTAGATGATGCACTATTATGGGGGATCTGTGGATGACACACTATTATGGGGGATCTGTAAATGATGCACTGTTATGGGGGTCTGTAGATGACGCACTATTATGGGGGATCTGTGGATGACACACTATTATGGGGGATCTGTAAATGATGCACTGTTATGGGGGTCTGTAGATGACGCACTGTTATGGGAGATCTGTGGATAACGCACTGTTATGGGAGATCTGTGGATAACGCACTGTTATGAGAGATCTGTGGATAACTCACTGTTATGGGGGATCTTTAGATGACGCACTGTTATGGGGGATCTTTAGATGACGCAGTGTTATGGGGACTCTGTAGATGACGCACTGTTATGGGGGATCTGTAGATGACGCACTGTTATGGGGGATCTGTAGATGACGCACTGTTATGGGAGATCTGTGGATAACGCACTGTTATGGGGGATCTGTAGATGAAGCACTGTTATGGGAGATCTGTGGATAACACACTGTTAAGGGGGATCTGTAGATGACACACTGTTATGGGGGATCTGTGGATGACGCACTGTTATGGGGGATCTGTGGATAACACACTGTTATGAGGGATCTGTAGATGACGCACTGTTATGGGTGATCTGTAGATGACTCACTGTTATGGGGGATCTGTAGATGATACACTATTATGGGGGATCTGTGGATGACACACTGTTATGGGGATCTATAAATGATGCACTGTTATGGGGGATCTGTAGATGACGCACTGTTATGGGGGATCTGTAGATGACGCACTGTTATTGGGGATCTGTGGATAACGCACTGTTTGGAGGAGCTGTAGATGAAACACTGTTATGGGAGATCTGTGGATAACACACTGTTAAGGGGGATCTGTAGATGACACACTGTTATGGGGGATCTGTGGATGACACACTGTTATGGGGGATCTGTGGATGATACACTGTTATGGGGGATCTGTGGATGACACACTGTTATGGGGATCTGTAAATGATGCACTGTTATGGGGGATCTTTAGATGACGCACTGTTATGGGGGATCTGTAGATGACGTACTGTTATGGGGGATCTGTAGATGACGCACTGTTATGGGGATCTGTAAATGATGCACTGTTATGGGGGATCTGTAGATCACGCACTGTTATGGGAGATCTGTGGATAACGCACTGTTATGGGGGATCTGTAGATGACGCACTGTTATGGGGGTTCTATAGATGACGCACTGTTATGGGGGATCTGAAGATGACGCACTGTTATGGGGAATCTGTAGATGATGCACTGTTATGGCGGATCTGTAGAGGACGCACTGTTATGGGGGATCTGTAGATGACACACTCTTATAGGGGATCTGTGGATGATGCACTGTTATGGGGGATCTGTGGCTGACACTGTTATGGGGGATATGTAGATGACGCACTGTTATGGGAGCTCTGTGGATGACGCTGTGTTATGGGGGATATGTAGATGACGCACTTATATGGGGGATCTGTAGATGATGCACTGTTATGGGAGATCTGTGGATAACACACTATTATGGGGGATATGTAGATGACGCACTGTTATGGAAGAGCTGTGGATGACGCACTTTTATGGGGGATCTGTGGATGATGCATTGTTATGAGGGATCTGTGGCTGACACTGTTATGGGGGATCTGTGTAGATGACACACTGTTATGGGAGCTCTGTGGTTGACGCTCTGTTATGGGGGATATGTAGGTGACACACTGTTATGGGGATCTGTAGATGACACCGCCACAATGTGTAACATAGCTTTACAGATGCCTTTATTAGCAACCCTGGTCTGCTCCCCCCAAGTACTGGAAAAAAAAAAAAGACACTGCTCATTTGGACTCAGATTCTTAATCTATACTCCAAAGGCCTTCCCCCCCCCCCCCCCCCCCCTTTCCATTAACAATGCAGACCACCTAAACAATGCCGTCTTCATCAGTTTAACTAAAGCCCTCTATGGCCCAGACAGCCAAGCGGTAATTGAACGCAGCATGCCACGTCACAAGCACCACACGAGCATGTCGTTTGGTTGTGCCCTGGAGTCACACAGAGACCACAGGACACAAGGACACAGGGGCACAGGGACCTTATATACGAAACACAGAGAGCACACACATGGAGCATATTTTGCAAGGAATCACTATCTGTCTTAATTTTTCCAACTTTTGTGTGAATTATATTTTTTATATATATAAAGGTACAGTAAAACATATCGACTCAAATTTGCTACTAACATGAAGAACGAAGTGTCATGAGAAGACAGTCTTCTAGTGTTAAAAGTATTCCAAAGATATTACCAGATAAAGTGACAAGTCAGATTTGAAAAATGGGGCTTCGGCATTTGGTCCAAACTGGCTTTTGCTGGAAGGGGTTAAGGGAGCACTGCTTGCAAATAAAGCTAAATGTTGAAAAGCAATTCCGCTGCAGTGTTAAACACGAGCCCTGAACACAGCAAACTGTATGACATGCAGTATGTAACGCCTCCTCGCCAATTCACAGAAGACAGCAAACGCGCATATACAATGAATGCATACAGATTGCTCTGCACATATCCTGTGCAGAGAGGCAAAAAGGAACTATGTATTTTGGAGAAAATCTGGTGTAGGTTGGAGAAGCTATTTCTTCTGACTTCATCAAAAAACAAGCACATTTGACTTTGGGACACATTTATTAAGACTGGCATTTTAGATGCCGGTCTTAATAAATGCCCATAGCTGGTGGTGGATCCACTGCAGTTATGAAGAGGCGTTGGCCTCTCCATTACTTCGGCGCATCCAGAGACAGTTTTAAATATAAGCCAGCTTCGTTGCTGTCTTATATTTAGACCATTTTCTATGCCTAAAACTGACGTAGAAAATGATGAATGAGACGGGTCTACCGGCCCGTCCCCTTCCCAGCCTATGCCATAAACACAATTTTAGACCTGGCAAGAGTGGGGAGTAGACGCAGATAGCGGTGCAACGGTTAGTTAGCCATCTGCGCCTGAAATACACCTAATCTAGGCATATTTCAGATGAGTAAATTACCCCCTTTGTCCCTGGCATAGGCTTTTCTACCCTGGGTGATGCAGCCCTTTTATTCTACTGACTGTGACGGTCCCTGGGGTCTGTCACTTACTGGTCACACATTGAGGGCCTAATACCTACTGGATTTGTCATGATAATACGGTGCCTTATTTAAAGATAGCATATCATGAAAGCTCTGCTAGGCTTCTATGGAAACAAGACAGCATAAAGAATATTGTGGTACTTGCTAAATAGCTAAGAAGAAAGAATACAGGAGGCACATACCCCCGACAACCAATGACTGATGGCTGCGGAAGTATATGCTTGTTCATTTGATGGGGAAAGTGGATGTCCACTATGTTCTTTTTTCTTAGCTATTAACCCACCGACACTAGAACTGCCTAGAACCTGCTGTCTACGGATGGTTGGCTTGGCTGGAATGATCTAATTCCTGCATGGTGCATTGTTTGAAAAATAAATCTCCATACCCTGCAGTGTCGCTTTAGTTAGAAACAGTACCTGATTGAACATACTACAGAAAAATGCAATGATCGCATTCATTTAATATTATGTACAAAATTTATATTGCCCACTTCTCTAAGATGGACTGATCATGCTCCAGATCCGTTCTCACATGCCACAGTAACTTTCACTACCTGCAGACAGATAGGCTTGTTCAATACTTATTGTGCTCTAACCCGTGGTTGCACTATAGTCCCTGGTAATCTATTGTATAGGACCCAGTAACTGAGATGTTGGTAGAAGAATAATGAGTAATAAATCCTTCCCTGGTCTCTAAAACTAGAAAGAAGAGGCCTAGTTTTTTTATGCAAACCTGTCAAAGTGATTTCTGCTGTCCAAATTAATAGCAGCATATGATAGGTGGCGAGACACTAAACTCTATGATATTTAGGTTTATGATTTGATGCAATATATATCTGCAAATATTATGTGCTGACACATGGTTGATTATGGGGGTCCCTGCATCGATTCTGAGAAAACAGGTCGATGATGAAAGATGATACTCCCTGGCTTGCCTGTATACCTAGAAGTAATCTCAGCCACCCGATGCACCTATAATAATAAACTTAGTAGTTTGTTAAATAATCTACCCAGGTTTTTATATGAGTATAGGTTGATGGAGATGTATGCTGTCTATCTATATGTAGTGCAATCAGTGTACTGTGCTATGTGCCCCTTGTGTAAGTGTAGAGGTCTAGGGGCCTACCTTGCTCAGGGGCGCACTTGTGGATTCACCTGATCCCCTGTTGGCCAATCCAAGCCTGGTGTATACACTGATACACAGAAATCAGTCAATCATTCATTGTGGGTGAGGTAAACAGGACTCACATTATCTCTCCTCGGAGTCCTGTCAGAATTTACTCCACCGTCTCTGCTCTGCATTTGTGAGGACAATCAGCAGTTACAGGCCAGCACAGACTTGGAGGAGAGGTTTGCTGTGGACTCCTCTAGACGTGCAACTACAAATTATGACAGTCAAGTGGGAGCACATGTTGCAAGAGGTCAAGGACGTGCGCAAGAGACAGGTCAGGGTGACACAAATGGCGACCTAACAGATGTAGATGATGATGTAGCCGATTGCAAGTGAGAGCCGAGTGAAGAGGGGGCATCGTCACCATCAGGGGGAAAGGGTGGCAGCGTGCCCGTGAGACAGCAGGGTGGAAGCATGCCCGTGAGACAGCAGGGTGGGAGCAGTGAGGAGATCTGCAGCCAAACACGGGAGAGATACACGGTCTGCTCCTTGGTAGACTACCTGTGAGGAACACACTAGCCGAGCGGAGATTCATTAAAGCAGCGGCAGGAGGGAAAATGTTGTTGGGGAACATTAGCGTGGCCGTATGCAGGATGGATGAGCAGAAGGTGAGGTGCAGCCAGGGTGCTAATGTTGGCAGACAGCCCTGCATCAAAACATGGAGTGTCACCATAAAGTGACATAGGAAAACTCGTTAAGTGTTATAGCCTGATATAGCAACTGCTGCATCTACCATCGGCCCGCACCCCCTCTCCAGCAGTCAGGACTCAACAACATCAGCAGAAGGAAGCCGCTGTTCTTTCCTATCACCTTCAACGTCGTCTATAGCCCCTGGTGCTTCCGCTACTCCTCGTCACTTGTTTCGATAGCAATCGATCACCGAGGCGATTGCAAAAAGACAACAGTATGTGTGCACTCATCGAACGGTTCTGTCTTCATACACGTTCACACAGTGTGCAGTCTGACATTCAGTATAAACCTTTCTTGTCTTCCAAATAAGAGGACTATTTTCTATTGTCTAACTTGTTCATTGGTCAACAGGATTGTGAATTGGTAAAACTACAAGAATAAATTTGGCTTGTATAAGTAAAACATATAGAATAGCATGTACAGTAATACATTGACAGAGAAAGCAGATGTCCAAAATGGCTGTCACCAGATATACTTGCACAAAGATGGTGGAGTTTAAGAAGGAGAACTGCATGGAACAGCTCTGCTGATGTTATGTAGACTGAAGACTAGAGCTTCTCTTTCCCAGAATGCCTTGCACTACCCACAATGCCTAGTACCTCCCACAAAGCAATAATCTTTATTAACAAGAAAACAAGGTGCAATACATTTTTACTACCACTAGATGGTGCTGTTACCTAACTAATAACTACAGGAATATAGAAATTGCAGCAGAATGAATTAGAAATTAAATAGATGTGAACTGAAATGAATCTCCCTCCCTCTGCTGGAGGCAGAACAAACGGCACATAAGCTGAATGTGCACCTAGCCAGGTTGCTGGTACTACATTCCATCCCTTTTCATGAAGTTGACTCTGCACACCCAATGAGGAGACGTATGGAGTTGTAACTGTTGTCAAGGACAATTTATGTCATTTTCAGCCCACTGGGTAAATGTGGTTTTTGACCAGACACACCAGCAACTTGGCCAGGTTATGGCAATGCCGCCTCTGCGTTGTAATGCTGGGATTTCTGCGCGTGTCCTCTGCCTCCTTATCCTCCACCTTGTCCTTACCCTCCCCTCTAGGCACAGTTCACAGTGGTCCTCCAGCATATCACTTATGCAAAGCTAAGCGTTGTCACGCGGTTCTCCACCTCGTCAGCCTGGCCGAACAGAGCCACACCGGGGAGGAACTGCTCGGTGCCATCAATAAAGAAATCGAAAACTGTCTGTCCCCTCGCCAACTGGAGATAGGAACCAAGGGTACTGATACCAGGAAGAACATTTATTCTGTGCTGCATCAGAGAGGGCTGACCCATGAACCCTGCATAACGCACATCTTCAATCTTGTGACCCGGTTCCTCAAGTCTTCCAATGAACTGCAAGAGCTGTTAAAAACATCCAGGAAACTGCATGCACTTCAGCCGCTCTTACCATGCAAAACACAACCTCCTTGAGCTGCAAAGGCAAAATGCTTTTCCCCAACATCGCCTGATATGCGACGTTTAAACCTGTTGGAACAGTATGTTCCATATGCTAGACCGCCTGTACGAGCAGAATAAGGGCTCTTTCACACTTGCGTTGTTCTGTTCCGGCATAGAGTTCCGTCGTCGGGGCTCTATGCCGGAAGAATCCTGATCAGGATTATCCCCATGCATTCTGAATGGAGAGAAATCCGTTCAGGATGCATCAGGATGTCTTCAGTTCCGGACCGGAACGTTTTTTGGCCGGAGAAAATACCGCAGCATGCTGCGCTTTTTGCTCCGGCCAAAAATCCTGAACATTTGCTGCAAGGCCGGATCCGGAATTAATGCCCATTGAAAGGCATTAATCCGGATCCGGCCTTAAGCTAAACGTCGTTTCGGCGCATTACCGGATCCGACGTTTAGCTTTTTCTGAATGGTTACTATGGCTTCCAGGACGCTAAAGTCCTGTTTGCCATGGTAAAGTGTAGTGGGGAGCGGGGGAGCAGTATACTTACCGTCCGTGCCGGCTCCCTGGGCGCTTCAGAGTGACGTCAGGGCGCCCCACGCGCATGGGTGACGTGATCGCATGGATCACGTCATCCATGCGCATGGGGCACTGTGACGTCATTCTGGAGCGCCCCGGGAGCCGCACGGACGGTACGTATACTGCTCCCCCGCTCCCCACTACTACTACGGCAACCAGGACTTTAATAGCGTCCTGGCTGCCATAGTAACACTGAACGCATTTTGAAGACGGATCCGTCTTCAAATGCTTTCAGTTCACTTGCGGTGTTACGGATCCGGCGGGCACCTCCGGCAAATGGAGTGCACGACGGATCCGGACAACGCAAGTGTGAAAGAGGCCTAAGGCAGTCAATGATTTCTTAATGCAGCAGACGGTCAGGTCTACTCTAGAGATGAGTGAAGCGAGCTTCGGATGTTATATCCAAAATCGCTTTGTTCATAACTTCAGATTAATACTTTAAAACTTGAAACCGAACTCGGCTGTGTTTCCGAGGTACCAGTCGGAACCGAAGCTGAGTTTGGTTTCAAGTTTTAAAGTGCTTTTCCACTTCAAAAATCAATTACTCAAGTTATTCAACAAATTCACACAAGACTTCGCGAATAACTAACTTCGACTCATCGGAACCCATACATTTTAATACTGTACGGAGACGGATCTCCATACAGTATTGATCTAAAGTTATAAACAAAGCGACTTCAGAAGTAACATCTGAAGCTTGCTTTGCTCATCACTAGTCTACTCCGCAGTGGAACTTCCACTTTAGCCAGTGGCAGCACATGCTTGGCACATGCCGTTTACTCACGCCCTTTGAAGAGGTCACTTTATTTGTCAGTCAGCAAAACTACAGGATGAATTATGTCATCCCACTCATTCACGTCCTGGAGGGGATGCTGAGAAATCTTATTGGCGAGGGGACAGAATACGTGGCACCTACATCTCACAGCCACATGAGCCCTGAGGAGGATGAACCAGCAGAGGAGGACGAGGATAAGAACAAGGAGGAAGACAAATAAGCCCAGGAATTTCATACACAACTAGGTGGTTTATCTGCCCAAGCGAAGCAAGAGGAGCAGGAAGTGCATGAGGAGCTGGAGGGCAACAACAAAGATGACCTTGACAGACCGTGACACTATGCAGTGGAGATAGAGGCAGGGACGCCCTCCAAGTCCCTTGCGCAAATGGCCAGGTGAATACTGTCATGTTTGTGTAGTGACAGCTGCATTGTCAGGATTCAGCAGAGGGATGACTACTGGCTATCCACATTGTTAGACCCTCGCTACCGGTCAAATATGGGTGCATTTTTTAGACCTTCAGAGAAGGAATGCAAAAATGGTCTACTAAAGAGACTTGTTGTGTAGTCAGTTAGTCTCTGCCTACAAGCGCCATCGCCCGTCCTCAAGAAGGTCTGACTGAGGGGACCCTCTGCGCTCATGCTCCACTGCCAAAACTGGTGGGTGGAAGGGGGCAGCACCAGCTCCATATGCATAAACTTCAGTCTGGAGTCTCTGATGAGCAGTTTTCTTCAGCCACCTACTGAAGAAACCACTCAGCAGCAGCTGGACTTCCCTGTTATGGGGCCACTGTCGTCCCTGTTTGCCCATGTTGACATCACCATTTATTTTTCCCTTCTTCTTATCTGTCAGAAGAACTGAAAAAAAAAGGATCCTGTATTTTGAGCATCCTTAAGGCCTCTTTCACACAGTCAGTATTTGGTCAGTATTTGTAAGCTAAAAGCAGGAGTGGGTCCAAAACATAGAAGAGATGCAAATATCTCCATTACATTTTATCTCTGTTTTGGACCCACTTCTGTTTTTAGCTTCCAAATATTGATCAAATACTGATGCAAAATACTGACCAAATACTGACAGTGTTAAAGAGGCCATTAAAGTCCTGCATGCAAGACTTTTTTCCTTGTTAAAAAACTGATTTCAGACGTAAATGGCCAAAACGGATGCAAATTGAGCATAAAGCCTCTTTCACACGGTAAGTATTTTGCATCAGTATATGATCAGCATTTGTAAGCCAAAAGCAGGATTGGGTCCAAAACATATAAGAGATGCAAATATTTCTATTTTATCTCTGTTTTGGCCTCACTCCTATCTTTGGTTTGCAATTACTGATCAAATACTGACTGTCTGAAAGAGGCTTTATGGATGCTCAAAATACAGATTATTATTATTATTATTTTTTTGTTTTGTTTTCTTCAGATTAGAAAAACTGAAAAATAAACAGTGATGTGAACACAGCCTTACTGCCACTGCTGCTGCCCCCTCCTCACTTTGTCATGGGGCCACTATTGTCTCTGTTACTGCCACTGCTGTTGGCCCTCATCCCCACTCTGTTATGAGGCCACTGTTGTCCCTGTTACTGCCACTGCTGGCACCCTCCCCACTCTATCATGGGGCCACTACTTGAATCCTGGTGCACTGCACGGTTAAATCCACGGTGATAAATTACACCTGACGGTAACAGTGACCTGTAATACTGATGCACAGTAAATCTTCAGCTCACAGAAGCGATTAAAAAGCATGTGTTTGGACTTCCACAACATGCATTAAAAGAACATTTTTTTTCTCCACTAATTCATTGGCGCTGGCTCCATTTCTTTATTTAGTTCCACTAAGATGCTATTTGTACACAGCTCCTGCAGGGGCGTGCACTGGTTTTTGGCTTTACTGAAGGGTGCTGTATGCTTTTCTTTTTGTTTAATAGAAGGGAATAGCTATGAATCTTGGTGCACTGCACAGTGATGTAGACGGCAATAAATTACACATGCCTGTAATACTGACGGCACAGTACCTATAGAACAGCTTAGCTATGAATGTGGGTGCACTAGAACATAATGCACACGGCGATACACTTTCCCTGCATTCTCCCTGCAGTTTACTTTCCAAGCCTTCACACTAAGACTGGGCCACAAAGTGGGATGGATATGATTAGGCAGAGTGGCCTGGGCATACCTGATTTGTCGAGATTCATGACAAATTAATACAGAACTAATATACATTCTTGTCGAAGTTTAGCGAATCGGCCGAATTTAATTTTTAAACTTTGCTCATCTCTTATTAAAGCGGTTGGCCTTTATATATTATATATTATTTATTCATGTATATACAGTGGATATAAAAAGTCTACACACCCCTATTAAAATGTCAGGTTTCTGTGATGTAAAAAAATGAGACAAAGATAAATCATTTCAGAACTTTTTCCACCTTTTAATGTGACCTATAAACTGTACAATTCAATTGAAAAACAAACTGAAATATTTTAGGTGGAGGAAAGAAAAAATATAAAAATAAAATAATATGGTTGCATAAGTGTGCACACCCTTAAACTCATACTTTGTTGAAGCACCTTTTGATTTTATTACAGCATCTTTTTGGGTATGAGTCTATCAGCATGGCATATTTTGACTTGGCAAGATTTGCCCACTTTTCTTGGCAAAAACACTCCAAATCTGTCAGATTGTGAGGGCATCTCCTGTGCACAGCCCTCTTCAGATCACCCCACAGATTTTCAATCAGATTCAGGTCTTTAATCTTCTTCTGGTGAAGCCATTCCTTTGTTGATTTGGATGTATGCTTTGGGTCGTTGTCATGCTGAAAGATGAAGTTCCTCTTCATGTTCAGCTTTCTAGCAGAAGCCTGAAGGTTTTGTGCCAATATTGACTGGTATTTGGAACTGTTCATAATTCCCTCTAGCTTAACTAAGGCCCCAGTTCCAGCTGAAGAAAAACAGCCCCAAAGCATGATGCTGCCACCACCATGCTTCACTGTGGGTATGTTGTTCTTTTGGTGATGTGCTGTGTTGTTTTTGCGCCATACATATGTTTTGGAATTATGGCCAAAAAGCTAAACCTTGGTTTCATCAAACCATAACATCTTTTCCTACGTGCTTTTGGTAGACTTCAGATGTGTTTTTGCAAAACGTAGCCTTGCTTGGATGTTTTTCTTCGTAAGAAAAGGCTTTCGTCTTGCCACTCTACCCCATAGCCCAGACATATGAAGAATACAGGAGATTGTTGTCACATGTACCACACAGCGAGTACTTGCCAGATATTCCTGCAGCTCCTTTAATGTTGCTGTAGGCCTCTTGGTAGCCTCCCAGACCAGTTTTCTTCTTGTCTTTTCATCAATTTTGGAGGAACCTCCAGTTCTTGGTAATGTCACTGTTGTGCCATATTTTCTCCACTTGATGATGACAGTCTTCACTGTGTTCCATGGTGTATCTAATCTAAAAGATTTCAGTTTGTTTTTCAATTGAGTGGTACAGTTTATAGGTCACATTAAAGGTGGAAAAAGTTCTGAAATGATTTATCTTTGTCTCTCTTTTTTTTTTACAGCACAGAAACCAGACATTTTAACAGGGGTGTGTAGACTTTTTATATCCACTGTAGTTGCACATGTGCTGGGAACAGTACATGCATGCAGCTAGTAATAAGCACCGATACCCGATAATTTAATATGAATAATTTATGTTTACATGCAGGTCCACACACTGAAAATGGCCACTGATGGAAGGTTTGATCCATCAGTGGCCTCCATTCATTTACACTGGGGATGGACTGCACATGCACTAGTTCCCCTCTCCAGCCTCAGTGAATATAAATGCATTTTCAGAGCAAAGTGCCAGCAAGCGGATCTGCATGCAAAAATAAATTATTCATATTAAACTATCTGACATCATTGTCTATAACTTAAAGGGGTTGTCCGGGTTCAGAGCTGAACCCAGACATACCCTTATTTTCACCCAGGCAGCCCACCTGATGTTGCTCCGATGCGCTCCCTTGCCCTGCGCTAGATCGCGCAGGGCAAAGTTTTTTTTGTTTATCATAACACACTGCCGGGCGGAACTCCTAAAAATGCCTTTGCCCTGCGCGATTTAGCTCAGGGCAAAGGAGAGCAAAGTAGAGCATCGTAAATTCACTTTCATACCAGGCACAATGTCTTGTAGGGCTAACTCTACTGAATGTAATGGTACCTTTCATTGCTTCTTCTGGAGAAAAAGTACTTTAAATCCATATGCAAATGAGGGCAGACACAAGTCACTCTGTGCACCTTTGCTCCCCCGGCTTTTTCTGCCAGCCCCTCCCTCTCCTTTTTGATTGGCAGGGCCAGGTTCCTACCTCCTGCACAGTCATTTTGTTGGTCTTGTCAATCAAGAAGGAGAGGGATGGCCAAGAAAGCAGGAGGAGCAAGCATGCACAGAATTGATTGGGCATACCCTTGGTGCACGTATCATATGGATTAAGAGTACTTTTTCTCCAGAATGAAGCAACCGATCAATAAGTGAAAGGCATCCATACATTCAGCTGAGCTAGATCTACAAGACATTGTAACTGGTTTAACAGTGAATTTCTCTTTAATAATATACTTGTCTTGCTAGCTTTACCTTAAAGGGCTTATGCAAGAATGAGGAGGGTTTTAGCAACCCCTCCCACTCCACTCTGGTAAAGTGTGGGGGTTTCCAAAAATTCTCATTCTTGCACAATGCCTTAAAGCTAACATCTCTTCTTGTCTTACAGGTGCATTTCAATAACATTGAAAAGAATATCATCAAAATGTTAAATTATTTCAGTATTTCAATTCAAAAAGTGAAACTCTTATATTATATAGATTCATTATACACAGAGTGATCTATTTCAAGCGTTTATTTCCATTAATGTTGATGATTATAGCTTAAGGCTAACGAAAACCCAAAAGTCAGAATTTCAGAAAATGTGAATATTATATTAGACCAATTACAAAAAATGATTTTTAATACAGAAATATTGGTCTAATGAAAAGTATGTATAGTATATGCACTCAGTACTTGGCTGGGGCTACTTTTAAATGAATTATTGCATCAATGCAGTGTGGCATGGAGGTAATCAGCCTGTGACACTGCTGAGGTCTTCTGGAAGCCAAGGTTGCTTTGATAGCAGTCTTCAGCTCATCTGCATTGTTGGGTCTGATGTCTCTCATATTCTTCTTGATACTCTATGGGGTTTGGGCCAGGCGACTATTGGTACTTTTGGCAGTGTGGGCAGGTGCAAAGTACTGCTGGAAAGTAAAATCAGCATCTCCATAAAGCTTGTCAGCATAGGGATGCATGAAAATTTTCTGTTAGACGGCTGCTCTGACTTAAGGCTTGATATAACACAGTGGACCAATGCCAGCAGATGACTAGGCTCCTCAAACCATCACTGACTGTGGAAACTTCACGCTGGACCTCAAGCAACTTGGATTGTGTGCCTCTCCACCCTTTCTCCAGACGCTTGGATTTCTCCAGACGCTTGGACCATGATTTCCAAATAAAATGCAAAATTTACTTTAATCTGAAAACAGGACTTTGGACCACTGAACATCAGTGGCTGGACACGAGGGACGTGACAGTTGTAGCCCATGTCCTGGGTACATCTGCGTGTGGTGTATTTTGATGCTCTGACTCTAGTCACAGTCCACCCTTTGTGAATCTCCCCCAAATTAATGAATAGCCTTTTCCTGACAAACTGTCACGGCGGAGAGTGGGGGAAACCCCCCCGCCGTGCGATGTTAAAGGGAAAGGGAAGCCGCTAGGCCAGGACAACAGAATCAGGGAGGTGGTCACCTCCTAAAGCGTCCCTAACTCTGACCCTGACTCCTAACCGTATGAGCCAACCCAGATGGTAGGAGGGCTCATACTCAGGAACCTCGGGTCCCTACTAGCCCTCAAGATATCCCTGGACTAGGAGCAGGGTAAGACGACCTGTTCCTCCTAGACACGGAGGAACAGAAGTCTAAACTGGCCAAGCTGCAAGGAAAGGGAAACATATACAACATATGGATATGGCAGGTGAGTGAAACAACTTCCACACCTACCTGCCACAGACACAGTGACTGGAACCCATGCTCAAACGCTGATTTCCACACCAAACATAGAGGGAAACAACACACACACATTAAAGACACAGGAAACCAGATCAATAGCTGCAATAAGGTTAGACACCACACAAACATAAGCTTAACATCAATATATGTTTTATGACCACAAGGGTGGCCCTCACTGGACAGATGGTATAAGACCAGGAGGATGACTCCAGCATAAGGCATGGCTGGAGTACCCCTCAGCTACAGGGATCCAGCAGAGGCTAAATAGCCCAAGTAGCCACACCCACACACACAAACTAGGAAAGGAGTTAACCCTTCCAACACCAGACAAGGTAAGTGTCACTTAAAGGGGAAATGTACACATAAATGAATCCCGTGCTCACCAAACATAGACAGTGAACACATACATACAAATGTTGCTAGAAGCAACCGCATGCCTTGACAGCGAGCCGCCTAGCAACCAAATCAGGCTGCTACACTGCCAAACATACAAACTGTCCTAACCTGCGGTAGACAACAAGCAGACCGCTGACCAATGCATGCGACACAAAGAGTCACGACCATAGGCCGTGACACAATCCTTTCAAGGCTGTGATTCTCCCTATTGTTTGTGCACCTTTTTCTTCTACACTTTTTCCTTCCACTCACCTTTCCATTAACATGCTTGGATACAGCACTCTGTGAACAGCCAGCTTCTTCAGTAATAATCTTTTGTGGCTTACCCTCCTTTTGGAGGGTGTCAATAATCGTCTTTTGGACAACTGTCAAGTCAGCTGTCTTCGCCAGGATAGTGTAGCATACTAAACCAGGCTGAGGGACCATTCAAAGGCTTAGGAAACCTTTGCAGGTGTTTTGCATTGATTAGCTGATTAGAGTGTGACACCATGAGTCTACAATAGGGAACTTTTTCACAATATTCAAATTTTCTGATATACTGACTTTTGGGTTTTCATTAACTATAAGCCATAATCATTAACATTAAAAGAAATTAACGCTTGAAATAGATCACTCTGTCTGTAATGAAGCTATATAATATACGAGTTTCACTTTTCAAACTGAATTACTGAGATAAAATAACTTTTTAATAATATTATAATTTATTGAGATGCACCTGTACGATAAGAATTTATCTAAATCCCACTTGTTAATTTACTACAATGAATAATATTTGACAGGAATACATTTACAGGGGTTATATCAATGGGAGAAAAACAGAACTGGATTGCACATCCACAATGCTATGCTTAGTAGAGATGGCCTTGCGGTTCGCCCGGCGGTCGTTTCGCGGCGAACTTTGCTCGTTCGCGATTCAGCGAACATGCGAACATATGACGATATTCGCACGCGCCATATTTTTTTGCATAGCGCAGAACTTTGACCCATGACACATCCATCAGGTGGGACAGGACAGCCAATTGAGACGTTTCAGCACATGGACACACCTCCAACCCTATAACAAAACACGATCTGGCAGCTATTTTACATTATGTGTTTTGCCAGTGTAGGGAGAGGTTTTGGAGCAGGGGCAGTTAGGGACACCATACACTAGCTAATAGGGCCACAAAAATCCTTTTAAGGACTGGTATAGGTATGCTATTGATAGGTGTGATATAGAGGGGTGTGATATACTTATAATATACTTTCTAACATAGAAATTATATTATAGTGTATTT
Organism: Bufo bufo; assembly: GCF_905171765.1. NCBI lineage: Eukaryota > Metazoa > Chordata > Amphibia > Anura > Bufonidae > Bufo > Bufo bufo. The sequence continues at coordinate 88,378,643 of NC_053398.1, read as the reverse complement.
GTATTGTGCAGCAGTTGTGTGCGGTTCTGCTGCAATACCGCAGCTAGATAGAGGGACAAACGCTATTGGAGAAACTAATTGCAACGAGTGTGAAAAAACTGCTTGAGGGCTGCGATATACCTTGTTCCACAAAATCCTGATTGAGGGGTGCTATATACCTGTTTCTGCCCCCAAAAAATTGAGGGGTGCTATATACAAGTTTCCACCAAAATACTGATTGAGGGGTGCTATATACATTCTTCCACAAAATACTAATTGAGGGGTGCTATTGTTATTTACCTTCTTCCACCAAATACTGATTGAGGGGTGCTATATACCTTCTTCCACCAAATACTGATTGAGGGCTGCGATACACCTGCTTCCACAAAATACTGATTGAGGGGTGCCATATACCTGTTTCTGCGAAATACTGATTGAGGGGTACTATATACCTGTTTCTGCCAAATACTGATTGAGGGGTGTTATATACCAGTTTCTGCCAAAATACTGATTGAGGGGTGCTATATACCTTCTTCCATAAAATACTGATTATGGGGTGCTATTGCTATATACCTTCTGTCACCAAATACTGATTGAGGGGTGCTATATACCTGTTTCTGCCAAATACTGATTGAAGGGTGCCATATACCTGTTTCCACCAAATACTGATTAAGGGGTGCTAAATACCGGTTTCCGCCAAATACTGATTGAGGGGTGCTATATACCTGTTTCCGCCAAATACTGATTGAGGGGTGCCCTATATCTTCTTCCACCAAATACTGATTGAGGGGTGCTATTGCTATATACCTTCTTCCACCAAATACTGATTGAGGGCTGCGATATACCTGCTTTCACAAAAAACAGATTGAGGGGTGCCAAATACCTGTTTCTGTCAAATACTGATAGAGGGGTGCCATATACCTTCTTCCACAAAATCCTGATTGAGGGGTGCTATATACCTTCTTCCACAAAATACTGATTGAGGGGTGCCATATACTTGTTTCCGCCAAATACTGATTGATGGGTGCTATACACCTGCTTCCAAAAAACACTGATTGAGGGGTGCCATATACTTGTTTCCGCCAAATCCTGATTGAGGGGTGCTATATACCTGTTTCTGCCAAATACTGATTGAGGCGTGCTATATACCTGTTTCCGCCAAATACTGATTGAGAGGTGCTATATACCTTCTTCCACCAAATACTGATTGAGGGCTCCGATACACCTGTTTCCGCCAAACACTGATTGAGGGGTGCTATATACCTTCTTACACAAAATACTGATTGAGGAGTACTATTGCTATATACCTTTTTCCACCAAATACTGATTGAGGGCTCCGATGCACCTGTTTCCACAAAATACTGATTGAGGGGTGCTATATACCTTCTTCCACCAAATACTGATTGAGGTCTGCGATACACCTGCTTCCACAAAACACTAATTGAGGGGTGCCATATACTTGTTTTCGCCAAATAATGATTGAGGGGTGTTATATACCTGTTTCCCCCAAATACTGATTGACGGGTGCTATATACCTGTTTCCGCAAAATACTGATTGAGGCGGGGTGCCATATGCCTTCTTCCACAAAATACTGATTTAGGGGTGCTATTGCTGTATACCTTCTTCCACCAAATACTGATTGAGGGCTGCGATACACCTGCTTCCACAAAATACTGATTGAGGGGTGCCATATACCTGTTTCCGCCAAATACTGATTGAGGGGTGCTGCATACCTGTTTCCGCCAAATATTGATTGAGGGGTGCCATATAACTTCTTCCACAAAATCCTGATTCAGGGGTGCTATATACCTGTTTACGCCAAATACTGATTGAGGGGTGCTATATACCTGCTTCCACAAAATTCTGAATTAGGGGTGCCATATACCGGTTTCCACAAAATACTGATTGAGGGCTACGATACACCTACTTCCACAAAATACTGATTGAGGGGTGCTATATACTTGCATCCGCCAAATACTGATTGAGAGGTGCCATATACCTTCTTCCACAAAAAACTGATTGAGGGGTGCTATTGCTATATACCTTCTTCCACCAAATACTGATTGAGGGCTGCAATACACCTGCTTCCACAAAATACTGATTGAGGGGTGCCATATACCTGTTTCCGCCAAATACTGATTGAGGGTTGCTATATACCCGTTTCTGCCAAATACTGATTGAGGGGTGTTATATACCTGTTTCCGCCAAATACTGATTGAGGAATTCTATATACCTGTTTTCGCCAAATATTGATTGAGGGGTGCCATATACCTTCTTCCACAAAATCCTGATTCATGGGTGCTATATACCTGTTTCCGCCAAATACTGATTCAGGGGTGCTATATATCTGTTTCCGCCAAATACTGATTGAGGGGTGCTATATACCTTCTTACACAAAATACTGATTGAGGAGTACTATTGCTATATACCTTTTTCCACCAAATACTGATTGAGGGCTGAGATACACCTGCTTCCACAAAATACTGATTGAGGGGTGCCATATACCTGTTTCCGCCAAATACTGATTGAGGGTTGCTATATACCTGTTTCAGCCAAATATTAATTGAGGGGTGCCATATACCTTCTTCCACAAAATCCTGATTCAGGGGTGCTATATACCTGTTTCCGCCAAATACTGATTGAGGGGTGCTATATATCTGTTTCCGCCAAATACTGATTGAGGGGTGCTATATATCTGTTTCCGCCAAATACTGATTGAGGGGTACTATATACCTTCTTCCACCAAATACTGATTGAGGGCTGCGATACACCTGCTTCCACAAAATACTGATTGAGGGGTGCCATATACCTGTTTCCGCCAAATACTGATTGAGGGGTGCTGCATACCTGTTTCCGCCAAATATTGATTGAGGGGTGCCATATAACTTCTTCCACAAAATCCTGATTCAGGGGTGCTATATACCTGTTTACGCCAAATACTGATTGAGGGGTGCTATATACCTTCTTACACAAAATACTGATTGAGGAGTGCTATTGCTATATACCTTCTTCCACCAAACACCTGCTTCCACAAAATTCTGAATTAGGGGTGCCATATACCGGTTTCCACAAAATACTGATTGAGGGCTACGATACACCTACTTCCACAAAATACTGATTGAGGGGTGCTATATACTTGCATCCGCCAAATACTGATTGAGAGGTGCCATATACCTTCTTCCACAAAAAACTGATTGAGGGGTGCTATTGCTATATACCTTCTTCCACCAAATACTGATTGAGGGCTGCAATACACCTGCTTCCACAAAATACTGATTGAGGGGTGCCATATACCTGTTTCCGCCAAATACTGATTGAGGGTTGCTATATACCCGTTTCCGCCAAATACTGATTGAGGGGTGTTATATACCTTCTTCCACAAAATACTGATTGAGGGGTGCTATTGCTATATACCTTCTTTCACAAAATACTGATTGAGGATTGTGATACACCTGCTTCCACAAAATACTGATTGAGGGGTGCCATATACCTGTTTCTGCCAAATACTTATTGAGGGGTGCTATATACCTGTTTCCGCCAAATACTGATTGAGGGGTGCCATATACCTTCTTCCACAAAATACTGATTGAGGGGTGCTATTGCTATATACCTTTTTCCACTAAATACTGATTGAGGGCTGCGATATACCTTCTTCCACAAATAGTGCTCTTCTCTATGGACTTAGGCAGAGGGTAATTTAGGACGTTCAGCGCAGCAGGGGGGATCGTGACCGATAAGCGCACTCGCCTAGCTCACGACAGTGTGGACTATCTCACATTTTTAAAAATGAATGAGGCATGGATCTCGGAGGAATTCAACACCTGTGATGAACACGTGTAATTGAATTTCCTCATTCCAGCCCACCACCCAGAACAAAGAATGGTCCTTGCGTTTTTATGGAACCACACGTTCCCTATCCAAATCGGGGAGAAACCTCTTAAGCTCAAATCATCAACTTTGATACATATAGGCAAAATCGTCAGGTCCCACAAGTATTCCTTTCCACTAGGTGTTCCTGTGGGATATCAGAAAGCGCACTGATAGTGAAGCACTGTAACTCAATGCTAACAACACTCGTATAATTATACTCACGAGCACAAATGATCATGCAGGCACATCAAACTTTTCCAAACACTTAGTTTTTCTTTTATTCCTCTCCTTTCTTTCGCCCCTAAAGCTTGGAGCGAAACCCGGGTCGGGCAGGATCGCTAGAGTGGTTTTAACTTGTTGCCTGTATTTTACATATGTTTGTGAGTATAATACATTTGTTTTATATTGGTGTTGAAAAAAGTGCTTCACTATTGGAGCAATTTAAATATTCCATACAGTTGCATCGAAAGAAAGGAGAGGAAGGAAATTAAAATAAAGTGTTTGGAATAATTTGATGTGCCTGCATGATCATTTGCGCTCGTTAATATAAACATACGAGTGTTGTTAGCATTAAGTTACAGTGCTTCACTATCAGTGCGCTTTCTGAAATCCCACGGGAACACCTAGTGGAAAGGAATACTTGTGGGACCTGACGATTTTGCATATATGTATCAAAGTGGATGATTTGAGCTTAAAGAGGTTTCTCCCCAATTTGGATAGGGAACGCGCGGTTCCATAAAAAATGCATTGACTGAACTGTGAATTGTGCGCACTTCACCTTTGGGACCTGCAGCGGTGAAATCCTGGTTACAACGTACTGGAATTTTTAAAAGTTGTTTTTAAAGAATGGTCCTTGCCTTATGTATATACAGCGGCATAAAAGGCCTTTTATGTCAGGTGAATCCCTAATTTTTGGGGCCTGTACTGGCCGACAGTTACAGTCAGGTCCATAAATATTGGGACATCGGCACAATTCTAACATTTTTGGCTCTATACACCACCACAATGGATTTGAAATGAAACAAACAAAATGTGCTTTACCTGCAGACTGTCAGCTTTAATTTGAGGGTATGTTCATCCAAATCAGGTGAACGGTGTAGGAATTACAACAGTTTGCATATGTGCCTCCCACTTGTTAAGGGACCAAAAGTAATGGAACAGAATAATAATCATAAATCAAACTTTCACTTTTTAATACTTGGTTGCAAATCCTTTGCAGTCATTTACAGCCTGAAGTCTGGAACGCATAGACATCACCAGACGCTGGGTTTTATCCCTGGTGATGCTCTGCCAGGCCTCTACTGCAACTGTCTTCAGTTCCTGCTTGTTCTTGGGGCATTTTCCCTTCAGTTTTGTCTTCAGCAAGTGAAATGCATGCTCAATCGGATTCAGGTCAGGTGATTGACTTGGCCATTGCATAACATTCCACTTCTTTCCCTTAAAAAACTCTTTGGTTGCTTTTGCAGTATGCTTTGGGTCATTGTCCATCTGCACTGTGAAGTGCCGTCCAATGAGTTCTGAAGCATTTGGCTGAATATGAGCAAATAATATTGCCCAAAACACTTCAGAATTCATCCTGCTGCTTTTGTCAGCAGTCACATCATCAATAAATAGAAGAGAACCAGTTTCATTGGCAGCCATACATGCCCACGCCATGACACTACCACCACCATGCTTCACTGATGAGGTGGTATGCTTAGGATCATGAGCAGTTCCTTTCTTTCCCCATACTCTTCTCTTCCCATCTCTCTGGTACAAGTTGATCTTGGTCTCATCTGCCCATAGGATGTTGTTCCAGAACTGTGAAGGCTTTTTTAGATGTCGTTTTTCACAAACTCTAATCTGGCCTTCCTATTTTTGAGCTCACCAATGGTTTACATCTTGTGGTGAACCCTCTGTATTCACTCTGGTGAAGTCTTCTCTTGATTGTTGACTTTGACACACATACACCTACCTCCTGTAAAGTGTTCTTAATCTGGCCAACTGTTGTGAAGGGTGTTTTCTTCACCAGGGAAAGAATTCTTCGGTCATCCACCACAGTTGTTTTCCGTGGTCTTCCGGGTCTTTTGGTGTTGCTGAGTTCCTTGTTTTTAAGAATGTGCCAAACAATTGTTTTGGCCACGCCTATTTTTTTGCTATCTCTCTGATAGGTTTGTTTTGTTTTTTCAGCCTAATGATGGCTTGCTTCACTTCTAGTGACAGCTCTTTGGATCTCATCTTGAGAGTTGACAGCAACAGATTCCAAATGCAAATAGCACACTTGAAATGAACTCTGGAACTTTTATCTGCTCATTGTAATTTGGATAATGAGAGAATAACAAACACCTGGCCATGGAACAGCAGAGAAGCCAATTGTCCCATTACTTTTGGTTCCTTAACAAGGCACATATGCAAACTGTTGTAATTCCTACACCGTTCACCTGATTTGGATGCAAATACCCTCAAATTAAGGCCTCATGCACACGGCCGTTGTATGGGTCCGCATCCGAGCCGCTGTTTTGGCGACTTGGATGCGGACCCATTCACTTCAATGGGGTCGCAAAAGATGGGGACAGCACTCCGCGTGCTGTCCGCATCCATTGCTCCGTTCCGCGGCCCCGCTAAAAAAATATAACATGTCCTATTTTTGTCCGCGCTTTGCGGACAAGAATAGGCATTTATATTGACGGCCGCTCGTTCCGTTCCGCAAATTGCGGAAGGCACACGGGCAGCTTCCGTTTTTTTTGGATCCGCGGTTTGCGGACAACAAAAAACGGCACGGTCGTGTGCATGAGGCCTAAAGCTGCAGTTACAGCACATATTGTTCGTTTCATTTCAAATACATTGTGGTGATGTATAGAGCCAAAAATGTTACAATTGTGTCGATGTCCCAATATTTATGGACCTGACTGTACATTATTTTTCCTGTGACCACCTAATGTACCTAATTTTTGGGGCCTCTACTGACCGACAGTTACAATTTCTTTTCTCTAGCCACATAATCACACCCCTGTCTCACTCCTCTGCCTCTCATTATGGTGGCGTATGAACCGCATTCACCATAAGGACCTTCTAATGTCACAGGGTCATGTGACTGTGCCCCTCACCCTGTACTGTGCGCCCCACCCCATACTGTGCCCCTCAACCCGTACTGTGCCCCCTTATACCCTGCATTGTGCCCTCTTACCACACCCTGTGCAGTGCCCCTAGTCATTCCCTGTACTGTGCACTCTTATATCCATTTATCCGGTCACGGTATGGCGATGTTATCCGGTCACTGTACAGAGGTGTTATCCGGTCAATGTATGGCAGTGGTATCCAATATCTGGATGGCCATAACTGTATCCCTTTACCTTCCCACACCATCCTTTTTTAGACCTGGCATGAGCGGGAAAAATATGCAATCTGTGTCAGAAATACACCTAACAAAGACCTGTTTCTATATAATAAATAGAAACATAGAAACATAGAATGTGTCGGCAGATAAGAACCATTTGGCCCATCTAGTCTGCCCAATATACTGAATACTATGGATAGCCCCTGGCCCTATCTTATATGAAGGATGGCCTTATGCCTATCCCATGCATGCTTAAACTCCTTCACTGTATTTGCAGCTACCACTTCTGCAGGAAGGCTATTCCATGCATCCACTACTCTCTCAGTAAAGTAATACTTCCTGATATTACTTTTAAACCTTTGCCCCTCTAATTTAAAACTATATCCTCTTGTAGCAGTTTTTCTTCTTTTAAATATTCTCTCCTCTTTTACCTTGTTGATTCCCTTTATGTATTTAAAAGTTTCTATCATATCCCCTCTGTCTCGTCTTTCTTCCAAGCTATACATGTTAAGGTCCTTTAATCTTTCCTGGTAAGTTTTATCTTGCAATCCATGTACCAGTTTAGTAGCTCTTCTCTGAACTCTCTCCAAAGTATCAATATCCTTCTGGAGATATGGTCTCCAGTACTGAGCACATTACTCCAAATGAGGTCTCACTAGTGCTCTGTAGAGCGGCATGAGCACCTCCCTCTTTCTACTGGTAATTCCTCTCCCTATACACCCAAGCATTCTGCTAGCATTTCCTGCTGCTCTATGACATTGTCTGCCTACCTTTAAGTCTTCTGAAATAATGACCCCTAAATCCCTTTCCTCAGATACTGAGGTTAGGACTGTATCACTGATTTTATATTCTACTCTTGGGTTTTTACGCCCCAGGTGCATAATTTTGCACTTATCCACATTAAATTTTAGTTGCCAGATTTTTGACCATTCCTCTAGTTTTCCTAAATCCTTTTCCATTTGGTGTATCCCTCCAGGAACATCAACCCTGTTACAAATCTTTGTTTCATCAGCAAAAAGACACACCTTACCATCAAGGCCTTCTGCAATTTCGCTGATAAAGATATTAAACAATATGGGTCCCAGAACAGATCCCTGAGGTACCCCACTGGTAACAAGACCTTGGTCTGAATATACTCCATTGACTACAACCCTCTGTTGCCTGTCCCTCAGCCACTGCCTAATCCATTCAACAATATGGGAGTCCAAGCCCAAAGACTGCAATTTATTGATAAGCCTTCTGTGTGGGACAGTATCAAAAGCCTTACTGAAGTCTAGATAAGCGATGTCTACTGCACCTCCGCCATCTAATGTTTTAGTCACCCAATCAAAAAAATCAATAAGATTAGTTTGACATGATCTCCCTGATCACCTAATTGTATTATTATTCGGGGGTAGGGATAATATCTTTATATTATATAGATTCTAGAGTATTATACTGTGCCCTGTATTTCCCAGTAGAAAATGATCCTTGGGAAGCATAGTCCTCATCCCTGACCACCAGGACCAGTTAGCACTCATTACATGGCAGCCTCCCCTCTCCGCCAAGTTGCTCCGCTGTGTACTGGTGCTTATTATGATAATAGGGCTGGGTTCACATCCTATTTTTGCCTTCCATTTAATGCATACCAAAAATGTATGCGTTAACAGATGCCTCAGACTGATGCCGTACAGTGGCGTCCGTTCACGATACAGTTCCATGGTAGAAAAGAAATTTACGTTAACGTATGCAATTTTTTTATGGACTCTGCAGAATACAAAAACGTGGAGTGCTGCACATTTGTATACATCAAACCGATAGGAAATAAAAAATTTCTAGGCTCCAGCAGGGCACATTTTTGAGAGTTTCCCTTTAAGACGCATAAAAATGGCCCCTGATTAAAATACATATCTTTTTGTGGGAATTTTTGCCAATGACTCCCCTCTGGTATATCACTGTCCATGTTGTGGGACTATTTGTGTACTTCTAGTAAGGATTTGGTGGCTGCAAATATGACCTGAAGGTTTTTCAGGTTTGCCTGCCATTAAAGTGAATGGGCCCGCTGCGACCGCGCGGTTCACGAACATTTGATCGCGAATGCACGTTCGTGAATCGTCCCGGCCAATGTTCGGCCATCACTAATGCTTAGATCTAATTAAACTTGCTTCTCAGCTCAATATTAAGTGTACTACCCCCTATACTGCATGCTGTACAAGAGGCATTAGTGTATATTTTGATCAAAAGGCATAAGCCCACTCACCACGTAAAGGAGTGGGACCTACTCTGACAAATACGCGGCACTGTCCTAGTGGGCGGCAGGACCCAGGAGTCAAACAGCAACCCTGCTATCTCACAATGCCACCCACGGCACTGGGTCCCCCCGACCCACCAGCACAGGGCCACAAACTAACACAACATGTTCTTTGCTATCAGGAACTGCATGTCAATTACCACTTAAAACAACCTGTGCCGAATGGGAGGAGTGCTGATACCAGTAATAAAGAAGGCGCTGTGCTGGTGGGTCGGTGGGACCCAGTGCTGAGTTTAATTAGATCTAAGCATAGCATTGTGGATGTGCGATCCAGTTCTGTTTTTCTCCCCTGGATACATTTGCAGGGGTTGTCTCACTTCAGTAAGTTGCATTTATCATGTAGAGGAAGTTAATACAAGGCACTTACTAATGTACTGTGGTTCTCCATATTGCTTCCTTTGCTGGCTGGATTAATTTTTCCATCACATTATACAAGGCGGGCGTCAGCACCCGGCATACCCGGGCAAATTCTGGGGCCCACAGCACAGCTGCCAGATGCCAGAAGAAATGAGCGCTTCTATCAATACAGATGGAAGAGCTCATTGCTGGAGCACAGGGAGCTGGGTCCTGTCCTCACCGCTCAGCTCCCCACGCTCCCCTTCTTCAGGCCAGCTGCTCTCTGAATGGTGAAGCAGGAAGACTTCTTCTCGCTCCACCTTTCAGCCTGCAGGCACGGATCGTGCTTCTAGCCTGTGTGGGTGGAGCCTACAGCCCGGTAATCTGCATAAGCTCCGCCCACACTGTGCTGCAGAGCGATCTGTGCCTGCAGGGAAGAGAGGACTGTGAGCTTCAGGAACGGGACAAGGTAAGTAGTTACTGTTTTTTTTTTGTTTTTAATACAGAGGGGCCACAAAGGACTTTATTACTATGGAGGGGGCATTGAGGTCTTTATTACTATGGAGAGGGCACAGAGGACTTTATTACTATGGAGTGGCATAGAGGTCTTTATTACTATTGAGGGGGCACAGATGACTTTATTACTATGGAGGGGGCACAGAGGACTTTATTACTATGGAGGGGGCATAGAGGTCTTTATTACTATGGAGGGGGCACAGAGGACTTTATTACTATGGAGGTGGCATAGAGGTCTTTATTACTATGGAGGGGACACAGAGGACTTTATTACTATGGAGGGGGTACAGAGGACTTTATTACTATGTAAGGGGCACAGAGGTCTTTATTACTATGGAGGGGGCATAGAGGTCTTTATTACTATGGAGGGGGCGCAGAGGGCATTATTACTCTGGAGGGGCACAGAGGGCATTACTAATGTGAAAGGGGCACAATGGGCATTTCTACTATGGAGGGGGCACAGAGCCAGAGGGCATTACTACAATGAAGGGGGCGCAGTGGGCATTATTACTGTGAAGGGGGCACAATAGGGATTTCTACTATGAAGGGGGCACAATAGGGATTATTACTATGAAGGGGGCACAATGGGGATTATTACTGTGAAGGGGGCACAATGGGGATTATTACTGTGAAGGGGGCACAAATAGGGAATTACAACTGTGAAAGGGGCACAGAGAGGGCATAACTACTGTGAGAGGGCACAATGTGGGTATAACGACTGTGAGGGGGCACACATCTGTACAAAACTACTGTGAAGGTTGTACAATGAGGGCAATACTACTGTGAGGGGGTACAATTTTTTTTAAAGTATTGGGCGGGGTGTCAGAGAAAGGACCCGCCCCGGGTGCCAAACACCTGTGTACGAGGAGGAGCGGGACAGGCTGGGAATCAGCCTCTGCTCCTCCTACACAGCAGCGCGATTCGTCACAGTATCCTGCTGCTGCTGATGGGGAGCGCAGATCATGGGAGGAGCCAGGTGACTGAGCCGAGGAGTATTTATTGTTTCTTTTTTTTACTTCCTGTGAAGGGGGCACATCTGGGCATAACCACTGTGAAGGGGGCACTGGGCACATATCTTGGCATATCCACCTTAAGAGGGCACATATTTTGGCAGATCTACTGTGAAGGGAGCATACATCTTGGCATATCAACTGTGAAGGGGGCACATATTTTGGCATATGTATTGTGAGGAAGCACATATCTTGGCATATCTACTATGAGGGGGCACATGACTTTATCGCCCAAGGGCCCACATGAACCTGGAGCCGGCCCTGACATTATACACTGCTTGTTTCCATGGTTATGACCACCCAGCAGTCCATCAGTGGTGGTTATGCTTGCACACTATAGGAAAAAGCATCAGCCTCTCTGGTGGCCGGGACCATGGAAGTGCACATAAGCTAGTGCTTTTTCCTATTTTGTACAAACACGGCCATCACTGATGGATTGTAGGGAGGTCTGTAACCGTGGAAACGAGCTGTGTATAATGTGATGGAAAAATGAATCCAGCCAGCAAAGGAAGCAATATGGATAATAACAGTACATTAGTAAGTGCCCTGTATTAACTTTCTCTACATGATAAATGCCACTTACTAAAGTAAGACAACCCCTTTAAATATTATGGTCTTTAGGTTGCATTGCCTTATGTTCTTGTACATGATTTCATGTTTCCTTTTATTATAGTGTGGCTCTAACCCTCTACCTGGACTGACCAAGGAAGAAGATTGTTGTGGCAGTGTGGGAACATCTTGGGGACACCACAAATGTAATAAATGCCCCCAGTTACCATGTGAGTATGAAAACAAGTTTTACCTTACATTTAACCCCTTCAGGGTCAAGCCAATTTTGGAAACAATGATTTTGTTTTTTCCTCTCTGCTTTCCAAGAGCGGTAACATGTATTTACATCATTATAGCCGTATGAGGCTTTGTTTTTTGCTTTACGAGTTGTTTTTTTAATTACATCATTTAATGTTCCATATAATCTGTAAAAATGATGGGTAGAACAGAAAAAAAGCTATTCCAGTCGTGTTTTTTAGGTTTAGTTTTTATGGGGTTTAAAGGGGTTCTCTGGGGCTTTACCTACATTCTCTGTTTCAGCTAACCTATGGAAGGAAGAGAGTTTCAGAAGTACATACCCTTCCATCACTCTGGTGATTCCTCAGCAGTGATCTCGATGAACTAGCGTCAGACTCCTCTAATTAAAGGGGTTTTCCCATCTCAGATAATGGGGGGCATATTGCTTGGATATGCCCCCATTGTCTGATCTGAAGTGCCCCAGGTAAACGCACCCGGCAAAGTGAAGGAGGGCGCACTGCACACGCGCAGCTGCCCTCCATTTATTTCTATGGAGATTCTGAAAATAGCCAGGAACGCCGCAAAAGAGCCGGCACTGTCAGCCACCACTTTGCCAGCTTCATTGCCGGCTGTGTTTACGAGCTCTGGGACCTGCACCTAGCAAACAATGAGGGCATATCCTAGTGATATGCCCCCATTGTCTCAGATGGGAATACTCCTTTAAAGGGGTTGTCCGGGTTCAGAGCTGAATCTGGACAAATTCACATTTTCATCCAGGCAGCCCCTCCGAAATGAGCATCGGAGCATTTCATGAGGGCTTTTTTAGGAGATCCGGTGACGTCCTGGGCTTCCGCTTAGAAGTGTAAAAAAAGAAAACAAAAAGCCCTTGCCCTGCGCGATCCTGCACAGGGAAAGGGAGAGCATAGGAACATAAAATGCTCTAATGCTCATATCAGGGGAAACGGAAGGGTGAAAGGGTATATCCGGGTTCATCTCTGAATCGCGCAGGGCAAAGGCTTTTTCTGGAGATCCGGTGAAGTACCGGGCTCTCCGTGGGTAAAGCTAGGCAGCTCTAAAGCTTGCCCATCAGAAGTCTCTGCCTAGCAATGTAAAAAATATAAACAAACAGCATCAGAGCACTAAATTTTCAGATGCTCATATCAGAGGGACTGCCTGGGAGAAAAAGGGGAGATGTCTGGGTTCAGCTCTAAACCCGGACAACCCCTTTAAGTCTTAACTAGATATGCTCCTGTGTCTTCCTGTTCAGCTGCATAATGTACATGCAGCTAAACAGTAAGAAACAGCAGAAGAGTCTGTCAGGCAGTCAAGTGATTACATAGATAATGATAGAGCCAAACCACCCCTAATTGCAATGGTAATACAATGCAATAATATGCTATAAGCTAGGGGATTCCAAGTACAAGTCCAACCAACATAAGATTGCACTATGCCCCAAGTAAATATTATTGAGAGCTGTTCACACAATGTAGGATGTTAAGGTAAAACAAGAAGATCACTCCTGTGAGGATTGGGGTTGTGGGTCATATTAGTCACCTAGGCAGGATAACGATGCAACTGTCTTTATTCTTTCATCCACAATTATACAACAAATGCAGATAGATGGCCCAGACGAGCTGCACCCCTGGACACTCAGGCAGACACCCTCAAAAACCCAGTCCACAATATCCCAAGCTGGGACCTGTAGTTTCACTGCCCGTACCAGGCTCTACCCAATGTCTCCCAACGTTTTAGATTAGCCCACAGCTTTAGTATCACCCGCCAGAATATTTTGCAGTCATAACGAATGCTTATCTAGATCATGGACAACACGACTTAAGTGCATGGATCCAACTTCAACCAGCAACAACGCCATCTTCCCCCAGTCAGTGTCCTTAGTACCCCAATTCCGCCCCTGGGTTTGAACTCATCCCGCTGAGAACACCTCCCCCAATGCTAACTGTGCATTGGTGGATTTATTTCAATGAGGCCAAGCCCATCAACCTGGGACTATATGTGCAACCCACTGTGGGTACAGCACCACTGGGTCTACCCATCACCATCCACATAATGGGAGTAGTGGTTGGGAGAACAAAAGCTTAATTGAGGCCTCCGAGACACCAACTAATGGAGTGATGGCTTTACTCTAATTACAAATCCTTATAAATTACAAAAATAAAACTCAATGTAACCGGCGCTTCATGCTGGAAAAAGTTTGCATCACTTACAGCTGTGGACTCCGCTCATTGGTCCAGTAATCTTTAGTCCACATCCAGCTCTTCACAGCTCCCAACTAGAAAATAGTGGTAAAATCCATGTATATTATTATAGACATGGCTCACAGGAGGCCCATAATTGTCATAATAATTGCTATGCCCCAATAGGGAATAAAGTGTAATGATATACTTGAAATGTGGTGTGCAGACGAGGAAGCAATAAATCAAAGAGAAATAAATAAATCATTTAAACAGGAGGAGGGGAGGGGGAAAGTTACTATACACCCAGGTGAAAAAGGGAACTCCACATATGCCAAATAAGCATCCCGTTATAAGATAGCCCGATAGTGCAAATCACAGCACACATCTATTAACTGGCTTTCTCTGGGTGCTCGCCTAGATTCGTTCCCAGCTGCACCTCAGCAACACTTGCATCAATGTAGCTATACAATTAGACAGCACTCCAAAACTGAAGGTGAGATAATCAGTGATTTTTATTCAGCCGGATATAATGGTGTGTAATAAATTCAGGCAACGTTTCGGGCTATATGTAGCCCTTCATCAGGCTTATGAACAAAGATATAACAAGAAATTGCAATTAACTAAATGCATAATTTTGATACAATTCATAGTTGTGTCAAATTCAGGTATACATGATTATATATGATCCATATTCTTGCAGAAAATTTAAATACATGATTAAAGGTTCATAGTTTTGCAATACATGATCCAGAAATTTCATATGGCAAATACAATTCATGCAACTGTACAATACATGCAATATATTAGGTAATGTGAGGTATATAAGGGTTAAAGCACCCCCATGTGATAGAACCACACATATAGCAGGAAAATCAGGCTGAATAAGTAAATAACAATAGATAATGTAAAAGTGGCAGTGATAAAGTGAAACCCTGAGGGGTATAAGGGACAAAGCTAGCGGTAAAGAGGAGCAGAAACCAATGGGAACAGGTAAAATAAGACTGGGAAGAACAGAAGTTTGTTGAGCTTACCCTGGTGTATATTGTCCCAAGGTAGTCCTACATCCCTTTAACTGATCTAGTTGCTAAATAAAGCAAGTGAAGTCCATCGTCTCAGTTAGACCCCTAGAGGCCATCACGCCCAAAAGAAAAATCCATTGAGTTTCTTTCTGTTTTAGAATAGTATCTACTTCACCCACTCATATAAAGGTTTTAATGACCTCAAGCATGTAACATCTCGCACATGCACTAAAATTCTCCAAAATTTTCTGCAAGTTTTACATACAGTATATAGCGAATATTGCTTGCACATATATACTACACCAAAGCTACAACAGTTGGCAAAACTGTGGGTATGGCATGTGGCATAACCTATGCTATTAGAAAATGTAGAGCCCACCTTGAGGAAAGAACAGGCCTTGCAATTTCCGCATCTAAACATAACAACACTCTTCCAGGTAACCCCGGTTTCCTTAGCAGGTGGTTCAGAATAATGCTGTCCCCTATACTTTGTCCCTTTCTAAGAATAATGGCTAGAATATCCGGTAATACATGAGTTAAATCTGGATCCAACTTCAAAAGAGAACAATATTTAGAAATAATCTGCCTAAGGTTGCCGTTCTTAAAATTGAAAGCGGCAGTTATTCAAATACACTGCGTGCAGAATTATTAGGCAAATGAGTATTTTGACCACATCATCCTCTTTATGCATGTTGTCTTACTCCAAGCTGTATAGGCTCGAAAGCCTACTACCAATTAAGCATATTAGGTGATGTGCATCTCTGTAATGAGAAGGGGTGTGGTCTAATGACATCAACACCCTATATTAGGTGTGCATAATTATTAGGCAACTTCCTTTCCTTTGGCAAAATGGGTCAAAAGAAGGACTTGACAGGCTCAGAAAAGTCAAAAATAGTGAGATATCTTGCAGAGGGATGCAGCACTCTTAAAATTGCAAAGCTTCTGAAGCGTGATCATCGAACAATCAAGCATTTCATTCAAAATAGTCAACAGGGTCGCAAGAAGCGTGTGGAAAAACCAAGGCGCAAAATAACTGCCCATGAACTGAGAAAAGTCAAGCGTGCAGCTGCCAAGATGCCACTTGCCACCAGTTTGGCCATATTTCAGAGCTGCAACATCACTGGAGTGCCCAAAAGCACAAGGTGTGCAATACTCAGAGACATGGCCAAGGTAAGAAAGGCTGAAAGACGACCACCACTGAACAAGACACACAAGCTGAAACGTCAAGACTGGGCCAAGAAATATCTCAAGACTGATTTTTCTAAGGTTTTATGGACTGATGAAATGAGAGTGAGTCTTGATGGGCCAGATGGATGGGCCCGTGGCTGGATTGGTAAAGGGCAGAGAGCTCCAGTCCGACTCAGACGCCAGCAAGGTGGAGGTGGAGTACTGGTTTGGGCTGGTATCATCAAAGATGAGCTTGTGGGGCCTTTTCGGGTTGAGGATGGAGTCAAGCTCAACTCCCAGTCCTACTGCCAGTTTCTGGAAGACACCTTCTTCAAGCAGTGGTACAGGAAGAAGTCTGCATCCTTCAAGAAAAACATGATTTTCATGCAGGACAATGCTCCATCACACGCGTCCAAGTACTCCACAACGTGGCTGGCAAGAAATGGTATAAAAGAAGAAAATCTAATGACATGGCCTTCTTTGTTCACCTGATCTGAACCCCATTGAGAACCTGTGGTCCATCATCAAATGTGAGATTTACAAGGAGGTAAAACAGTACACCTCTCTGAACAGTGTCTGGGAGGCTGTGGTTGCTGCTGCACGCAATGTTGATGGTGAACAGATCAAAACACTGACAGAATCCATGGATGGCAGGCTTTTGAGTGTCCTTGCAAAGAAAGGTGGCTATATTGGTCACTGATTTGTTTTTGTTTTGTTTTTGAATGTCAGAAATGTATATTTGTGAATGTTGAGATGTTATATTGGTTTCACTGGTAAAAATAAATAATTGAAATGGGTATATATTTGTTTTTTGTTAAGTTGCCTAATAATTATGCACAGTAATAGTCACCTGCACACACAGATATCCCCCTAAAATAGCTAAAACTAAAAACAAACTAAAAACTACTTCCAAAAATATTCAGCTTTGATATTAATGAGTTTTTTGGGTTCATTGGTTGTTGTTCAATAATAAAATTAATCCTCAAAAATACAACTTGCCTAATAATTCTGCACTCCCTGTACTGTCAGCTCTACTTACATTTGTAGTGTCAAGAGGGAGGATCTAGCATTATTACATGCATTGAACAGGATAAGCATTGAACAGGATAAGCTCTGTTTCTGAAATATCTTTAACCCCTTAGTGACCAAGCCTGTTTGGGCCTTAATGACCAAGCCAAATTTTGGAAATCTGACGTGTCATTTTAGCTTAGAATAACTTTGTAACGGTTTTGCACATCAAAGTAATTCTGACATTGTTTTCTCGTCACATATTGTACTTTACTTAGGTGGTAAAATTCTACCGATAAAATATGCGTATCTTTATTAAAAAAAGTGAAAATGTATGAAAATTTGTAAAAATTGGCACATTTTCCTATTTTGAACTGAAATATTTCACATACATACATAAATATTATTCAATATTTTTATCAGAAATATATTTCCACATCTTTACTTTACTATTTTTTACTTTTTATTTTTTTATTTAGGAGACAACATTTTAACATAAATGTAAAAATTTTTGAAGTACATATTTTTTCCTGCAACAAGCCAAATTTGCAGAGGCTTATAAGTGTCAGAATAATAGAACCCCCCAAAAGTGAACCCATTTTAAAAACTAGGCCCCTTAACGTATTTATCTATGGGTGTAATGAGTTTTTTGACCCACTAGTCTTTTAAAGAAATTAATGCTAAGAAGGTGAAAAAAAATTACATTTTCATTTTTTTACACAAAAGTATTAATTTAAAGACATATTTTTCCTACATACATTATTATTGGTCCCTGATGGTTACTGTAACCAGTGCGCATGTCTGCGCAATTTATATATATTTTTAATTAGATGTGGGGGGGGCTCCCTAATAACTTTATTTAACATATCTGGGGGCCATATTGCCATGATCGGGGTGCTGGGGGACCCCATCGGGGCATAATTTGAACTTCTCTCTCCTCTCCTGAGGAGAGAGACCTTAATGAGAGCAGCGGTGAGAGGCGGCAGCCGACTTTCAGTCTGCGCATGTGCCGGGCCGCCGCCATCTTTCTTGAGGGTAAGGGGGGGTGAGGATCGGGACCCAGCTTAGGGCCAGAAGCGCCGGGGGACCCGTTTAGTGCGGGCAGCTCTGCTGCCGGCATTTTCTGTGATCGCTGTGATAAAGTGTATCACGGCAATCACGTGATCAGAGACCGGAGTCACGGTCTCTGATCACTGCCCCGAGCCCTCAGCTACCTCCGGTAGCTGTGGGCATGGAGCTACAGCGCTTGATTTTATTGCTAACTTGGGCTGAAGTGCCGCCATAAAAAGGCGGCGCTCCAGCCCAAGGCCCCTTAGTGACTGCAGTAAAAACACGTATGGGTGGTCACTAAGGGGTTAAAATTTAGATGCTTCAGTTTCAAAGTTGGTATCTATGGAACAGTTCCTTTGATTATGGAATTACCCCTACTAAGTGGAGCAAGATGGAAGATCTCCCACCATAATAGACTAGTAAAGGCGGTCTTTTTATGAAAAAGTATAGTTCAGATGGTATTGTCCGAATCACGACTAATGTGGACATCTAGAACATTGATGGAATTCCGATCCATCTCACAAGTAAGGTGTAAACTTATATGGTTAGTTTTAAAAAATATATATATTTTTTTTTTTAAATCTCAAATTCAGTGAGCGATCCTGACCAAATCAATAGAATGTCATCAATATATTTGCTTCACAGTCTAATTAACTGTGTCCAGATAGAACTAGCCTTAGTAAAGACCAATGTGTGACTACTCATAGCGATGCCCCTGAGCTGGTGAAAGAACTTAGAGTCAAAAATAAAATTATTATAAATAAAGATACATACAATCAGACGTAAAATAAATCTATTATGTTCAACCACATGATTACTATTAATGTCAAGAAAATACTTGACTGCATTCAAGTCTTTATTATGGGGAATCAAAGTACAGTATATAACAATTCTACATCAATAGATGGCAATCCTGACTCAGGATCTAGAGTGAACCCTTCCAATTTCTTTAAGATGTCTGTGGTATTTTGTGAATATGAAAAATAAAGGATAAAATAAAAGGTCGTAAAATCCTGTCAATATAATTACCTGCATGTTGAGTAAGATTGTCGACACCAGAAATGATGGTGTCATTTCAGCAGTTTAATATGGACCTTAGGAAGTCTGTAAAAAGTAGCTACCTTGGGATAAAGGGGTAATAGGTACTCACATTCATAATGACTAATCAAACGGTCACCAAGAGCCTCTTTTAACCGGCATCTGTCAGCAGATTTGTGCCTATGAAACTGGCTGACCTGTTGCAGTACACTTGGCAGCTGAAGTCATCTGTGTTGGTACCATGTTCATATGTGCCTGCATTGCTGAGAAAAGTTATGTTTTAATTTATGCAAATTAGTCTCTAGGTGCAATGTGCTCAACTCTCTCTGCAACGGCAATGTCCCCATTGCTCCTAGAGACTCATTTGTATATATTAAAACATCATTTTTCTCAGCAATGCAGGCAGTATGAACATGGGACCAACACAGATACCATCAGCTGCAAAGTGCACATGTGACAGGTCAGCCAGTTTTATATGTACAAATCTGCTGACAGATGCCCTTTAATAGATCTGAAAGTTCCAAATTATATATATGAGTAGGATCCTGTTTCAAAATCTCATACTGTAACTGTCCTCCCCGCACAGAAGGTTCATGCACAGCTCCCTGTATTGTTGAGAATGGAGGATTACAATATTGCCTTCCTTGTCGGAGGGCTTGATGACATTCTCCCTATTTGCTGTGAGATGTTGTATCGCCTCCATTTCAGACAAGCATAGTTTAATCAGATGTATTCAGATCCTACTTTCAAAAATTCCAGATCTTGAGATACAGAGCTGAGAAAAAGATCAATATTCTGATCAGACCCTTTTGGTGGTATCTTTTTACTCTCATTTCTAAGTGTTGTACATGTTGTAAAAGGCTAAGACCTTTAATCCATTCATATAAATGAAACCAAGTAATAGATACAAAAGACAAACCCTTATCAATAAAAGATAGATAAAGTGATACTTGATAGATTAAAAATTGAAGGATCATCTGAATTAGCATTGGCCCTTAACTGTTGCTTCGGTGACCAGTCTCTGAGATAATAGTGATTTTTTTTTGTGGCCACTGACCAAAAAAAAAAACTCAAATCAAAAAACTCTGGATTGACAGAAAGAAAGGAGGCATAGAGGATACAATATTTGAGACCATATGTGCGATTGCATTGGTATTAGTTGAAAGTGTAATATGTTGAGATGGGGAGCATGGTTGTTTAGGAATACGTCCCTTATTATCGTGCTTTGGATTATTCAATCTCCGTTGACCTGTACCACAACCCCACCCACGTCTATTAAACCTCCTACTTTTTTCAGCTAATAATAAATGTTGTATCTCACCCCATGTGCTTTATTCACATCTATACCAAATCAGTATTTATTTTACTCACTTAGATTGCACTGGCATATTCCTCAGTGCTTTACAGACATTATTATTACTCACTGCCCTAATGGAGCTCGCAGTCTAAATTCCCTATCAGTAGTTCTTTAAAGTGTGGGCAGAAACCCATGCAAGCACAGGAGAACATACAAACTCCATGATGTTGTCCTTGGTTGGATTCGAACCTAAGACCTCAGTTCTGCAAGGCACTAGTGCCTTCCTTACAATGTCCTATATGCTGCTTCTCAGTGATTCTGAGTGAAGCATAATCACCAGTCCTTATGTGTAGTCTATGGGCAGAAATCATTACAGCCAGTCTCCACCCACCAGCTTAGGGACCATTGAGATTAATAGATGTAGGATGCAGAGGAAAAAAAATGCTTAAAAATGCCAGATATAAGTCATAATGGTCAGATATAGTGGTATTCTTCTAGGATAAATACACACAGCAACTTATTCTGGAAGCGTAGGAAAGCTTTAACCTGTTTCTTTAGGTAGATTAGGATAGGACTTTGTGGTTTTAACTATGTGTCTTGAGTTCCCACTTTACATTTATATTTAAGTTAGGTTTTGTGTCACGGCTGTCATGGTCTGGTGGTAGTGGACTGTGACACTTTTGCCGTGCATGCTTGTTGCTGGTGGCAACGTGTTGTTAGCTTGATTATACACTTCCCCTTTAAGGCCGGTGTTCCTTCCCATTTTGGTTTGTTTAGGGTTAATGGTGTGTGCAAGGTGGAGCTGGGTGTGGCCTCATGGCTCTTCTTGTACTGGAGTTGTGAGATTGAGGTTAGTTGTATGTCTGTCTTTGTATGAGTAGGAGCTTTGCTCCTCTCAGGATGTGTCACCTGTCTGTGAGGGCCTCCTTGTGGAACATCAAGGTTTTTGGCAATGTCATCCTGATGTTTCCCCGTGTCTCCTTACCCTTCCTCACCTGTTTATGTTGTTTGGTGTGGGTTTATGTACAGGGTGTTTGTTGTATGTCATTTAGTGTTCCATGTCTGGTCTATTTGGTGTTTGTAGTCCAGCATGGTTGTTTGACATTTCCCCTGTCTGTCTGTGCCTGTGGAAGTGGGCTCCATGGTTTCCCGGAGGGGTGAACCCCAAGTCAGCAAGCTGTAGTTGTTCCACCCAGTCGTTGTGGTAGGTAAGTGGTGGTTGTTCCAGTGCGTGTTGTTTGCGTTGGGCTCTTACCTGCCGTTATGTATTTATGCTTGCTCTCTTCTCCTTAATTGTTGCTAGGCCTGTGGGAGACTCCGGTTCTTCCATGTCTTGGAGAAACCGGTTGTCTCTTTCTCCTGACAATACCATCAGGGATCATCAGGGCAAATTAGGGTCCAAGGTTCCGGGTATGAGCCATTCCACCATCAGGGTTGGCTCATACAGTCAGGAGGTCAGGGATTGTATTTAGGGATGCATAGGAGGTGACCTGCTCCCTTATCCTGGCTTCTAGGCATAGTGGCATCGGCTTTATAGACATTGTGTGGTGGTGGGTTTACCCCCACTCCCCAGCGTGACATTTGGGAGTTGGTTGTTTAATGAGTGCATTAATTGCCATACAGCAGATAGGTCAAGACAGCCACTTGGCATCCTGCCAATTAGAGGATAAAGAGCCCTCATCTGTAACTGCTCAGATACCATGATCACTATTACAATGCAACTTAAATATGCTGCTAGGTTTAAGCTGTTAACTGCTCACGGATTGCCACCATAGTTAGTACTGCCTTGTACTGTGGCTCCCTGCTCCCTGTGCCGCTCCTGGTCCCCGCACTGCCGCAGCTGCTTCTCCCCGTACACAGATGAAAACATCCGGTGTTGGGGGGGTGGGTTCAGCCAATGGCAGGCGGTGACGGGGATGAGCCTCCCTAGCATCACCCACGATGCTAGGGAGGTTCTTTCCTATCACCGTTTTCCATTGGCTGCTTCCCCCCGATCCCGGATGTTTTCATCCGTGTACAGGGAGAAGCAGTCACGGCAGTGCGGGGACCAGGAGCGGCACAGGGAGCTGGGTGCCACCTAATTAGATTCAGTGTGAGGGGCCCGGGCATATGGGAGGCATTTGTTAGTCTTGTTTAGCCCCTTCAAGTCTAAACTAGTAATATATTAATTGTAAACTGCCAGTTCAGTATAGAGAGAGGTGTTCTTCAATTACATAAAGTCCAGAAATGTAACTGTTTTCAAGATTGTTACCTTATTGCCCCATTCACACGACCATATTTTTGGGCTGTATCTGATTTGCATTTTTGTATGGGACCCATACATTTTGAATGGTGTTATGTTCTGTGGGTGCATAACCACTGTCCCACGTGACCGACTCCCTCAGTTCTTCACAATACCTCTGATGGTGAGGATAGACTTTCCCGAGGGGTGTACTTTAATGCTACCTCTGAGGGGGGTTCGGACATGAGGGAACAGGGATCTGGGTGTGGACCCATTGGACTGAACTCCAGATGGTACAGTACACCTGGGAGGCCAGAGACAAATCATTCGGTGGCGAGCCAAGGTCACAGCACTAGGTCCAAGGTCAGAGGCAGGTGGCAGAATAGCGATAACTGTAACAGGGTCCAAGGTCAGAGCAGGTGGAAAAGTAGCAAGGTCCCTAGGCAAGATCAGGGGCAGGCGGCAGTCAAGCAGTGTCCGTTAAGCAATATCCAAGGTCCAGTATACAGAAATGACAAGAAACAGTAACATCTTCGCTCAAGGCTGCAGACCAGCCGTAGGCTGGGGAAGATAGAGGGCGTGCGCGTTCTGACTCACTAAAGGAGGAGAGACATGCGCCCACGCGCACACCCTATATACACTATAGAACTCTGAGCCAGAGAGCAAACTCCGCTCAAAGTAAGAAGGAGGATGCCAGCGGCAGGAACTACATAGCTGCGCCCATCCTGGAAGGGGGAGGAAGCGCTGGCATGGAGCACCGATACCATAGTTAAGATACCTGCTGCCCATGCCTGTCAGCACAGCACTCGCCAGCAGGAGGGAGTGATGGAGCCTGCCTGTGCATGGGGACAGAAACGCAGGCACGTAGCGCCGGGTTTATAAATGGGTCCACAAAAATGCAGACAGCACACCGTGTGCTGCCCACATCCATATGTCCGTTCTGCAGTCCTGCAAAGAAAGATAGAACATGTCCTACTTTTGTCTGTTTTGAGGACAAGAATAGGCATTGTTACAATGGATCCGCAAAAAAAATCAATGCAACACGGATGTCATACAGAAGGCATCCGTATGTCTTGCGGAATTGCATTTTGCGTACCGCAAAATACATACGTCATGTTAATGCACGCTGTCTTGCATGTGTTCTCTTTTTAGAACCCCAGAAATGATTCTTATAACAGCCTGTTGTCATGCTGTACTATAATTAGTTTTATACTTCTTTAAATAAATAATTGCACTTACATCAGACACATCTGTTCACATGCAAGTGCAAAAAACATCTGCATGAGCCCATGATGTCTGCTAAAAGTATTGATATTGAAATGTTCACTTAAAAGAGTATTTCGACCCCAGATCGCTAGAGCATGCCATTATTACTAATCTGTGGGGATTCAATGTGACTCGTAATGATCATAGAAAAGGGGTAAAGAACTCGTTGGAATGTCTTTGCACAGCACCATTCAAGTGAATACCAGACAGCAAGGTGGGCAGAGTGCCAAGGTATCTGTTAAAAATCTGAAGGGCTTCCTCATCACTCATCAGTCATCAGTGTAGATGCCAGCAGTCGAGCTGATCAGCAAGTGATGGCATATTCTAGACCAGGCATCCTCAAACTGCGGCCCTCCAGCTGTTGCAAAACTACAACTCCCAGCATGCCCAAACAGCCTACAGGTATCAGACTACAGCAGGGCATTGTGGGAGTTGTAGTTTTACAACAGCTGGAGGGCTGCAGTTTGAGCATGCCTGTTCTAGACACTAGAAGTTTTCCTTATGTAAGGAGAAGTTTGAATAGTCTATACACAAATGATGTTGATCCACTGGATTCACACACCAACATGTCCTATCAATTCAAGATGTTTAATATCATTTAATTATTTCCTAGGCATTTACCTGACCATATGTACCGGATTAACCGGAAGTCATGAAAGGATCTGTCTCCATGACCACTACTCACTGGTCTGGCTCTGAATATAGAAACAGATAAATATTGCATGACCTTTTATGTGCTTTCTAGTAGTTCACTGGCTATTTAATGCTTGATCCGGATAAGCATTCATAGTTGTGGAAATTCATAATCAAACAGATCCAGCAACAGCAGATTATGACAGATTTTAGGTAACTAAAAGAGAGTAAAAATAATTCCAAGTTAATAAAAGTTAGAATCCCACTTTAACCGTTGACCTCATGGTTTTAATATTACAGAGACCTACTTTATGAATTATTAGTCCCCAGGTCCAGAGTGCAAAATGATAAATATGGAATGCTGCATACCCCAAAAACACAGTCAAATGACATTTTCCTTTTTGTGGTGGGGCCAACCTAAGGGAAGCAGTCCTTACAATTATAATGGAAAGCAGATGCAGTATAAAGAAATGCAGCCAATGTATAATTACTTGATTAACCTAAAACAGCAGATTATGTAACATAATGGAGCTAAAATTGCTGCAGTAATCTAAGTATAGAACATGATTTGTATTTATATGTAACAGTTGTACAGTATGTTAGTATTAGACACACTTTACACATCCAGCATTTACAGTAATACAATTACATCAAATAAAATGGAACAATCTAAACATAAAATATTTTAAATTTAATAGAAACATAGAAGATTGACAGCTGAAGAAGACCACCTGGTCCACCTAGTTTGTCCTTATATTGTTTCTTTTTCTATCTTTAGATAGAAGTGTGTTTATTGCACTTTAACATGGTCACATTAAAGTGGAGTAAATATCTGCTCCTTTGTCAGACACAGGGAAGATTGCTTAAAGGGAATCTGTCAGCATGATTTTGCATATTGCCTGTAAAAGCTTGCAGAGAGTAATAAAGTGGCACCTTTATTTTTGAAACCCGTTGCTCATATCTAGCCCCTGGGTTCAGCTTGTCTCCGGCTGCTATACTGATGCAGCCCCTCCTTTCATTAATTGAGGAGGCCAAGTGCCTGAATGCTCCACTATTGTACAACCTTGGCACATCCACAGTACAGGACCCAGTTCCTGCCCTGGAGAAGGAAACTGTACTGCGCATGTGCCAAAGTTTTACAAAGCATGAGATTACAGATTGCGTGAGATTGCGCTGTGTAAGATTATAGGGTCAAGGGAAAGGAAAATTAAAACTCCTGGGTCTGTCAATCAGCAAATGGAAGGAGAGGTGTCTTCAGTACAGGAGCGGCACTAGGGTGCACCAATAGACTAGGGCCTGCCCTTGATGCACTTCACAGCTCATGTACATATTGAATAAAACCTTTTTTTTTCTGTGGAATGCAGCAACACATTTTAATAGTAAATGCACTGTTTTATTACTCTCTGCAAGTCTTACCAGGCATTACGCTAGGTTTAATATTTAAACTTGTGCTGAGACTCCCTTTAATACAGATGAGCTGCCAGGGAAGGGCTGATTCTACATAATGTTCCTGGGATCAGTTCAGGATGTTATCATGCAGGGAGTCTGGTTACTATTGTGTCCCTCTCACACTTTTTACTGCCATTTGACATACTCGTACTTCAGCTTTTTTTTTTTACCTCTGTCCTTTTTTATTATCTGTATTGTTACGAGCAATAAAATGTTCCTGGAAATCAACACCCACAAAGAAGAAGGTTCAACAGGTTTTGGCTGAGTAGAAGGCAGATCACTTTCTGTGGACATATATATCCCTTCCTCCATCCCCTCCCTTTCTTTTTTTCTCACTTCTCTCAGAATTTGGATTCAGATTTTCCAGAGCTGTTGGACGTAAAATACATTAGACAATAGCAGGGGGAGGGGATGGCCAATGAGGTTTATTAACTATTCACGCAGAGTGTACATAACTTTTTTGCGTTGCTTTCCAGATTCTGGCACACAGAAAACTGCACCATTCCGAGGAGAACTTGGTTCAGATTGTCCACAGGGCTATAAAAGACTCAACAGCACTCATTGCCAGGGTAAATATCTAATAAACTGTGCCCGCATGGTAAAAGTAGCAGTGTCTGATCTACATGCCATGTGACTGAATACAATAGTACAGTATATATCGGTTCCGAAAACTTACACTATAATTATCAGCATTGCTCCCCCGTCAATATATCTGAAAGTTATGTTTCTTTGTCTATAACTATCAAATATTCATTGAAAGAAAAGCTTGTATGCATACAAAAGGCTGATGCTGCCACATAAACCTTGTTTATTGCCATATTTTTAGTAGCATAATTGACATATGACCATTGTTTGTACTATGACTGGATGACTGAAAAATGTTGTAATCAAATTTGTGTCTAGTAAAGAAAATTGGACATTGTTGGAGTCACAGTCTAAAGCAAAATCACACTTTTAACATTTCTTAGATGAAATGTAAATGGAATGGGAAGACCAGCGGTTGCAGAAGCGAGTAGCCATGCGGATGCCCTTTCTGGGAGAGCAGCCCCGGGAGGAATGGGTAAAGAAATTGGAACACCTAGTATGGCAGGAGCTGTGGCAGGAAGATGCCTACCAGGCGCTCTGGTGGTATGGGGCACAGTACCTACCCAGGACAGCTGAGCATGACAAGCCAGAGGGAGAGGAGTTTGATGGCCCTGGCTTGTTATGGGAGACTTTTTCAGAGCTGGAGTTTGGGAGCCCTACACAAGCCCGGTTCCCTGATCTCTTTGAATGGAGGGAGAGCAGGTATGACTGGGACGACACTCATGAGATTGAGCAGGACCTGGTCCACCTGGTGACCCGGGAGATGGAGCTGGAACAGGGCTACCAGCAGCTGTTCCACTCCAGTGAGAATGCTCAGCAGGAGAGCAGAGTGACAGACCCAGAGCCAGACCCCTTCAGCTGGGAAGATATTGTGGAGGTTTACTGGGAAGAACCCCAGGGGGCCAGTGGAGATGGGACTGAGGTCTCTCCACCGGTCCTGCAGGGAATTGGGAGCCCAGTCTCCATTCCCCAGCGGCAGGCTGAGTTACAGGGGGCAGAGACAGTCGGTCCTGTCCCCCAGCGGCAATGTGATTTATTGGGAATTGGGAGCCCAGTCTCCATTCCCCAGCGGCAGGCTGAGTTACAGGGGGCATAGACAGTCGGTCCTGTCCCCCAGCAGCAGAGTGTTTTATTGGGAGAGGAGAGCTTTGTCCTCCCACCCCAGCGGCAGAGTGTCCAGCAGGGAATAGAGAGCCCAGTCTCCTTTCCCCAGCAGCAGGACACTGTATTGGAAGCAGAGACGGTCGGTCGCCCTCCCCAGCGGCTAGAAGTATGTATGGGAGAGGAGCTGGTTACCCCCTCTCCCCAACAGCAGCTTAATGTATCAGGGGGAGACAGTAAGACCCACAACAGTGCAGATGGGACCATGGTCTCTGCACTTACAGCACAGGGGGTAGGGACAGTCGGTCCTGTCCCCCAGCAACAGGGCTGTTTAGCCAAAGGGGAGACAGTCAGTCTCCCCCTTCAGCAGCAGAGCTGTGTATCTAAAGGGGAGACAGTCGGTCTCCCCCTCCAGGAGCAGAGCTGGGTATCCAAATGGGAGACAGTCGGTCTCCACCTCCAACAACCAGGCTCCAACCAGGCTTCTTCCGTGGTAGCGCTGGCACCAGGGCAAAGTACCGCTGGTCTCTGCCCACTCAGCAACCCAACAAGGCAGTCTACCAGTCCCCCACACAGCCGTGGTGAGGCACCTGGACATGGACAAGTTTCTCCCTTGCTCAAGTGTAGTAACCATTTATTGTGGGTGGGCTGTACTGCTGTTTCTGTTTTGTGGGTGGGCTGCTGAACTAACAAGGGCACTGACTGTCAGGAAGTCAGATACCCTGTTAGTCTGTTTGGAAAAGGTGAGAGATATGACTAGACCAATCTCGCCACATTGCATTGGAGAAGCCTGGTCGCCCGCCTGCTTCCTTTAGACTATGGCCCCATGTTGAAACGCTTGATTTTCCCCTGCAAAGACTATGTGAAAGACTTTGGCTCCATGGCGATTCTACTGTATTCATTTAGTATGAGTGCCATTCACCTAATAATATGCGCTCAGACCTGAGCTATCTGGGGATATGTTAAATGTCTATGTTTTATGCAATAGCTGCACAGTTAAATATTTTTATGTCTCTTATTGTCTTTTGCTACCATGTGGCTAATGGAGTTTTGCCTCTGCCCTTGGAGATAAATTGGATTACTTCCCAATTGTCTCCAGGACAGAAGACTTTGTGTAAAACTGTGTATTCTCCTGCCTGTGATAATTACATTAATCCATTGTGTAAGGTAATTGTATCACAGGCAGAGGGGAGGATTTT
This sequence comes from Bufo bufo, assembly GCF_905171765.1. NCBI lineage: Eukaryota > Metazoa > Chordata > Amphibia > Anura > Bufonidae > Bufo > Bufo bufo. The sequence continues at coordinate 88,349,311 of NC_053398.1, read as the reverse complement.
GTGTGGGAGTGTCTGAGTGTATTGTACGGGGTTACTGGTTGTTTTACAAAACCCTGTGGGTGTAAGAATGTGTATATAAGAACAATAAACACACAGCTCTGGCTGACCACTGCTTGACCCTCAACACGGCGCCTTGTCTCATTCTTGGGTGGATTTATTGTATGCTGTTCCAATTCGACTGCTTGGAGTGTAAACCTTTCATATGGTTTTTCCTATTCGGCTGTATGCATGTGGTTTCCAGTTCGGGAGAGAGGCGTCTTTAGTAGCTGCCCTTGCATCTGCAATGGGAATATCTCTTAAATGGCTTTTACCCCCTTTTATGCCCGGGGTGCCGTTACAGTAGTCTAGTCTTCATTACAGGTATATTGACAGCTTGACGTTACATTGATTTGGTCGTGAAAATAGTGTTACGGCCATTCCTCCAAGGAGCCATTTTTCAACAAGACAATGCCAGGCTGCATGTTGATCATGCTACCGTGATACCCTGGCCTGTGGCATCTCCGGATTTCTCTCCCATTGAGCAAATCTGGTACGTCATTAGTCGGTAATTGCAAAGCACAGGATCTTGATGATCCTTTGAATATCATATGATTTTGTCTTTTTTTTCTTGGTGTTGCAATGTTGAGGACTGCATATCCAATATATACAGTGGGGGAAATAATTATTTGACCCCTCACTGATTTTGTAAGTTTGTCCAATGACAAAGAAATGAAAAGTCTCAGAACAGTATCATTTCAATGGTAGGTTTATTGTAACAGTGGCAGATAGCACATCAAAAGGAAAATCGAAAAAATAACTTTAAATAAAAGATAGCAACTGATTTGCATTTCATTGAGTGAAATAAGTATTTGAACCCCTACCAACCATTAAGAGTTCTGGCTCCCACAGAGTGGTTAGACACTTCTACTCAATTAGTCACCCTCATTAAGGACACCTGTCTTAACTAGTCACCTGTATAAAAGACACCTGTCCACAGAATCAATCAATCAAGCAGACTCCAAACTCTCCAACATGGGAAAGACCAAAGAGCTGTCCAAGGATGTCAGAGACAAAATTGTAGACCTGCACAAGGCTGGAATGGGCTACAAAACCATTAGCAAGAAGCTGGGAGAGAAGGTGACAACTGTTGGTGCGATTGTTCGAAAATGGAAGGAGCACAAAATGACCATCAATCGACCTCGCTCTGGGGCTCCACGTAAGATCTCACCTCGTGGGGTGTCAATGGTTCTGAGAAAGGTGAAAAAGCATCCTAGAACTACACGGGAGGAGTTAGTTAATGACCTCAAATTAGCAGGGACCACAGTCACCAAGAAAACCATTGGAAACACATTACACCGCAATGGATTAAAATCCTGCAGGGCTCGCAAGGTCCCCCTGCTCAGGAAGGCACATGTGCAGGCCCGTCTGAAGTTTGCCAATGAACACCTGAATGATTCAGAGAGTGACTGGGAGAAGGTGCTGTGGTCTGATGAGACCAAAATAGAGCTCTTTGGCATTAACTCAACTCGCTGTGTTTGGAGGAAGAAAAATGCTGCCTATGACCCCCAAAACACCGTCCCCACCGTCAAGCATGGGGGTGGAAACATTTTGCTTTGGGGGTGTTTTTCTGCTAAGGGCACAGGACAACTTATTCGCATAAACGGGAAAATGGACGGAGCCATGTATCGTGAAATCCTGAGCGACAACCTCCTTCCCTCTGCCAGGAAACTGAAAATGGGTCGTGGATGGGTGTTCCAGCACGACAATGACCCAAAACATACAGCAAAGGCAACAAAGGAGTGGCTCAAGAAGAAGCACATTAAGGTCATGGAGTGGCCTAGTCAGTCTCCGGACCTTAATCCAATCGAAAACCTATGGAGGGAGCTCAAGCTCAGAGTTGCACAGAGACAGCCTCGAAACCTTAGGGATTTAGAGATGATCTGCAAAGAGGAGTGGACCAACATTCCTCCTAAAATGTGCGCAAACTTGGTCATCAATTACAAGAAACGTTTGACCTCTGTGCTTGCAAACAAGGGTTTTTCCACCAAGTATTAAGTCTTTTTTTGTTAGAGGGTTCAAATACTTATTTCACTCAATGAAATGCAAATCAGTTGCTATTTTTTATTTAAAGTTATTTTTTCGATTTTCCTTTTGATGTGCTATCTGCCACTGTTACAATAAACCTACCATTGAAATGATACTGTTCTGAGACTTTTCATTTCTTTGTCATTGGACAAACTTACAAAATCAGTGAGGGGTCAAATAATTATTTCCCCCACTGTATATATATATATATATATATATATATATATATATATATATATGTATGTATATATGTATATATAGACAGAGAGAGAGAGAGAAAGAGAGAGAGAGAAAAAAATTCCACGGCACTTCCAGGGAGTAAATTAAATACTTTCACACTTGCGTTTATCTTTTCCGGCATAGGCTACTTTCACACTAGCGGCAGGACGGATCCGACAGGCTGTTCACCCTGTCGGATGCGTCCTGCCGCTATTTCGCCGTGCCGCCGGACTGCCGCTCCGTCTCCATTGACTATAATGGGGACACGGCAGTGCACGACGAGAGGCCGCCGGACTAAAAGTACTGCATGTCCGACTTTTTAGCCCGGCGGCCTCTCACCATGGACTGCCATGCTGCACCGGAGCTCCACCCCTGTCCCCATTATAGTCAACGGGGACGAAGCAGCAGTCCGGTGGCACAGCGAAATAGCGGCAGGACGGATCCGACAGGGTGAACAGCCTGTCGGATCCGTCCTGCCGCTAGTGTGAAAGTACCCATAGAGTTCCGTCCTAGGGGCTCTATACCGGAAAATAACTGATCAGTTTAATCCCCATGCATTCTGAATGGAGAGCATTCCGTTCAGGATGCATCAGGATGTCTTCAGTTCAGTCTTTTTGACGGTTCAGGCAAAAGATAAAATCGCAGCATGTTACGGTTTTATCTCTGGCCAAAAAAACTGAAGACTTGAATGAATTTTTACCATAGGAATATATTAGTGCCGGATCAATTCAAAATACCGGAATGCCGGATCTGTCCTTCCGGTCTGCTCATACGCAGACCGGTAAAAATGTGAAAAAAAATCGAAACAGATCAGTTTGTCCGTATGACAAACGGACAGACGGATCCGTTCTTGCAATGCATTTGTAAGATGGATCAGGATCCTGATCAGTCTTAAAATGCAATCAGTTGGCATACGTTTTGCTGGATCCGGCAGGCAGTTTCGGCGACTAACTGCCTGTCGGATTCCTCTACCGAAAGTGTGAAAGTAGCCTTTCTGGGACTTTTCTCAAGCAGTGACAGTCCCAGTAAGACTGAAACATTGCAGTCTGGTGATTAAAGGGAACCTGCCATCAACTTTATGCTAACCGTACTGAGGGCAGCATAAAATAGTGACAGAAATGCTGATTTCAGCGGTGTGTCACTCATGAGCTAAAAGTAAGTGGTTGCTGAGAACCAGAATCATAATCATTGCAGCACAGGCCTTGAAAAGAGTCAGATCTACCTGAGAAGAGTCCTGGTCATTCATAATCTCCTGCTCTCCCCGACCATCTGCTGATGATTGGCAGTTCTCTCCTAGAGAGAAAGGGAGAAAACTCGGTAGAAGACTGTCAATCATCAGCAGGTGGGCAGGAGAGCAGGAATTTATGAATAACCATGACTCTTCTCAGGTATCTCTCTTCTAAGCCCAGTCTGCAATGATTGTGATGATGGTTCTCGGCAACCACTTACTTTTAACTTATAAATGACAGACCTCTGAAATCATCTCACCTGTCTCTACTTTATGCTGCCGTTAGTATGGGCAGAATAAATTTGATGACAGGTTCCCTTTAAAACACATTTTATTTTATTTTATTTACTCCCTGGAAGTGCTATGGAATTTTTCTCTTTTTGTCTTTTAGGAAGTTGGGTTGCCTCCACAGCCGCTGGCACACTGTTACAAAATTCTCTGCTGTGCTGCTGACAACCTTTGGACTTTAGATATATATAGATATACTAGAAAAAGTACTCGGCAATGCCCGAGTATGAAGTGTTGGTCTGTTTATGATCTCCACAGCAACCCGCCACCTTAACTGTGACCTCCACAGCGGGACACCCACTTAAGAGTGACCTCCAGAGCACCACAACCCCATAACAGTACACTCCATAGCACTCCACCCCCTTAACATTGAGTTCCACAGCATCCTGCCTCCTTAACAGTGACCTCCACTGCACCCCACTCTCTTAACAGTGACCTACACAGAGCCCCGCCCTCCTTAACAATGACATTCACAGTGCACTGCCCCCTTAACAGTGACTTCTGCAGCACCCTGCTCCCTTTACAGTGACCTCCACAAAACCACACCCACTTAACAGTAAACTTCACAGGGCCCCACTTCTTAACCTATAGCTGTGAAGAAAAATGGCTAAGCTGTTATGGAAACCTGGTATAAAACTGTGTGTATGTCAAGACTAAAGGACCTGCGAGCTTGCATTGGCTAATGTGGGTCATGTGAAAGTATGTGTTAGTTTGGATATGAGTGAAGGACCCGTGAGCTTCTATTGGCTAGGGAGGGTCATGTGAACGTGTGTATGTCAGGATATGAATTAAGGAACTGTGACTTTCTATTGGTTAATACATTTTTGGGGAATATCTCAAGAATGGTACGCCCTCAAAGTGCTGAGACCTTAACAAAAAATCTTCCCAGATACCTGATGTTCCTATGTACCAAATTTTGTATCCAACGGTACAGGAATTTGGATGCCTATAGAAGACAGAAAGACAGACAGAGGCAAACAGATTGATTTTTATAAGATAAATATCTAATATATATATATATATATATATATATATATATATATATATATATATATATATCATTTCCTCCGATCAATCTGTAAACAAAGCCCAAATCCATTGAAAGGAAAAAGTAAAATTTTGCATAAACATAAGTATCCAGAGCCTTTAGTGTAGCACTTGAAATTTAGATCTGTGGCTTCCTGTTTCTCTTGATTGTTTCTACACTTTGATTGTAGCCTACATTTGCTTAATTTGGTTGATCGGACATGATTTGGAAGACACATCCCTGTCTACATGGGATCTCACAGCTGATTATGCATATCAAAAAAACAAGCCATGTGGAGGAAAGAACTGCCTGTAAAGCCTAGAGATGGGATTGTGTGGCAGCACAGATCTGGAGAAGGGTACACAAAATTGCTGATGCACTGAAAGTTTCCAACAGCACAATGACCTCCATAATTCTTAATTGGACTGTTTGGAACAACAAGGACTCTTCTTAGAGCTGGCGACCCCACCAAACTAGGTAATCAGGGAGAAGGGCCTTGGTCAGAGAGGTGACCAAGAACAGAATGGTCACTCTGGCTGAGCTCCAAAGATCCTGTGTGCAGATGGGAGAAACTTCCAGAAGGTCAACCATCTTGTCTTTATGGCAGTGTTGCCAGAAAGAAGCCTCTCCTCAGTCAAAGATGCATGAAAGCCAGGCTGGAGTCTGCAAACAAGCCCCTAAAGGACTCTCAGACTGTGAGAAGATTCTCTGCTCTGATGAAACCAAGATTGAACTTTTTGACCTCAATTCTATGCTTTATTTCTGGAGGAAACCAGGCACTGTTCATCACTTGCCCAATATCATCCCTACAGTGAAGCATGGTGGAGGTAGCATTGTGTAACGGTTTTTCAGTGGCTATGACAGGGAGACTGGTTAAAGTTGAGGGAAAACTGAATGGAGCAAAGTACAGAGGCCTGGCTTGAACACAATCAAACGTCTCTGGAGAGACCTAAAAATGGTTGTCCACCTATGGTCCCCATCCAACCTGCAGAGCTTAGGGTACTTTCACACTAGCGGCAGGACGGATCCGACAGGCTGTTCACCATGTCAAATCCGTCCTGCTGCTTTTTCGCCGTGCCGCCGCTCCGTCCCCATTGACTATAATGGGGACGGGGGCGGAGCTCCGTCACAGCATGGCAGTTCGTGGTGAGCGGCCGCCGGACTAAAAAGTCAAACATGCAGTACTTTTAGACCGGCGGCCTTTCGCCGTGCACTGCCGTGCTGCACCGGAGGTCCGCGCCTGTCCCCATTATAGTCAATGGGGACGGAGCGGCGGCATGGCGAAATAGCGGCAGAACGGATCCGACAGGAAGAACAGCCTGTCGGATCCGTCCTGCCGCTAGTGTGAAAATAGCCTTGAGAGGATCTGCAGAGAAGAATGCCAGAAAATCCCCAAATCCAGGTGTGCAAACCTTGTGGCATCATACTCAAGACTGGAGGCTGTAATTACTGCCAAAGGTGCTTCAACTAAGTAAAATGTCAGTATACTTAAGTTAATGCAAGATTTTAGTTCTTCCTTTTCAATAAATTAGCAAATATTTCGGACATTCTGTTTTGACTTTGTCATTATGGGGTATTGAATGAGAGATTGATGGAGAGAAATATGATATGTATTGACTCATCTCTACTCCAGACCAAACCCTAAACTATGGGTACTTTCACACTAGCGTTAAAGTTTTTCGGTATTGAGTTCCGTCCTAGGGGCTCAATACCGGAAAAAAATGCTTCAGTTTGGTCCCCATTCATTGTCAATGGAGACAAAACTGAACTGAACAGAACGCAATGCTCCAAAATGCATTCCGTTCCGTTTAGTTTCCAGACCGGAGAGAAAACCGCAGCATGCTTCTTTTTTCTTTCCGTCCCTGGGATGCGGAACAAACCAAATCCGTCATAACCCCCAATGCAAGTCAATGGGGACGGATCCGTTTTCTCTGACACAATAGAAAGAAAATCCGTCCTCCATTGACTTTCAATGGAGTTCAAAACAGATCCGTTTTGGCAATGTTGAAAAAAAAGTTAAAGATAATACAACAGGATCCGTTAAAACGGATGCAGATGGTTGTATTTCAGTAACTGAAGCGTTTTTGCTGGACTCTGCCAGATCCAGCAATAACGCTTGTGTGAAAGTACCCTAATTCAGACATCAAATGACATAGCTAATACAGCCCTCCAATCAGACTCTCTACACCAGGGAGGGGTCTGCAACCTTCAGCACTCCAGCTGCTGTGAAACCACAACTCACAGCATGCACATGTGCTCGGCAGTTCTTGTAACTCCCGTAGAAGTGAATGAAGCGTTCTGGGAAATGCCAGAGGTTGCTGATCCCTGTTTTTCACTAATGCAGACCCTAGAATAAACTGCCGATACCAAATAAGTCGAGGTACCAGACCCCCAAAATACAAATTCATTGAGGTGTTATTAGAGTGGGGCACGTACAGTTGTGTTCAAAATAATAGCAGTGGGTTTAAAAAAGTGAATAAAGCTCAAAATCCTTCAAATAGCTTTTATTTCCATACACACAAATGCATTGGGAACACTACACATTCTATTCCAAATCAAAACATGACGAAAAATATATTAAATTTTTTGTTCCTCTAAAAAAAAATTGAAGAAAAGTGAATATTAACCCCTTCAACCCTGGGCCTGTTTTCACCTTCCTGCCCAGGCCATTTTTTGCAAATCTGACATGTGTCACTTTATGTGGTGATAACTTTAAAATGCTTTGACTTATCCAGGCCATTCTGAGATTGTTTTTTTCGTCACATATTGTACTTCATGACACTGGTAAAATGGAGTCAAAATTTTTTATTTGTATTTATAAAAAAAATACCAAATTTGCCAAACATTTTGAAAAATTAGCAAATTTCCAAGTTTCAACTTCTCTACTTCTATAATACAAAGTAATACCTACAAAAATAGTTATTACTTTACATTTCCCATATGTCTTCTTCATGTTTGGATCATTTTGGGAATGACATTTTATTTTTTGGAGACCTTAGAAGGCTTAGAAGTTTAGAAGCAAATCTTGAAATCTTTCAGAAATTTTCAAAAACCCACTTTTCAAGGACCAGTTCAGGTCTGAAGTCACTTTGTGAGGCTTACATAATAGAAACCACCCAAAAATGACCCCATTCTAAAAAATACACCCCTCAAGGTATTCAAAACTGATTTTACAAACTTTGTTAACCCTTTAGGTGTTCCACAAGAATTAATGGAAAATAGAGATACAATTTCAAAATTTTACTTTTTTGGCAGATTTTCCAATTTAATAATTTTTTTTCCAGTTACAAAGCAAGGGTTAACAGCCAAACAAAACTCAATATTTATGGCTCTGATTCTGTAGTTTACAGAAACACCCAATATGTTGTCGTAAACCACTGTACGGGCACACGGCAGGGCGCAGAAGGAAAGGAATGCCATACGGTTTTTGGAAGGCAGATTTTGCTGGACTGGTTTTTTGACACCATGTCCCATTTGAAGCCCCCCTGATGCACCCCTAGAGTAGAAACTCAAAAAAAGTGACCCCATTCTAGAAACTACACCCCTCAAGGTATTCAAAACTGATTTTACAAACTTTGTTAACCCTTCAGGTGTTCCACAAGAATTTATGGACAATAGATACAATTTCAAAATTTCGCTTTTTTGCCAGACTTTCCATTTAAATTTTTTTTTGCCAGTTACAAAGCAAGGGTTAACACCCCTCAAGCTATTCAAAACTGATTGCACAAACTTTGTTAACCCTTTAGGTGTACCACAAGAATTACTAAGTTCCAGCAGAATCAATAAACATAGATATCACGGGGTATAGAGAATATATATATCAAGGTTCCAGCATAGAGAAAAAAAAAACTAAAATCACGAATTTAATGATATACCTTAAAAAGATCTCAATTGGATCTACTATACACAACACAAAAAAATGCAAAAATACATACAGAATATGTGACCGATAATTTCATCCAGCTCTAAATAATAACCTGAGGTACGGGAATAGTTGTCCCTATATCTACCCCTATCCTGCAACCTCAGCCCAGGGAAGGCTCCTGATGGTGGAGGCCCCCTGTCCACGTACCTAGACTGCTATCCCTCAAATATCCCTAAAGTGTGCCATAGGGATTTTTCTAGAGTGCCCCAGGTATGAGGTGAGGATAATGGAGTGCCATTGGTACAACGATAGCTGAATGACAAGAAAGACAAAGTACAGACAAATACAAAAAACATATAGATAATCAGGGTTGACCTTATAGTCATACACCTGGTTTACCTCGACGCGTTTCCCCCTAGACAATGCTATGGGATCATCAGGAGGTTAAATACAATACTGTTAGTCTATACAGTGTAAATGTAACAGGATAAATACTAGCATATAGCCAGGTCACAAAGACAAAATCAGATGGTCGCTCTACATATAAATGATACAGGGGGTTATATTAAGGCCAATACATATGCATTATAGCACCATTCCAGGCCAGTCACGGACAGACACTATTGAGATCTTTTTAAGGTATATCATTAAATTCGTGATTTTAGTTTTTTTTTTTCTCTATGCTGGAACCTTGATATGTACCACAAGAATTTATGGAAAATAGAGATACAATTTAAAAATTTCACTTTTTTTGCAGATTTCCCATTTTAATAATTTTACAAACTTTGTTAACCCTTCAGGTGTTCCACAAAAATTTATGGAAAATAGATACAATTTAAAAATTTCACTTTTTTTGCAGATTTCCCATTTTAATAATTTTTTTCCAGTTACAAAGCAAGGGTTAACAGCCAAACAAAACTCTATGTTTATGGCTCTAATTCTGTAGTTTACAGAAAAACCCATTATGTGGTCGTAAACAGCTGTATGGGCACACGGCAGGGCGCAGAAGGAAAGGATTGCCATACGGTTTTTGGAAGGCAGATTTTGCTGGACTGGTTTTTTGACACCATGTCCCATTTGAAGCCCCCCTGATGCACCCCTACAGTAGAAACTCAAAAAAGTGACCACATTTTGGAAACTACGGGATAAGGTGCCAGTTTTATTGGTACTATTTTGGGGTACATATGATTTTTTATTGCTCTATATTACGTTTTTTTTTTTAGGCAAGTTAACAAAAAATGGCTTTTTTTTACACTTTTTTTTTTTTACGGTGTTCACCTGAGTGGTTAGGTCATGTGATATTTTTATAGAGCTGTTTTTTATGGACGTGGCGATACCTAATATGTATACTTTTATATTTTTTTCACTTTAGCACAATAATAGCAGTTTTGAAGCAAAAAATAATCATATTTTAGTGTCTCCATAGTCTGAGAGCCATAGTTTTTGTATTTTTTGACCGATTCTCTTAGGTAGGGTCTCATTTTTTTGTGGGATGAGGTGACGGTCTGATTGGTACTATTTTGGGGGACATACGCCTTTTTTATCACCTGCTATTGCAATTTTTGTGATGTAATGTGACAAAAATGGCTTTTTTTTTACACAGGTTTTTTTTTTACGGTGTTCATCTGAGTGGTTAGGTCATGTAATATTTTTATAGAGCTGGTTGTTACGGACGTGGTGATACCTAATATGTATATTTTTTTTTATGTATTTCACGTTAGCACAATAATAGCAGTTTTGAAACAAAAAAAATGTTTTAGTGTCTCCATGTTCTGAGAGCTATATTTTTTTTATTTTTTTGGCGATTGTCTTAGGTAGGGGCTCATTTTTTGCGGGATGAGGTGACGGTTTTATTGATACCATTTTGGGGGGCATACGCCTTTTTGATCGCTTGGTGTTGCACTTTTTGTGATGTAAGCTGACAAAAATGGCTTTTTATTTTTATTTTTTTATGGTGTTTATCGGACTGGGTGAATCATGTGATATATTTATAGAGCCGGTCATTACAGACGTGGCAATGCCTAATATGTGTGGGTTTTGTTTTTTCTGTTTTTTATTATAAAATAAGGGGCGTTTGTTTTTTCTTTTTTACTTTATTAATTTTATTACTTTATTATTTTATTATAAACACTTTTTTTTTCTTTTTTTACTTTACTTTATTTATGACATGCTCTTTTGGGGGTCTGATCCCCTCTGCAATGCATTACAATACATCTGACACTGAGTCATACGCTAACAGGTTGCCTAGGAGACCCAGCCTGAGGCTGAATCACCTCGGCACCCGTAGAAGGCAGTTCCGGATGCCGTGCAAGGCATTGGGCAGCCTCTGCACAGCATCGTGTTGCCACAGCAGTGCAGAGACTCGATGCGATCGTTCACCTGACACAAACCTCTTCTATGTCGTGGTCAGCGCGGACCGCGGCATAGAAGGGGTTAATCCGCCGGCATCGGCTTTTACAGCGATGCCTGCGGATACAGCAGGGGCCTGGCTACCACTGACTGCCGGGCCCCTGCAGTGATCGCGCGCGCACCGCTCAGGTGCCTGCGCGATCACAATGACGTACTATTACGTCAAATTGCGGGAACTCAGTGGTTCCCATGACGTAACAGTACGTCAAAGGTCGGGAAGGGGTTAAACTGTTCAAAAAAATAGCAGTGTTTGTATTCTTCTTTACAAACTCAAACATTCACTACATAAACTGAAAAATGTTTGATTTTGAATTCCTTTGAATCACTCAACTAATATTTAGTTGTATAACCGCTGTTTCTGAGAACTGCTGTACATCTGTGTTGCATGGAGTCAACCAACTTCTGGCCCCTGTGAACAGGTATTCCAGCCCAGGATGATTGGACTACATTCCACAGTTCTTCTCTATTTCTTGGTTGTGCCTCAGAAACTGCATTTTTGATGTCACCCCACAAGTTTTCTATTGGATTAAGATCCGGAGATTGGGCTGGCCACTCCATAACGTCAATCTTGTTGGTCTGGAACTAAGATGTTGCACGTTTACTGGTGTGTTTGGGGTTGTTGTCTTGTTGGAACACCCATTTCAAGGGCATTTCCTCTTCAGCATAAGGCAGCATGACCTCTTCAAGTATTCTGATGTGTTCAAACTGATCCATGATCCCTGGTATGCGATAAATAGGCCTAACACCTTAGTATGAGAAACATTCCCATATCATGATGCTTGCGCCACCATGCTTCACTGTCTTTACAGTGTACTGTCTCCGGCCACTAGACCCAAAAAGAACAATCTTACTTTCATCAGTCCACAAAATACCTCTTTAGGCCAGTCAATGTGCTCTTTGGCAAATTGTAACCTCTTCAGTAGGGATGAGCGAACCCGAACTGTATAGTTCGGGTTCGTACCGAATTTTGGGGTGTCCGTGACACGGACCCGAACCCGAACATTTTCGTAAAAGTCCAGGTTCGGGTTCGGTGTTCGGCGCTTTCTTGGCGCTTTTTGAAAAGCAGCCAATCAACAAGCGTCATACTACTTGCCCCAAGAGGCCATCACAGCCTTGCCTACTATTGGCATGGCTGTGATTGGCCAGTGCAGCATGTGACCCAGCCTCTATATAAGCTTAGGTCACGTAGCACTGCACGTCACTCTGCTGATTCAAGCATAGGGAGAGGTTGCAGCTGCGACGTTAGGGCGAGATTAGGCAGATTAACTCCTCCAAAAGACTTCATTCTGTGATCGATCTGCAGCTGTGGATCATTGAAGTGCTAATATCGACTTGCTCACTTTTTTGAGGCTGCCCAGAGCGTTTTTAGATCACTTTTTTCTGGGGTGATCGGCGGCCATTTTGTAACATGTGGTACGCCAGCACAAGCTACCACCAAGTGCATTTAACCATCAATAGTGTGGTTATTTTGTGCTATATCCTACATCAGCTGCAGGCTGAGCCTGTGTCACTGAAGTGCATTTAACCATCAACAGTCTGGTTATTTTTTGGCCATATACTACATCAGGTGCAGGCTGAGCCTGTGTCACCGAAGTGCATTTAACCATCAACAGTCTGGTTATTTTTTGGCCATATACTAAATCTGGTGCAGGCTGAGCCTGTGTCACCCAAGTGCATTTAACCATCAATAGTGTGGTTATTTTTTGGCCATATACTACATCAGGGGCAAGTTGAACCTGTCACCCAGCGCCTAAAAAATAGACCTGACATTTCTATTCAACCAAATCTGTACTGTTTTAGCTGGTCAAGTTATTTGTAGTGACCGTAAAAGCACATTTTTTGTTCTGGGTTGAAAAACTATTCCCAAATTTGCAATTCTCAAAATAACTAGTTTCTGCTATATGAGGCCAACTTGAAATCTATCCCAAAAAGGATATCTTACATTGAAGGTGCTGATAGTGTCATTCAGAAAAACCTAAGACACACGCTACCGTGCAGATAGAAGTCTGATTCTGTGATTAAACCTATACCTGTCACACAGCGCAAAAAAAAACAGGCCTCACATTTCTATTCAACCAAATCTGTACTGTTTTAGCTGGTCAAGTTATTTGTAGTGACCGTAAAAGCACACTTTTTGTTCTGGGTTGAAAAACTATTCCAAAATTTGCCATTCTCAAAATTGTGGTGAACGGGAACAATGAGGAAAACATCTAATAAGGGACGCGGACGTGGACATGGTCGTGGTGGTGTTAGTGGACCCTCTGGTGCTGGGAGAGGACGTGGCCGTTCTGCCACAGCCACACGTCCTAGTGAACCAACTACCTCAGGTCCCAGTAGCCAGCAGAATTTACAGCGATATTTTGTGGGGCCCAATGCCGTTCTAAGGATGGTAAGGCCTGAGCAGGTACAGGCATTAGTCAATTGGGTGGCCGACAGTGGATCCAGCACGTTCACATTATCTCCCACCCAGTCTTCTGCAGAAAGCGCACAGATGGCGCATGAAAACCAAGCCCATCAGTCTGTCACATCACCCCCATGCATATCAGGGAAACTGTCTGAGCCTCAAGTTATGCAGCAGTCTCTTATGCTGTTTGAAGACTCTGCTGCCAGGGTTTCCCAAGGGCATCCACCTAGCCCTTCCCCAGGGTTGGAAGAGATAGAATGCACTAACGCACAACCACTTATGTTTCCTGATGATGAGGACATGGGAATACCACCTCAGCACGTCTCTGATGATGACGAAACACAGGTGCCAACTGCTGCGTCTTTCTGCAGTGTGCAGACTGAACAGGAGGTCAGGGATCAAGACTGGGTGGAAGACGATGCAGGGGACGATGAGGTCCTAGACCCCACATGGAATGAAGGTCGTGCCACTGACTTTCACAGTTCGGAGGAAGAGGCAGTGGTGAGACCGAGCCAACAGCGTAGCAAAAGAGGGAGCAGTGGGCAAAATCAGAACACCCGCCGCCAAGAGACTCCGCCTGCTACTGACCGCCGCCATCTGGGACCGAGCACCCCAAAGGCAGCTTCAAGGAGTTCCCTGGCATGGCACTTCTTCAAACAATGTGCTGACGACAAGACCCGAGTGGTTTGCACGCTGTGCCATCAGAGCCTGAAGCGAGGCATTAACGTTCTGAACCTTAGCACAACCTGCATGACCAGGCACCTGCATGCAAAGCATGAACTGCAGTGGAGTAAACACCTTAAAAACAAGGAAGTCACTCAGGCTCCCCCTGCTACCTCTTCTGCTGCCGCCTCGGCCTCTTCTGCTGCTGCCGCCGCCTCGGCTTCTTCTGCTGCTGCTGCCGCCGCCTCGGCCTCTTCCTCTGCCTCTGGAGGAACGTTGGCACCTGCCGCCCAGCAAACATGGGATGTACCACCAACACCACCACCTGCGTCACCAAGCATCTCAACCATGTCACACGGCAGCGTTCAGCTCTCCATCTCACAAACATTTGAGAGAAAGCGTAAATTCCCACCTAGCCACCCTCGATCCCTGGCCCTGAATGCCAGCATTTCTAAACTACTGGCCTATGAAATGCTGTCATTTAGGCTGGTGGACACACACAGCTTCAAACAGCTCATGTCACTTGCTGTCCCACAGTATGTTGTTCCCAGCCGCCACTACTTCTCCAAGAGAGCCGTGCCTTCCCTGCACAAACAAGTGTCCGATAAAATCAAGTGTGCACTGCGCAACGCCATCTGTGGCAAGGTCCACCTAACCACAGATACGTGGACCAGTAAGCACGGCCAGGGACGCTATATCTCCCTAACTGCACACTGGGTAAATGTAGTGGCGGCTGGGCCCCAGGCGGAGAGCTGTTTGGCGCACGTCCTTCCGCCGCCAAGGATCTCATGGCAACATTCTTTGCCTCCTGTCTCCTCCTCCTCCTACTCAGCTTCCTCCTCCTCTTCTTCCACCTGCTCATCCAGTCAGCCACACACCTTCACCACCAACTTCAGCACAGCCCGGGGTAAACGTCAGCAGGCCATTCTGAAACTCATATGTTTGGGGGACAGGCCCCACACCACACAGGAGTTGTGGCGGGGTATAGAACAACAGACCGACGAGTGGTTGCTGCCGGTGAGCCTCAAGCCCGGCCTGGTGGTGTGCGATAATGGGCGAAATCTCGTTGCAGCTCTGGGACTAGCCGGTTTGACGCACATCCCTTGCCTGGCGCATGTGCTGAATTTGGTGGTGCAGAAGTTCATTCGCAACTACCCCGACATGTCAGAGCTGCTGCATAAAGTGCGGGCCGTCTGTTCGCGCTTCTGGCGTTCACACCCTGCCGCTGCTCGCCTGTCTGCGCTACAGCGTAACTTCGGCCTTCCCGCTCACCGCCTCATATGCGACGTACCCACCAGGTGGAACTCCACCTTGCATATGCTGGACAGACTGTGCGAGCAGCAGCAGGCCATAGTGGAGTTTCAGCTGCAGCACGCACGGGTCAGTCGCACTGCGGATCAGACACACTTCACCACCAATGACTGGGCCTCCATGCGAGACCTGTGTGCCCTGTTGCGTTGTTTCGAGTACTCCACCAACATGGCCAGTGGCGATGACGCCGTTATCAGCGTTACAATACCACTTCTATGTCTCCTTGAGAAAACACTTAGGGCGATGATGGAAGAGGAGGTGGCCCAGGAGGAAGAGGAGGAAGAGGGGTCATTTTTAGCACTTTCAGGCCAGTCTCTTCGAAGTGACTCAGAGGGAGGTTTTTTGCAACACCAGAGGCCAGGTACAAATGTGGCCAGACAGGGCCCACTACTGGAGGACGAGGAGGACGAGGATGAGGAGGAGGTGGAGGAGGATGAAGCATGTTCACAGCGGGGTGGCACCCAAAGCAGCTCGGGCCCATCACAGGACGATGACGATACGGCAGCCTGGCACACATGAGCGACTACATGCTGCAGTGCCTGCGCAACGACAGCAGAGTTGCCCACATTTTAACGTGTGAGGACTACTGGGTTGCCACCCTGCTGGATCCCCGGTACAAAGACAATGTGCCCACCTTACTTCCTACACTGGAGCGTGATAGGAAGATGCGCGAGTACAAGCGCACGTTGGTAGACGCGCTACTGAGAGCATTCCCAAATGTCACAGGGGAACCAGTGGAAGCCCAAGGCGAAGGCAGAGGAGGAGCAAGAGGTCGCCAACGCAGCTGTGTCACGGCCAGCTCCTCTGAGGGCAGGGTTAGCATGGCAGAGATGTGGAAAAGTTTTGTCACCACGCCACAGCTAACTGCACCACCACCTGATACGGAACGTGTTAGCAGGAGGCAACATTTCACTAACATGGTGGAACAGTACCTGTGCACACCCCTCCACGTACTGACTGATGGTTCGGCCCCATTCAACTTCTGGGTCTCCAAATTGTCCACGTGGCCAGAGCTAGCCTTTTATGCCTTGGAGGTGCTGGCCTGCCCGGCGGCCAGCGTTTTGTCTGAACGTGTATTCAGCACGGCAGGGGGCGTCATTACAGACAAACGCAGCCGCCTGTCTACAGCCAATGTGGACAAGCTGACGTTCATAAAAATGAACCAGGCATGGATCCCACAGGACCTGTCCATCCCTTGTGCAGATTAGATATTAACTACCTCCCCTTAACAATATATTATTCTACTCCAGGGCACTTCCTCATTCAATACTATTTTTAATTTCATTTTACCATTATATTGCGGGGCAACCCAAAGTTGAATGAACCTCTCCTCTGTCTGGGTGCCGGGGCCTAAATGTGTGACAGTGGCCTGTTCCAGTGGTGGGTGACGTGAAGCCTGATTCTCTGCTATGACATGAAGACTGATTCTGTGCTGACATAAGGCCAGATTCTCTGTTACGGGACCTCTCTCCTCTGCCTGGGTGCCTGGGCCTAAATGTGTGACAGTGGCCTGTTCCAGTGGTGGGTGACGTGAAGCCTGATTCTCTGCTATGACATGAAGACAGATTCTGTGCTGACATAAGGCCAGATTCTCTGTTACGGGACCTCTCTCCTCTGCCTGGGTGCCTGGGCCTAAATGTGTGACAGTGGCCTGTTCCAGTGGTGGGTGACGTGAAGCCTGATTCTCTGCTATGACATGAAGACAGATTCTGTGCTGACATAAGGCCAGATTCTCTGTTACGGGACCTCTCTCCTCTGCCTGGGTGCCTGGGCCTAAATGTGTGACAGTGGCCTGTTCCAGTGGTGGGAGACGTGAAGCCTGATTCTCTGCTATGACATGAAGACTGATTCTGCGCTGACATAAGGCCAGATTCTCTGTTACGGGACCTCTCTCCTCTGCCTGGGTGCCTGGGCCTAAATGTGTGACAGTGGCCTGTTCCAGTGGTGGGTGACGTGAAGCCTGATTCTCTGCTATGACATGAAGACAGATTCTGTGCTGACATAAGGCCAGATTCTCTGTTACGGGACCTCTCTCCTCTGCCTGGGTGCCTGGGCCTAAATGTGTGACAGTGGCCTGTTCCAGTGGTGGGTGACGTGAAGCCTGATTCTCTGCTATGACATGAAGACTGATTCTGCGCTGACATAAGGCCAGATTCTCTGTTACGGGACCTCTCTCCTCTGCCTGGGTGCCTGGGCCTAAATGTGTGACAGTGGCCTGTTCCAGTGGTGGGTGACGTGAAGCCTGATTCTCTGCTATGACATGAAGACAGATTCTGTGCTGACATAAGGCCAGATTCTCTGTTACGGGACCTCTCTCCTCTGCCTGGGTGCCTGGGCCTAAATGTGTGACATTGGCCTGTTCCAGTGGTGGGTGACGTGAAGCCTGATTCTCTGCTATGACATGAAGACAGATTCTGCGCTGACATAAGGCCAGATTCTCTGTTACGGGACCTCTCTCCTCTGCCTGGGTGCCTGGGCCTAAATGTGTGACAGTGGCCTGTTCCAGTGGTGGGTGACGTGAAGCCTGATTCTCTGCTATGACATGAAGACTGATTCTGCGCTGACATAAAGCCAGATTCTCTGTTACGGGACCTCTCTCCTCTGCCTGGGTGCCGGGGCCTAAATATGTGACAGTGGCCTGTTCCAGTGGTGGGTGACGTGAAGCCTGATTCTCTGTTATGACATGAAGACTGATTCTGCGCTGACATAAGGCCAGATTCTCTGTTACGGGACCTCTCTCCTCTGCCTGGGTGCCTGGGCCTAAATGTGTGACAGTGGCCTGTTCCAGTGGTGGGTGACGTAAAGCCTGATTCTCTGCTATGACATGAAGACAGATTCTGTGCTGACATAAGGCCAGATTCTCTGTTACGGGACCTCTCTCCTCTGCCTGGGTGCCTGGGCCTAAATGTGTGACATTGGCCTGTTCCAGTGGTGGGTGACGTGAAGCCTGATTCTCTGCTATGACATGAAGACAGATTCTGCGCTGACATAAGGCCAGATTCTCTGTTACGGGACCTCTCTCCTCTGCCTGGGTGCCTGGGCCTAAATGTGTGACAGTGGCCTGTTCCAGTGGTGGGTGACGTGAAGCCTGATTCTCTGCTATGACATGAAGACTGATTCTGCGCTGACATAAAGCCAGATTCTCTGTTACGGGACCTCTCTCCTCTGCCTGGGTGCCGGGGCCTAAATATGTGACAGTGGCCTGTTCCAGTGGTGGGTGACGTGAAGCCTGATTCTCTGCTATGACATGAAGACAGATTCTGTGCTGACATAAGGCCAGATTCTCTGTTACGGGACCTCTCTCCTCTGCCTGGGTGCCTGGGCCTAAATGTGTGACAGTGGCCTGTTCCAGTGGTGGGTGACGTGAAGCCTGATTCTCTGTTATGACATGAAGACTGATTCTGCGCTGACATAAGGCCAGATTCTCTGTTACGGGACCTCTCTCCTCTGCCTGGGTGCCTGGGCCTAAATGTGTGACAGTGGCCTGTTCCAGTGGTGGGTGACGTAAAGCCTGATTCTCTGCTATGACATGAAGACAGATTCTGTGCTGACATAAGGCCAGATTCTCTGTTACGGGACCTCTCTCCTCTGCCTGGGTGCCTGGGCCTAAATGTGTGACAGTGGCCTGTTCCAGTGGTGGGTGACGTGAAGCCTGATTCTCTGCTATGACATGAAGACAGATTCTGTGCTGACATAAGGCCAGATTCTCTGTTACGGGACCTCTGTCCTCTGCCTGGGTGCCTGGGCCTAAATGTGTGACAGTGGCCTGTTCCAGTGGTGGGTGACGTGAAGCCTGATTCTCTGCTATGACATGAAGACTGATTCTGCGCTGACATAAGGCCAGATTCTCTGTTACGGGACCTCTCTCCTCTGCCTGGGTGCCTGGGCCTAAATGTGTGACAGTGGCCTGTTCCAGTGGTGGGTGACGTGAAGCCTGATTCTCTGCTATGACATGAAGACTGATTCTGCGCTGACATAAGGCCAGATTCTCTGTTACGGGACCTCTCTCCTCTGCCTGGGTGCCTGGGCCTAAATGTGTGACAGTGGCCTGTTCCAGTGGTGGGTGACGTGAAGCCTGATTCTCTGCTATGACACGAAGACAGATTCTGTGCTGACATAAGGCCAGATTCTCTGTTACGGGACCTCTCTCCTCTGTCTGGGTGCCGGGGCCTAAATATGTGACAGTGGCCTGTTCCAGTGGTGGGTGACATGAAGCCAGATTCTCTGCTATGGCATGAAGAGACTGATTCTCTGCTGACATTAAGCCAGATTCTTTGCTATGGCATGAAGAGACTGATTCTCTGCTGACGTGAATCCAGATTCTCTGCTATGGGACCTCTGTCCAATTGATATTGGGTCATTTTTAGTTTTTTAATTTTTATTTTAATTCATTTCCCTATCCACATTTGTTTGCAGGGGATTTACCTACATGTTGCTGCCTTTTGCAGCCCTCTAGCTCTTTCCTGGGCTGTTTTACAGCCTTTTTAGTGCCCAAAAGTTCGGGTCCCCATTGACTTCAATGGGGTTCGGGTTCGGGACGAAGTTCGGTTCGGGTTCGGATCCCAAACCCGAACATTTCCGGGAAGTTCGGCCGAACTTCTCGAACCCGAACATCCAGGTGTTCGCTCAACTCTACTCTTCAGCACATGTCTTTTTTTTCAACAGTGGGACTTTGCGGGGGCTTCTTGCAGATAGCTTGGCTTCACATAGGCGTATTCTAATTGTAACAGTACTCACAGGTAACTTAAGACCTTCTTTGATCTTCCTGGAGCTGATTGTTGGCTGAGTCTATGCCATTTGGGCTATTCTTTTATCCATTCGAATGGTAGTTTTTCGCTTTCTTCCACGTCTTTCAGGTTTTGGTTGCCATTTTAAAGCATTTGCGATCATTTTAGCTGAGCAGCCTATCATTTTCTGCACTTCTTATATGTTTTCCCCTCTCCAATCAACTTTTTAATCAAGGTACGCTGTTCTTCTAAACAATGTCTGGAACGACCCATTTTCCTCAGAATTTCCGAGAGAAATGCACTGTAACCAGCATGTACAACATTTGCTGCCTTCCTTCCTTAAATAAGGGCACTAATTGCCACCTGTTTTTCAAAGAATGAATGTATTATTGTGAACATGCCCCTTTCAATAAGTGATTTAATTACAGAGAATCAGCAGCATGCATGTCATGACTGTTGGATTTCTATTACTCTACTACAACTGCTAGTAAATTATTTGCCATGTAGAAATATAATTTCTACCCAAAACAGTGATTTAGTTAGTGATGTCTGACTGCTATTATTTTGAACACAACTGTATGTAAAACATTTGCTGTATCATGTGCCTTTATGCACCTAGGATTGAGGCTCTCAAGAGGCAGTCAGGAATCTCTGTTGTATAATAACTATAGACTCATAAAATCTGAGATAATGCATATAGGAAATGTTTGTGTATATTCAACTATGAACAAATCACATTACTATATCTTGTCTTCCAACAGATATAAATGAGTGCAGCATGCAAGCAGTATGCCAAAATGGAGATTGTCTGAATACACAAGGAAGCTTCAGATGTGTGTGTAAACATGGCTATGTCTTCATCTCTTCACAGATGCGCTGTACACGTGAGTATCGTACAGTCTATGCTGGATGGTTATAACATGCTGTCACGAACCAGCCGGTGTGAACCCACTGTGCCACGTGTCCTACCTCCTCTAAGGGCGTTGTCTAAGTGAACCCCTCGATCTTCACAGTACCTCTGATGGTGGGGATAGACTTTCCCGAGGGGAACACCAGGTCGCTACCTCTTGAGGAGGATAGGCACACGAGGCAGCTGGTCCAGGAGTCTTAACCAGGAGCAACAGTGCAGGACCGAAGGATGAGGCAGAGGCGAAGTCAGACAGGCAATATGTCAGGGCAGGCAGCACAGTTACAGGTCATGCAATCTGGGTCGGCAACAGGAGAGTCAAGGCAAGCAGGCAGGGATCAAACAGGTAGCAGAGTTCAGGAATACAAGTACGAGTCAGGAACACAAGCGGATATCAGGAACACAAGGAACTTGACACAGAGGCATCTGGGAAGGGGGCTGAGCCACTTATATATGCGCAGGAGGGCTAGGATTGGTTAGCAAGGTCACATGACCTAACCCATAAAGCACAGGGAGTGACGCGTGCCGGCCCTTAAGGAAGTGCTGCAGGAAACAAGCAACAAGCATGCTGTGGCCAGGGCTGAGAGGAAACAGAGCCTAGGACTGCAGCGGTGAATGGGAAGCACTGGTGGCAGATCACTGCTGAACACGGCGCCTGGGACCGGGGCGGTAAGCAGGGGAACAGCGGCTCACAGCAGCCGCTGTTACACATGTATCATGGGAATATATTTAGAGAAAATCTTGTGTAATATTTATACTTTTTATTTATACTTTTTTCAGGTATACTTTTGCATAAAGGACATTTGAAAAATGATATATACTAAGCGTGCAAAAATTGAGAAATATACTTATTTTATAGGGGTTCATCCATTTGGTAAATCTCTGCTTGATAGAAGAGTCTCTTGAAAACAAAGCTGATCACGAAGTGTTCCACTGCTGGGGCCTCCAGCAATCAGCTATATTCTATAGGGGAACCTGGCAGTAAATCTGGCCACACAAATGAGATGTTTGTCAACCAACAGCTATCTTTAGCAAACAAGGAGAAGGGAGAAAGCTCCTGCACATGCTACCCCAAGTATATAAGGACCAGGCATTTTAAAAGCCTTATCTCCCACCACATCTGCCATCAGAGCCACTTCAATGATGGATCTTGTAATCAGTAGGGTCTAAGCAGTCAGTCCTAATCAGGCATATCCTAGGCACAAACTGCAAAGGAGAAGGCAGGGAGGGGAGCAGCTGCAGAGCTAACAGACTGCAGGAGGAAAGGAAAATAGTAAAAAATATATATACACCTGGCAGTTACCCAAATAATAAAGTTGTTATTTTTACCACACAGTGAACGCCATAAATAAATTCCACAAAATAATATAAAAATTGTTGTTGTTTTTCTTTCCCCCTAAAACTAAAATAATAAAAGTTATTTAATACACTTTATATACCCAAAAATGGTTCCTAAAAAAAAACCTACAACTAACCCAGCAAAATAAAAAAATATTAAAAAGTTATGACTGCTAGAAAACTAAGGGGTTAAAAATGCAATTGTGTCCCCTGAGTTGTACGCCAATAAGATTTACTGCAAAAACACATAAAAAATCTACAATAAAAAAAAGTGACAGTTTTGGGAGGGTTTTCCTAATGTTAACGAGACTGTTAGGCCTCTTTCACACGGGCCTCGCGACGGCCGGATAGGATGCAGGTGCGTCGCGGGAAAATTATGCGATTTTGCCTGCGAGTGGGGTGAGTTTTGTATGCGATTGCGTTCTTCAGTTTTTTCTGAGCGAGTGCAATGCATTTTGCACGCCCGTGAGAAAAAACTGAATGTGGTACCCAGACCCAAACCCGGACTTCTTCACAGAAGTTTTTCACGCATGGTTTCTAGGTGACGATCGGGATGGGGACCCGATCATTATTATTTTCCCTTATAACATGGTTATAAGGGAAAATAATAGCATTCTTAATACAGAATGCTAAGTAAATTAGGGATGGATCGGTTAAAAAAATAAAATAATAATTAAACTCACCTCATCCAGTTGTTCGCGCAGCCCGGCTTGTCTTCTTTCTTCTTCTTTGAGGACTTGGGAGAAAAGGACCTTTGGTGACGTCACTGCGCTCATCACATGGTCCATCACCATGGTGATAGACCATGTGATGGACCATGTGATGAGCGCAGTGACGTCACCAAAGGTCCTTTTCTCCCAGGTCCTCAAAGAAGAAGAAAGAAGACAAGCCGGGCTGCGCGAACAACTGGATGAGGTGAGTTAAATTTTAGTATTTTTTTTTAACCCCTCCATCCCTAATTTACTTAGCTTTCTGTATTAAGAATGCTATTATTTTCCCTTATAACCATGTTATAAGGGAAAATAATAAAGATCAGGTCCCCATCCCAATCGTCACCTGGCAACCATGTGTGAAAATCGCACCGCTTCCGCACTTGCTTGCGGATGCTTGCGATTTTCACGCAGGCCCCATAGAAGTGAATGGGCCTGCGTGAAAATCGCACAATATAGAGCTTGCTGCGATTTTCAAGCAACGCACAAGTGATGCGTGAAAATCACCGCTTATGTGCACAGCCCCATAGAAGTGAATGGGTCCGGATTTAGTGCGGAATTCTCGCCCATGTGAAAGGGGTCTTAGGGGGTTAAATCACTTTCTATGTATAGATCAATAGCTTCTTGTGACTCATGTACAGTACAAACTTTGTGCCAGAAAACTAAAATAAAGTTACCCCTGCTGTCCAAATGAGCAGATTGTCCTGCAAATCAGTAGAAAGCATGTCGTACCACACTGTACAGCACAGAGATGCTACTCAACAGCTGAGAAGTGCATGTCCTCTGTAAAACTGTTGTTCTTCCAGGCTGATTGGTGAGATCTTCCTTTCAGTGACATGTTCCGCAGATCGGCAGTGTCAGAGGTATTTTATGTTGAATGTGGTTTCAAGTTAAGTTTCTCTTCTATCTGCGATGGACATTCTGTTAAGAGCTTCTGCGGTATCCTAGACCTGGGGGTATCTGCAAATGGTTTAGTATGTAATGTTTTTTTACCATATTCCTGTTACACTGTACACCAGCCACAGGGGTGGACTGGGAACTTAAAGTGGCCCTGGAAAAAATGCTAAAAAAGTGGCCCCGTTTTGTAGTTGGGTCCAAATTGATGGAAGGCAGGAATACCATATTGTGGCACATTATACCACCCCAACAGAGCCAAATACCACAGTTCATCACAAAACACTGCCAGCAGCACAAAATACATCCCCAAAAACTTCCACTGGCGGCTGTGAGGAGGGCCCAGGGAGACCACTGGGCATTGGCCCACTGGAAAAATTCTCTGTAAGGTCTATGGCCAATCCGCCCCTGACCAGTCGATGGGGTTTGGTGGGCATTAGGAATAGGACTAATCATTTCATTTCTCCCTTCTTGATAGGAGTACGCTGGTCCTGCTGCCTGCCAGGAGGGGTGTGCTACTATAGAAAGACTTTTATCTTTGGCCTGATCCCTCAAATCACCTTTCCACTGCCTCGATCCCCAGGGAGCAATGGCCTCATCAGGGCCACTACCACTCCTATCCACTGCACCAGCTCGTCGGGGGCTTGCTGCGCCTCTATTACAGATTCCGCAAAAACCAAGAGACAATAGGGCAGCTTGTTGTTTATTTTGTCCTTTAACCCTTTCTACCCCGGGCCAGTTTTCACCTTCCTGCCTAGGCCATTTTTTGCAAATCTGACATATGTCACTTTATGTGGTGATAGCTTTAAAATGCTTTTACTTATCCAAGCAATTTTGAAATTGTTTTCTCGTCACATATTGTACTTCATGATAGTGGTAAATTTGAGTCAAAAAATTTCATTTTTATTTAGAAAAAATATCAAATTTACAATAAATTTTGAAAAATTAGCAAATTTCCAAATTTCAATTTCTCTACTTTTAGAATAGATAGTAACACCTCCAAAAATAGTTATTACTTTACATTCCCCACATGTCTACTTCATGTTTGGATCATTTTGAAAATGACATTAAATTTTTAAACCCCAATTTTTTTCAGGACCAGTTCAGTTATGAAGTTACTTTCTGGGGCTTACATATTAGAAACCACCCATAAATCACCCCATTTTATAAACTACACCCTTCAAGCTATTCAAAACTGATTTTACAAACTTTGATAACCCTTTAGGTGCACCACGAGAATTAAATGAAAATGGGAATGAAATTTCAAAATTTCACTTTTTTTAGCAGATTTTAAATTTGAATCTATATTTACTGCAACACATCAAGGGTTAACAGCCAAATAAAACTCAAAATCTATTACCCTGAATCAGGATTTTACAGAAACACCTCATGTGTGCTCAAAAACTGATGTATGGGCGCACAGCATGCTTCAGAGTGGGAGGAGCACCATATGGCTTTTGGAGACCAGATTTAGCTGCAATGGTAAGTGGGAGCTATGTCGCATATGAAGATACCCTGAGGTGGCCCTACAGTGGAAACCACCAAAAAGTGACCAGATTCCAGTAACTACACCCCTTAAGGAATATTTCAAGGTGTGTAGTGAGCACTTTGACCCATCAGGCATTTCACAGAATTTGGAAACGCTTGGCTGTGAAAAGGAAACATTAAAGAATTTTCCAGAAAAAGTTGCTTTACACCCACATTTTTCACTATCACAAGGGATAACAGGAAAAAACGGAACCCCACATTTTGTTCCCGATTTCCCCCCGAATGCGCCAACACCCCATATGTGCTAAAAATAAATGATGTATGGGTGCATGGCAGGGTTCAAACGGGAAGTAGCGCCACAGGGCTTTTGGAGGACAGATTTTGCAGGATTAGCTTTTGGGAGCTATGTCACATATGAAGATACCCTGAGGTACCCCTAGAGTGGAAACCCCCAAAAAGTGACCCCATTCAGGAAACTACATCCCTCAAGGAATACTTCAAGATGTGTAGTGAGAACTTTGTCCTCAAAGGTGATTCATGGAATTGGCTGCGAAAATGAAAAATGAATTTTTTTCCCAGAAAAATTGACTTTAGGCCCACATTTTTCACTTTTAAAAGGGGTAACTGGAGAAAATGCACCCCCTAATGTATTGCCCATTTTCTCCTGATTACACCAATACCCCATATGTGCTTGTATACTGTTATATGGGCATACCACAGGGGTCAGAAGGAAAGGAGCCCCAAATGGCTTCTGGAAGGCAGATTTCACCGGAATAATTGACAGGCGCCATCTTGCTATTGAACACACCCCGAGGTATCCCTAGAGTGAAAACCCCCAAAAAGTGACCCAATTCTGGAAACTACACCCCTCAAGGAATATTTCAAGGTGTGTAGTGAGCACTTTGACCCAACAGGCATTTCACAGAATTAGGAAACGCTTGGCTGTGAAAAGGAAACATTTAAATTTTTTCCAGAAAAAGTTGCTTTACACCCTAATTTTTCACTTTCACAAGGGGTAACAGGACAAAATGCACCTCACATTTTGTTCCCCATTTCCCCCCGAATGCGGCAACACCCCATATGTGCTCAAGAAATGATGTATGGGTGCATGGCAGGGTTCAAAAGGGAAGCTCCATAGGGCTTTTGGAGGACAGATTTTGCAGGATTAGCTTTTGGGAGCTATGTCGCATATGAAGACACTCTGAGGTACCCCTAGAGTGGAAACCCCAAAAAAGTGACCCCATTCTGTAAACTACACCCCTTAAGGAATATTTCAAGATGTGTAGTGAGAGCTTTGTCCTCAAAGTTGATTCATGGGATTGGCTGTGAAAATGAAAAATTACAATTTTTTCGTGAAAAATTGACTTTAGGCTCACATTTTTCATTTTCACAAGGGGGAACTGGAGAAAATGCACCCCTAATTTATTGTCCATTTTCTCATGATTACAGCAATACCCCATATGTGCTTGTATACTGTTATATGGGTGTACCAAAGGGGTCAGAAGAAATGGAGCACCAAATGGCTTCTGGAAGGCAGATTTCACCAGAATAATTGACAGGCGCCATCTTGCAATTGAACACACCCTGAGGTACCCCTAGTGGAAACCCCCATAAAGTGACCCCATTCTGGAAACTACACCCCTTTTACCCAGCACTTTTACCCATCAGGCGTTTCATAGAATTAGGAAACACTTGGCTGTGAAAAGGAAAAATTAAAATCTTTTCCAGAAAAAGTTGCATTATACCCTCATTTTTCGCTTTCACAAGGGGTAACAGGACAAAATGCACCCCAAATTTTGTTCCCCATTTCCCCCCGAATGCGGCAACACCCCATATGTGCTCAAAAAATGATGTATGGGTGCATGGCAGGGTTCAAAAGGGAAGTAGTGCCATAGGGCTTTTGGAGGACAGATTTTGCAGGATTAGCTTTTGGGAGCTATGTTGCATATGAAGACACCCTGAGGTACCCCTAGAGTAACCCCTGGAAACACCAAAAAAGTGACCCCATTCTGGAAACTACACCCCTTAAGGAATATTTGAAGATGTGTAGTGAGAATTTTTGTCCTCAAAGGTGATTCATGGAATTGGCTGTGAAAATGAAAAATGACAATTTTTTTCAGAAAAATTTACTTTAGGCCCACATTTTTCACTTTCACAAGGGGGAACTGGAGAAAATGCACCCTCTAATTTATTGCCCATTTTCTCCTGATTACAGCAATACCCCATATGTGCTTGTATACTGTTATATGGGCGTACCACAGGGGTCAGAAGGAAAGGAGCACCAAATGTCTCCTGGAAGGCAAATTTCACCTGAATAATTGACAGGCGCCATCTTGCAATTGAACACACCCTGAGGTACCCCTAGAGTGGAAACCCCTAAAAAGTAACCACATTCTGGAAACTACACCCCTCAAGGAATATTTCAAGGTGTCTAGTGAGCACTTTGACCAATCAGGCGTAATTGACAGGCGCCATCTTGCAATTGAACACACCCTGAGGTACGCCTAGTGGAAACCCCCATAAAGTGACCCCATTCTGGAAACTACACCCCTCAAGGAATATTTCAAGGTGTCTAGTGAGCACTTTGACCAATCAGGCGTAATTGACAGGCGCCATCTTGCAATTGAACACACCCTGAGGTACGCCTAGTTGAAACCCCCATAAAGTGACCCCATTCTGGAAACTACACCCCTCAAGGAATATTTCAAGGTGTGTAGTGAGCACTTTTACCCATCAGACGTTTCATAGAATTAGGAAAGACTTGGCTGTGAAAAGGAAACTACACCCCTCAAGGAATATTTCAAGGTGTCTAGTGAGCACTTTGACCGATCAGGCATTTCACAGAATTAGGAAACGCTTGGCTGTGAAAAGTAAAAATTAAAAAAATTTCCTGAAAAAGTTGCTTTACACCCACATTTTGTTCCCCATTTCCCCCCGAAATGGGGTGTGCTCAAAAGGGGTGTGCTCAAAAAATGATGTATGGGCTCCAGAGTCAAACAGCTAAATATGGATTTTGCTGACCTGAATTGGCAGACATGTATTTTAGGAGCCATGTTGCATTAAATAAATTCCTGAGGTCCCCAGAAATGACAAACCCTAACAAGTGACCCCATTTCGGAAAGAGCACCCCTTATGAACATTTTAAGTGGTAGAAAGGGTACTTTTCAGCAAACAGGTGTCTCACAGAAGTCATTTCAAAGCACACATTTGTGGGGGGAAAAAATTATTACTAGCAGACCCCAATTTTTTTTTTTCCACAAAGGGTTAAAGGAGAAAAAACACCTCAGGATGTGTTCCCCATTTTCTCCCTATTCAGGAAACACCCCATATGTGCTTGTAGCCTGCTGTATGGGTGCACAGCAAGGCTCTAGAGGCAAAGTGCAAAATGTTTTTTTTTATGCAGGCCTGAATAAACAGACATGGATTTTAGCTGCCATGTCGCATTAAATAAATTTCCTGAGGTCCCCAGTAATTAAAAACCCCAAGAAGTAACCCTATTTTGGAAAGAGCACCCCTGTACGAACATTGTAAGGGGTGGAAAGTGCACTTTTGACCTAACGTTTGTCTCACAGAAAAAAATATGTAGTGGTTGTTGGAAAGTGGATATGCAAGAGAGGTGGACTAAATCAGAGATATAAAGTGGAAATATTACAGGGAGCATAAAGGATGAAATTAACTTAATACTCCATTGATGTGTGGTATATTTTAAAACACTCCTTCATGCACAGGCCAGGTTTTTCAGGGCAGGTTTCGCAGTGGTAAATGGTGTCCTTCCTAATACCCATTTTTGAACACACTCTGCTTCTTTTTGGGGTCATTCCCTTTCTTGATGTCTGGGGGACTTCAGCTGGGAAATGTCCTAGTACAACACGGTCACTGTGACTTACAGAAGTACTGGGGCCCTCTTCTGCTTGGTTTGGAAGAATTAGGGCCTTCATCACTACTTCTTGAAAGTGAAGAAATGTTCCTGTGTGTCCGCTTGACTTATATAGCACGTACGCATTGTACATTGCCGTCTATACAATGTGTATGGCCAGCTTTTTGTACCACACTTTTGTCTTTCGTGTGGCACTGTAGGGCTTCAGAACTTGATCTGAAAGATCAACCTCGCCCATGTGCCTCTTGTAGTCCAGAATGCAGTCTGGTTTGGGGACAGTGGTAGTGGTACCACGTACAGTGGCAGGGGAGCTAGTGTTAGGCCCCTTTCACACGGGCGAGTTTTCCGCGCGGGTGCAATGCGTGAGTTGAACGCATTGCACCCGCACTGAATCAGGACCCATTCATTTCTATGGGGCTGTTCACATGAGCGGTGATTTTTACGCATCACTTGTGCATTGCGTGAAAATCGCAGCAAGCTCTATTTTGTGCGTTTTTCACGCAACGCAGGCCCCATAGAAGTGAATGGGGCTGCGTGAAAATCGCAAGCATCCGCAAGCAAGTGCGGATGCGGTGCGATTTTCACACACTGTTGCTAGGAGACAATCGGGATGGGGACCCGATCTTTATTATTTTCCCTTATAACATGGTTTCCCTTATAACATATGAATACAGAATGCATAGTACAATAGCGCTGGAGGGGTTAAAAAAATTATAATAATAATTTAACTCACCTTAATCCACTTGCTCGCGCAGCCCGGCTTCTCTTCTGTCTTCTTCTTTGCTGTGTACAGGAAAAGGACCTGTGGTGACATCACTCCGGTCATCACATGGTCCATCACATGATCCATCACCATGGTAAAAGATCATGTGATGGACCATGTGATGACCGGAGTGACGTCACCACAAGTCCTTTTCCTGTACACAGCAAAGAAGAAAAGCCGGGCTGCGCGAGCAAGTGGATTAAGGTGAGTTACATTTTTTTTTTTTTTTTTTTAACCCCTCCAGCGCTATTGTACTATGCATTCTGTATTCAGAATGCTATTATTTTCCCTTATAACTATGTTATAAGGGAAAATAATACAATCTACAGAACACCAATCCCAAGCCCGAACTTCTGTGAAGAAGTTCGGGTTTGGGTACCAAACATGCCAATTTTTCTCACACGCGTGCAAAACGCATTACAATGTTTTGCACTCGCGCGGAAAAATCGCGCATGTTCCCGCAACTTACCCGCACCTTTTTACGCAACGCCCGTGTGAAAGAGACCTTACTGTGAATGGTGGTCAATACTAGGACATCCCTCTTGTCCTTGTACTTAACCACCAGCATGTTCTCATGGAGGAGAGCCCTGCTTTCACCCTTTCTCAGTGGTTGCCCTACCAGGGATCTAGGGAGGCCTCTCAGATTTTTGCGTACTGTGCCACAAGCCACAGTACCTCTGGCAGTTAGGGACATGAATAGGGGTATGCTGGTATAATAGTTATCCACATAGAGATGGTAACACTTATCCAGCAGTGGGTGCAGTAAGTCTCACACAATCTTCCCACTAACTCCTAGGATGGGGGGGCATTCTGGGGGTTCAATCCGGGTGTCCCTCCCTTCATAAACCCAAAACCTATAGGTGTACCCGGAGTTACTCTCACAGAGTTTATACATTTTTATGCCATACCTTGCTCGCTTGCTGGGCAGGTACAGGCGGAATCTTACCCTCCCTTTGAAATTTACCAGGGACTCCTCTATGCAGATATTTTGTTCTGGGGTGTACACTTCAGCAAACTTGGTACTGAAGTGGATGGGCCTAATTTTAAAAAGTCGATCAAATGTTGGGTCATTTTGGGGCGGACACTGTATTATCATTATAATGCAAAAATTTCAGAATCAACTCGAATCTATTCCGGACCATGGAATTACTGAATATTGGAGTGTGGTACAAGACATCCACACTCCAATACTGTCTAATTTCAGTTTTTTTAACAAGCCCCATATGCAGCAGAAGCCCCCAGAAGATTTTCATTTCTGCTGCTGTAACTAGGGTTCAACCAAGGGGTCTTGTGAATGGCGATGTGGGGTTCTGGGTAATAAACTGCTGGGCATATAAATTTGTTTTGGCCACATTAAAATTTACTAAATCTTCACTGAAAAAGATTTTGAAAAAAATAATTACTGTGTAGCCCGTGCAGTCAATTTGGATTCCAGAGTTTCCCACAAACTCTGGAATTTGGGGCTGATAATCATCATAGGGGGTGTCCATATGGGGTCACTCTGGGGGGCTGCCTCCACTGCTACCCTGGGGTGCCTTCTAGAGGGTCCCTCATCAGCGGATGATGATGATGAGGGGGCAGAGGAGTAGAGGAAAGTGGCATCCTCTTTTCGCTCTCTGGCAGTCTC
Organism: Bufo bufo; assembly: GCF_905171765.1. Classification (NCBI taxonomy): domain Eukaryota; kingdom Metazoa; phylum Chordata; class Amphibia; order Anura; family Bufonidae; genus Bufo; species Bufo bufo. The sequence goes on along the minus strand of NC_053398.1, from coordinate 88,317,502 downwards.
AGTATCGGAGGCAAGCATTGCGTATGCCTCTTCAGCTGATTACACTCTTTGGGATGGACAGGCCATTTTTATTTTTTTGGGGTATGACGTGTGAAATGTGGAAACCTTTATTTAGTGTGAGGGGTGTGTTTTTTCACACGTGAAGGGGCTTGTAATAAATAAAAAATTCTATTTAGAAGAAAAGTTGCAAAAAAAAGTCTTTAGTGCACAAAAAAGTCTTTTATGCACAAAGAAAATTCTTTTCTGCAAAAAAAAAAAACTTGCCGTGCAAACTGAGCAGACGCGATCAGTAACGGACACTACTGATCAGTGCTCAGTGGTTGCAAAATGCACACACGCAGATGGTGCGTTCGTGCAAAAAACCTAATCTGACACTAAGCCCTTTTTCACACGGGCGTCGCGTGTGAGGGCCGGATAGGATGCGATTTTGCCTGCGAGTGGGGTGAGTTTTGTATGCTGTTGCGTTCTTCAGTTTTTTCCGCGCAAGTGCAATGCATTTTGCACGCGCGTGAGAAAAAACTGAATGTGGTACCCAGACCCAAACCCGGACTTCTTCACTGAAGTTCCGGTTTGGGTTAGGTATTCTGTAGATTTTAATATTTTCCCTTATAATATGGTTATAAGGGAAAATAATAGCATTCTTAATACAGAATGATAAGTAAATTAGGGATGGAGGAGTTAAAAAAAATATATAATATTTAACTCACCTCATCCACTTGTTCGCGCAGCCCGGATTCTCTTCTTTCTTCTTCTTTGATGACCTTGGAGGAAAAGGACCTTTTGTGACGTCACTGCGCTCATCACATGGTCCGTCACATGGTCCATCAACATGGTGATGGACCATGTGATGAGCGCAGTGACATCACCAAAGGTTCTTTTTCTCCCAGGTCATCAAAGAAGAAGAAAGAAGATGAGCCGGGCAGCGCGAACAAGTGGATGAGGTGAGTTTAATTATTAAAAAAAAAAAATTAACCCCACCATCCCTAATTTACTTAGCATTTTGTATTAAGAATGCTATTATTTTCCCTTATAACTATGTTATAAGGGAAAATAATAATGATCGGGTCCCCATCCCGATCGTCACCTAGAAACCATGCGTGAAAATCGCACCGCATCTGCACTTTCTTGCGGATGCTTGCGACATTCACTTCTATGGGGCCTGCATTGCGTGAGCATGCTGCTTGCGACATTCACTTCTATGGGGCCTGCATTGCGTAGAGCATGCTGCGATTTTCATGCAACGCACAAGTGATGTGTGAAAATCCCCACTCATGTGCATAGCCCCATAGAAATGAATGGGTCCGGATTCAGTGCGGGTGCAATGCGTTCACCTCACACATTGCACCCGCATGGAAAACTCGCCTATGTGAAAGGGGCCTAACTGAAATTTATATATATATCTAACTACCTACCACTAACTGCAGTTCTTTTTTCACACCAAAAAAAAAGTAAAAAAAAAACAACAAAACCTCAAAAATGTGCAGATGCTACTGAGCACACTACTGATCGGTGCTCTGCAGCAGGCACGCAAGCACACAGATCGTGCGTGGTGTAAAAACTGTAGTATAAAAATTCACTACAGTGAACACTGGCTAAAACTTTTACTTATATCTATGTATATATATAGAAATATAGAGCTCTATATATATTTATATAGAGCCCTAACTACAAATTCTTCTTTTTAACAAAAAAATATGAAAAATTGGCAAAAAAATCAGCACAGATGTGAAAAAAAAGCGCAAAGAATAATACGCAGGAGCTGATCAGGCAGGTACGCATTGAACAGCACTTGGCGGTCACCGCCCACACGCAGAATAAGTGGTGCAGAGCTGGAAAATGGTTAAAAAAAATTTTTTAACAAAAAAAGTGCACGGACCAAATGCCGTCTATAAAAAATGGACGGGGGAAGGGACAGGGACGGAGGGTGGTTTAGGGATCTGGAACAGCTGCAAATGAAAAAAAAACTGTGCAGCTATTCCAGATGTTCTTCTTTCTTCTTCTTTTCTTCTTCTTCTTTTCAGCAGGAAAGGGGTTAAAAGCGCAGTGGTGTGCACCACAAGTCCCAGCAAGCCACAAGCAGCACAGAAAGGCACAGAATGCATGCAGTCACCAGCTAGAATGGCTGCATGCAGGAAAGTTCTGCCTCTTCCTGTGCAGCTATAGCGCTGCAATTGGGTGGAGCGTTGTTGCAGTCAATAGCAGTGTTGGCAGGGGACCCAAAACACTCGTGTCCCCTGCCTGACCTAGGAAAAGACAGGTGCTGACTTGTTCAGCATCGGTAACCTCCAGATGACACCCCCTGCCCCCCTTGCAGCTTCGTATCGCAGCTGGAGCTGCGATGCGCATGTGTAGGGTATCTGGCCAATAGCAGCGATTGGGGCTGCAGGGGAACAGAAATACCTACCCCAGCCCTTAGCTAACATGGCTGCCTGCTAGGCAGAGCAGCCATCGCACCACGGTTCCTGAGCGATAAGTCACGTTCTGCTTCACTGGTCGGGAAGGAGTTAAAATGCCAGGCTCCCTGCTGAAAATGCATTATATTGCTGGAGTCTGTCAGACGCAGAACATGTCTGTCATGCAGCGGACCAGTGTTTCTGTTATTTTCATTGCTATGCTCCTGTAATGGAGCATAACAGTGGAAATATTTAGTTCAGAAGTGAACAAGTATACTGCAAGTGACCAAAATCCACTACACCAAGACCAACATAACACTATATAAGGGCCAAATAATACCGCTAGGCCATCACCACACAGTGAATGAACACCACCATACTGTCACTGATTAAAACACACTATAAAATGACCAGTATTACTAGCATACAGTGACCATATGGCAGTAGATACTAGTTCTACACAGCACTCTGCAGAAGTGATTACAGTACAGACATATCCTGTGACTTACAGGTGATATTCTCTGATCAGAGCTGTTCACTATTCTTCTCCATCCAGCCATGGCCGCCATGATGACTTGTCTCTGTAGAATTTGACACACAGCACACTCCCCATCAATTCCCACCCTCTACACAAACTCCTTATCCGCAGTGCCCCAGATGGTAATCATGCCACTATTGGTGACTCCCTTTTGCGAAATCTATAGGCTCCACCTTTCCCTGTGCTAGGTGCTAGCGTCGATTTGGGCTATAACGTATTCCAGTTTTTGGTGTATGGTATTGTAAATCTGCCAAATCGTGGTAAGCTCTACCCCTTTTGTCATGACTTTAGAAAAGTGGCAAGAAACTCAAAAAGTGGTGTTGATATTGATGAATACACCTATAGACCCCACACATTAATAGTGCTTCTGTGATCCACTTGCCCAAAACTATAACAGTACACCTTTTGAACCCCCACTTAATAAAAAGGACCCCTTTGTGCCCACTTAATTATAATGCTCCCTTTATTCCTAATTCAGTAATTATTTCCTTATTCATGCCTCACTTAGTGCTGAGGCCCACATTTATGTCCCAACCAGTAATAATGTTCATTTTTATACCCTACTCAGTAATAATGCCCCCTTTATGTTTCTCTCAGTAATAAAGCCCCTTTACTGCCTCCACTAGGTAATAAGACCCCATTATGCCCCTCTCAATCATGTACCTTTATGCCCCTTTAATTTCCTCCACTCAGAAACAGCTTCTCCTCTATTCCCCTGTCAGTACTGTGGAAGATGCCCTTAATCAGGGCTGATCACGTTTGCTCTACTGCTCCAAATTAATAGTAACCCAAGGGTTTTACGTGCACGGAAGAAGATAACTGTGACACACACACTGGGGTCAAAGCAAGTTCTCATTTATTACAGGAAGTACAGCAGTTTATATAGACATTAAAGGGGCATTCCCCCTGAGCCATGTGGCATCATTACATTGGCTGAAATATGAAAATAAGAAAAGAGATAACACTTGGCATCTGCGCAGTGTGCAATGTTTTGTGAACTGTGTAAATATCTAACTGTAGGCGTCATCTTGTAATGGAGTTTTCACTAACAACAAAAAAGCATATATGACGTAGCATGGAGGCGTATTATCTTTGGTAGGGTGGAACCTTTGTGCTCTGGAGAAGATAAGGTGTTGTCTGAGAGCTAAAGTATGTGGGAGCTTTCTTAGCTGAATTCGAAGAATGATGACCACATCTCTATCAGTACTAATGCTCCCTTTATTGCCTCCACTCAGTAACAGTACCCCCTTTATGTTGCCCAATGTCCCAATACACTGTAAGGCCATTTTCACAAAGTCAGTGTTTAGTCAGTGATTTCCATCAGTTATTGTGAGCCAAAACCAGGTGTGGGTCAAAAACACAGAACAGGTGCAAATCTTTCCTGCAGCATCAGAGACTGGAGCTGTAGTGCTGGAACCAGGAGGGTCTGACAAGTCGAACCTCGGCCTTAGCTAAAAATGCATCTCGGACAACCCTTTAAAATACCAAACTAGACTGCATCCTTAAGGGGTTAAACTGGATGGAAGGTCTCTCACATGTAATGTAGTATATCATTTAAAAAGTGTTGGGGGGTGCAAACTACAAAATTTATGTTTTTTTTTATATTTTATTATGTGAGGGCTTAGTTTTTATAGAGCTAGTTATAATTTTTATAGTTACCATGTAGGGATACATGAAAGACATATGTGAGGAAAATGCTGCAAAGTAAGAATGCTTTCAAAAACAGAAGTGTTAATAGTTTTTGTTTTTATCAATTAACAAAATGGAAAGTGAATAAACAAAAGAGAGATCTAAATCAGATCAATATTTGGTGTGACCACTGTAATAAGGTACAAGGAATCATCGTGGATGATAGGTACGTATCACCAAGGTTCCTGGCCTCGGTGGAGTAAGAGCCGGTTTTATGTATCAGCAGCAGTTGCTGTTTGACACCTTGATACTTAGTATGGTTATAATAGCTGATCCAGGCTGGGTTTTGCCAGGCATAAAAACCAGCCAGCACTGCCAGGTGGAGAGGATTACCTCCGTCTGACAGTGGAGCTCAGGAGGTCTGTGTGCTGTGATCTGAGGGCTGTGTTGGGATCTGCGGCTTGAGCTGGGCTGGAGGGCTCAGAACCCTGTGAGGGCGAACAGGCCGCCTAACGCCTGCCTGTGGAGTTGACAAGGCAGAACTTCCAACAGGGTGTGAAGTAACACCCAGGAGAAAAGGTGACTGTTTTGTATATGAACTTTTCATGTGTGTGAACGATCACCAAGCAACTTGTGTTTTTGTTTTGCTTTCTGTAAAGGGGGCATATTAATCACCAATATTTATGCAAATATTGATCATTAATATTCATAAATGGGAGGAGCCATCTAGTGATAACTCCGCCCATTTATGCCTTTATATAATAATAACAATAATACCTTCGCTATACTTTACACTGATCACTATGCTAGCTGCATGCGCCTTACTAAACTAACTATCGCCAATAACCACATGCCACACAGATAGTTATAAACCAAACACAGTATTTATTACTAACAATACAATACGCACGCAATACTAACAATACAGCACTAAATATACAATCCTAAACTACACTACACAGCACAATCCCAAATTCCACCCCACACACTATCTATATAATACAATAATACATTCGCATACACACAAATATCAGCAACCCACCCGCCTGACTAATCACTGTCCCTAAGGGGTACAAGGAGTTAAACACAATGGTGGCTCTGCAGGGGTTATTACCTGCAGGCCAAGGGACACAGGGTTATGAGTTATCAGGACAGTGGTAGCAGGGATCAGGCATTCACAGTCTAATATTTGCTTATAATTATATATATCTATATCAATGGAATAGATATATATATTTATAGCAGCACACCACAATATAAGTAACAATACTAACTACACTAACACATTCCCATTTCCACCCATCAACTAACTATACAATTCACACATTCAATATCAACAATCCACCCCACCTGGCTATTCACTGTCCCTACGGGGTACGACGAAGGGTTAAAAGGATTTGTTTGCAGAGCAGAAGCATGCTCTACAAAGGAACCAAGGCAGGGAAACAGGGGTTATTCAGGGTACAGGGGTCTATGGGGGGTGAACCAGGGGAGAGCAGGCACACAGGGAAACAGGGGTAACCAGGGGAGACCAGGGGTGTACAGCAGGGATCAGGGACACAGCAGGGAGTGGGGGTAATCAGGGGTACTAATAGGGCCACAGGATCAGGGGTACAACAGGGGTATACAATAAGGCAAGGGTTTGGGGATCAGGGTGTCCAGTAACACGGCAAGGGTAAATCAGGGCCCAGGGTACACATCACGGACACAAATATAGGGGTTACAGGACCAGGGGTGTGGGTTAACCAGGGGAGAGATATAGCGGTCGGGGGTCAGGGGATATACTTAATCCTTCCAGCGTTAGTAGGCCATTTCCAGGCGGTCATCATGGAGCTGCACTCTCCCATGTATCTAGTCTGGTTGCAAGAGACCGCATGTCTGCCATGCTGGGGGTTTTATCAGCCCCCCCCTCCTCCTTCTTCAACAGGAGGGTGATGACATCATCGTGGGGTCGTGTGACGGAATGCTAGAGCTGAAACAAAGGACTTCCTGCACAAGCTGTAAGCCCCCAGCTGCTGCCACATAACATTACACACTCCCACGTCATAAACGAACCAGGCTGATCAATACATATATATATATATATATATATATATATATATATATATATATACTACCCAACCTGGGGGCACTTATATATACTAATATAAGGGGGATTATAAGGGGGCACAGCTTCCAGGGACCACATATTTCCCACAGGGGCCACCATGAGCCCCTGGGGATCACCATGGGCATCACCCCATGATGTGGTGGTTAATGTATGCATATATATACCATACATGCCCGCACGTGTTTGCAGGCATGCATGGATATATATGCACACGTCTCAACCGTTCCTCAACAATCCCCCTGTTGTCGGAATATAATACGACAATATGGGAAGGAATAATGCAAGTCACCCGTACATACTAAATGGTAAAACACTCGGTAACACTGACATGGAAAAGGATCTAGGAATTTTAATAAACAGCAAACTAAGCTGCAAAAAACAGTGTCAGGCAGCGGCTGCCAAGGCCAATAAGATAATGGGTTGCATCAAAAGGGGCATAGATGCCCGTGATGAGAACATATTCCTACTACTTTACAAATCACTGGTCAGACCACACATGGAGTACTGTGTACAGTTCTGGGCTCCTGTAAACAAGGCAGACATAGCAGAGCTGGAGAGGGTCCAGAGGAGGGCAACTAAAGTAATAACTGGAATGGGGCAACTACAGTACCCTGAAAGATTATCAAAATTAGGGTTATTCACGTTAGAAAAAAGACGACTGAGGGGAGATCTAATTACTATGTATAAATATATCAGGGGGCAGTACAGAGATCTATCCCATCATCTATTTATCCCCAGGACTGTGACTGTGACGAGGGGACATCCTCTGCGTTTGGAGGAAAGAAGGTTTGTACACAAACATAGAAAAGGGTTCTTTACGGTAAGAGCAGTGAGACTATGGAACTCTCTGCCTGAGGAGGTGGTGATGGTGAGTACAATAAAGGAATTCAAGAGGGGCCTGGATGGATTTCTGGAGTGTAATAATATTACTGGCTATAGCTACTAGAGAGGGGTCGTTGATCCAGGGAGTTATTCTGATTGCCTGATTGGAGTCGGGAAGGAATTTTTTATTCCCCTAAAGTGAGGAAAATTGGCTTCTACCTCACAGGGTTTTTTTTTGCCTTCCTCTGGATCAACTTGTAGGATGACAGGCCGAACTGGATGGACAAATGTCTTTTTTCGGCCTTATGTACTATGTTACTATACTATAATGGGGGAACGGGTTGAGATATGTTTGCCCCCCTTCAACCCCATCTTTGGTGGAAGTTCAGGAAGAACTGTAGTGCACACTGATCTTTAGGTACTTAGACATCCCCAATCCAGCTTCCTCCGACCTGCCCTTCTGTCTTCTTCTTGACATCTTTAGGATACCACACACCCACAGTCTCTTGGTTAGCTGGTCTTTCTTTAACAATCTTAGTGTCGGCCACCCCCACTTTGGAGTGACCACACCCCCACAGTCTCTCGGTAATTCTGCCGATCTTCAGGTATCTTCGTCCCCCCCCAATTCTGGAGTGGGTTCACCCTTACAGTCTTTAACTGGCCTTTCTTTAACAGTCTCTTGGTGTCGGCCACCCCCACTTTGGAGTGACCACACCCCCACAGTCTCTCGGTAATTTTGCCGATCTTCAGGTATCTTCGTCCCCCCCCCAATTCTGGAGTGGGTTCATCCTTACAGTCTTTAACTGGCCTTTCTATAACAGTCTCTTGGTGTCGGCCACACCCACTTTGGAGTGGCCACACCCCCACAGTCTCTCGGTAGTTCTGCCGATCTTCAGGTATGGCCCACCTCCAAGGCATCTGGAGCGGGTTCACCCTCACAGTCTCAGTCCCAACTTTCTTCTATCCAACGTCTGTTTCCATCTTGATGGGTGCGGTTCTCCCGTGGACAGATTAATAGGTCTTTACAAGGCAGGTCAGACTCTCAAGCGGCGATGTCACAGTACCTAAATTCTACTGCGGAGAACACCTCCGCCACACTACACCTCCAGCCCTTCCCTTAAGAACCTCACCGTTCCAGGGTTCAAGGTGGCAAATGAATGATGCCTGTCCCTATCGTGACCTAACCTTATCCCCATTCACACAAAACACATGTCACATCCCTTCCAACACCACCAAATTCCATTAAATGTGTGTACCCATAGAGACTCATGCAACCTGGCATATCTCTACACCTCCAAAGACACAGGTAGGTCGCAGACCCCTGTGTCAATGGGAAACGACTATAGGATGCAAATGTGTACAGCCAAATTATAACTCACCGCAATGCGTTGGGCGAGTTTCCCTGGGTGTAGGCTGTCACACATTTGTACCTAGAGTGTCTATGGGTACACAATCAACCAACAAACATAATCAATATATATACAATACAATGTGCTATGGGGTTTCAGGGTAGTACATGTTATACGTTCCGAACCCTCATAGGAAACAAAGTGTCCATAAAATATTTGGCTACAGGACAAAGTTGGAGTTATGTCCTGAGCCTCCTCCTCTGGATAGTTCTGTAAAGTTCTGTCTGGTTCTGGTGTATTTGGTCAGTAAGTCCCTTGACCCTCCGATTACGATGACCAGAACCAGAAGAAGTTTCCCTGGGTGAAACAGGTGATAAGTTCTTCCACCCGAACGTCTCCCAAGTCTTCCTCCAGAGCCTAAATAATGCTCCCGCTGGATTGTGGCAGTCTTCTATAACACCTCTAGGCAGAGGTCGCTTTGTTGCCAAAATCCAGTGGGATCCTCTGGAGCTTCACAACAGTGTCAGGGGGAATAGCTGGTCTCTTCTGTGGCATCTCCTGAGTTTTTCTTCCGCTCCATATAAAATCACACCTATGGCAGAAGAAAATACCAGGCGCTCCCAGGGGAATTTCTCCCCTAACAGTGCAATTAATGTGAAAATTTCCAGCACCAATACCTTTGACCCATGGGTAGAGAAAGGCATTGAGCTGCCCTTTATCTCACAGGACCCCTCGTTATCCCAACACTGGTGTCTTAACACCGTACCTTCAGAGGATTGCATCCTCTGCTGCACATCCCTCTGCACCAACAGATAAGGATGGCCACCCTACTAGGTTTGGATAACTGGAGCTCTGTGGACAAAGCACCATCTTGTTATTGATGGCACCGTATCCCCGTCCGTTCGTGTGTACCCAGGCCGATTTCCCCCTGTGATCCCATCTTGTGGAGGCCCGCAGAACCAATGGCATAGGCATGCCCTGGCTCCCCAGGACCCCACAACACAAGAACACAGTCCACACTCTGCTGCCAAACACTCTGCGTCCAATCCCTATCAGAGCTGTGCTACCTGACCGGACTAGAATTAAGTGCGCAGCACAACATTACACCAATGTTGTCTGTCCGCCCCAGTCCCCAGCGCAACACAGCCCTACCGAAAACCTGGAGCACAACAGTGCTATCTGTATCGATCTGAGACCCTGGTTGCCCAGAATAATATCACATCATCCTTTGTGTGCTGCATGGAGAAGGTCCTTATGCCTTCTCCCGACCAGCAGGATTTCCCGTGTGATATTATCTGCTCGCGAACCTATACGTTCTCGATCCACAGTATAACACTGTTCCACTCCAAGGGGACACAGAATGAAACAAAGACAGCAGACGGGACTTACAACACTACATAAATCAGCATGGTAGAACACATCCGTAGACAAGGACTACCACCATCAACATCAAGAAGAACGTACAAACAGATAACAAAAACACACAACATGGACATACACAGGGAACAAACTGTGTAACAAATAGTACAGGGCTGTCAAATGTTGCCTAGCCTAGCTTGGCCACTCTGACCCCTCAGCAGCCGGTGATGCTGCCGAGAGGTAACCCCGTTATGGCCAGGCTGACTAGACCCCACTGCACAATTTGTTACCTGGCTGATACTGTTGGACACATTGCAATTACTTGCACAAGGGCAATTCCTTGCAATGTGTCCTTTGTTCCTACACCTGAAACACGTGACTTGGTTTCCTGTCCTGTGTGTTATGTTCCCATCTGTTTCGCAGTGTCTCGCTATGTGACCTAGGCCACCACATGCAAAACATCTGATGTTTGCTCTGCATGGCCCAGGTCCATCTACACTGCATCCGTGCTCCCTTCTCCTGAATTGTTCCATCCTCAGGGACGCACTCTTCACCACAGTTGTTTTTCCCAAAGTCAGGGAAAAATCTCTGTTAGCCTGGACCGGCTTGACCTGATGATCAGACCGGTCACAGACTACTCTCCCCCCTTGTGGCCCTGCACAGGGCAACGTTTTGGGAGATTCCGACCCTGGCTTTACGGAAAAAGAAAGGGCCGGCACCAACTTGGTGATAACCTGTTGCATGCCAGACATTAGCTGGGACCTTACAGCAACCTGAGCCTTCAATTTGGCTACCGTCACGTCAGTAGAGGCAGTCCGCTCCTTGAAGGCATTGACTTCAGTATAAGACTGAGTCAACTTAGCCTCAATTTCCTCCTTCTGCCTCTGCAGCTCTACCAACTGTGACTCTATCCTAGCCACCTGCGCATCTCGGTCAACAGTAGACTGCACATTCTCTGCCAGCTGCGCCTGCAATGTCGAAACCTGGTCCGAATTACTGGCACAGCACTGGCAGTGAATGGCCGGAGGAATTGTCTCCGTTGACCGAGACACCAGCGCAACTTCCTTTGGCTTACAGATGCTAGCCTCAAACGTATGAACGAGTTTGGCCAGCATCCGAAGCCGTTTGGTGGCCTTGTTCAAAACCGTCCGTTTGTTAACACAAAGCTTGTCGTAACTACAAGCCTGTGCTAACAAATCGGACCACAGCATTTCTGCTGACTTGTATGTAGTGGGGAGGATGGGGTTAAATGTGCTGTGTTTGCTCAAGTGTTGCAGTGTGGGGAAGTCCATACTCACCGTTTGATGAGTGTCCATCTTCTTCTTGGCGCCGTACCTCGCAGCTGCTTGGAAGAAGTCCATTTTCCCGGATCGCCTCTTCCCGACCAGCCTGACTTGTACGCCGCTCCCACGAAGATGGATCTCCTTCAGTGACGTGTCTTCTTCTCCCTTGCAATCACTTGAGCGATGCAGTGACCGTGTAAAGCAAACAGCAAAATATTAATACACAGATAGACAATAGATTCTCTGCTAAAGATTTTGATCCGTGTTTGGTGCTGTGAGGTAGAGCCGCGTTACCTGTCCGAATTATCAGGTCCTAGACGCTCAGACCACTGACCGCGTCTCTCTTGCCTGATAATTGACAGTATAACCGAACTATAGCCTCAAAACCAAACACAGATTTCAAAATCTAAGCAGTGGGCCTGACTCGCCAATGTAAAGGGGGCATATTAATCACCAATATTTATGCAAATATTGATAATTAATATTCATAAATGGGAGGAGCCATCTAGTGATAACTCCGCCCATTTATGCCTTTATATAATAATAACAATAATACCTTCGCTATACTTTACACTGATCACTATGCTAGCTGCATGCGCCTTACTAAACTAACTATCGCCAATAACCACATGCCACACAGATAGTTATAAACCAAACACAGTATTTATTACTAACAATACAATACGCACGCAATACTAACAATACAGCACTAAATATACAATCCTAAACTACACTACACAGCACAATCCCAAATTCCACCCCACACACTATCTATATAATACAAAAATACATTCGCATACACACAAATATCAGCAACCCACCCGCCTGACTAATCACTGTCCCTAAGGGGTACAAGGAGTTAAACACAATGGTGGCTCTGCAGGGGTTATTACCTGCAGGCCAAGGGACACAGGGTTATGAGTTATCAGGACAGTGGTAGCAGGGATCAGGCATTCACAGTCTAATATTTGCTTATAATTATATATATCTATATCAATGGAATAGATATATATATTTATAGCAGCACACCACAATATAAGTAACAATACTAACTACACTAACACATTCCCATTTCCACCCATCAACTAACTATACAATTCACACATTCAATATCAACAATCCACCCCACCTGGCTATTCACTGTCCCTACGGGGTACGACGAAGGGTTAAAAGGATTTGTTTGCAGAGCAGAAGCATGCTCTACAAAGGAACCAAGGCAGGGAAACAGGGGTTATTCAGGGTACAGGGGTCTATGGGGGGTGAACCAGGGGAGAGCAGGCACACAGGGAAACAGGGGTAACCAGGGGAGACCAGGGGTGTACAGCAGGGATCAGGGACACAGCAGGGAGTGGGGGTAATCAGGGGTACTAATAGGGCCACAGGATCAGGGGTACAACAGGGGTATACAATAAGGCAAGGGTTTGGGGATCAGGGTGTCCAGTAACACGGCAAGGGTAAATCAGGGCCCAGGGTACACATCAGGGACACAAATATAGGGGTTACAGGACCAGGGGTGTGGGTTAACCAGGGGAGAGATATAGCGGTCGGGGGTCAGGGGATATACTTAATCCTTCCAGCGTTAGTAGGCCATTTCCAGGCGGTCATCATGGAGCTGCACTCTCCCATGTATCTAGTCTGGTTGCAAGAGACCGCATGTCTGCCATGCTGGGGGTTTTATCAGCCCCCCCCTCCTCCTTCTTCAACAGGAGGGTGATGACATCATCGTGGGGTCGTGTGACGGAATGCTAGAGCTGAAACAAAGGACTTCCTGCACAAGCTGTAAGCCCCCAGCTGCTGCCACATAACATTACACACTCCCACGTCATAAACGAACCAGGCTGATCAATACATATATATATATATATATATACTACCCAACCTGGGGGCACTTATATATACTAATATAAGGGGGATTATAAGGGGGCACAGCTTCCAGGGACCACATATTTCCCACAGGGGCCACCATGAGCCCCTGGGGATCACCATGGGCATCACCCCATGATGTGGTGGTTAATGTATGCATATATATACCATACATGCCCGCACGTGTTTGCAGGCATGCATGGATATATATGCACACGTTAACCACCACATCATGGGGTGATGCCGCCGTTCCTCAACACTTTCACATGTGAATAATGTCAAACATTGATGTTTTGAACCAAGAACTTGTACTTTGCCTCTGTGCTGCACCCGCAAATCCTAACTACCAGAGCGAATCCCCACAACACCCTTTTCCTTCAGCATCAGTTCTTCTACGAATACTTACACACAATTTTTTAAGGAACTCAGCAGGAAGGTTGATCCAAACATCTTGGAAAACTCTTCTGTGGATGTAGGCTTTCTCAAATCCTGTCTCTTCGCATAGTCCCAGGCAGACTGAATGATGTTGAGATCAAAGCTCTGTGGGGTCCATATCATCACTTCCAGGCCTCTTTCTTCTTCTTTACGATGAAGATAGTTCTTAATGACTACAGTATATCTTTGGGGCTTGATATAAATATATGGATAAATCTTCTGCTTCCTTTCTATTACAAAGCTGGCTGCTTGGAGCCACCACTGGGTGGGTAGGGAGGCAGTGCATAGGAATTTATGCTGTTACAATTGAATGATATGGAAGCCCCCTCCCCCCAGGCCCCATAGCAGCCACATGGTTTGCCTCCATTGAAGGTATTCCACTGCATGAAAGTGATTTTCCTGGTCATGAGCATGTGTGTAAAACATTATAGAAAAGGTAATTTCATGGTATTACATTAACAATTAATCTTGCAGAAGAGAAGTCTGATGTAAAAAGTCTGTGCTACAGACTTATAGGCCAAGAAGGCCAGTGTCAGCACCCAATTTCGATTTGGATGACTCAGCAACTATGCTGCTGTAGTGTCGGAAAGGCTTGGGGTCCTCAATGTGAAGCATGTCCTGCTGAAGGAACAGGTAGGAATGGACAAAAATCTCTCAGAATGTTTTTAAAGATTTAAGTGACCAATATGTGCCCATTCAACAGTTCTAATGCCTCCTAATTCCTTTCTTTCCAGCATCTTTTGCCGAGATATGCCCAGCTGGGAAAGGCTATCACATCTTTAGTACTCATCATACTTTTATGATTCAGGGTCAAAGTGAAATCACTCTCCATTTGCAACCAGATTTAGGGGATCAGCAGGCTATTCCACCTCCAAACATCCCAGAATTTCCTCCACCTCAAAAGATACCAGAACTCGATTCTAATGAAGGGCAACGTGAGTCATTTTCCATTTTGTTTTATTAAATAAATACATATCCAGAATAATTCAAACAATTTAATGATATAGACCTTGTTGAAGTAAAGCCTCTGCAACTTCCGACCACCATGAATTTCTTTATTCTCTACATTCTGGATCTAGTAATAGTAGGGAGTAATGGTGTCTTTGGCATATTTAGTCTGTTGATGTTTTACTTTGTAACATGAACCTCAATTTGATACAACTGAGATAAAAGGGATGGACTTAAATGGCCACAGCAGTAGTTTATTAAAGGAAGTTAGAAAATAATTTTTGAAATATTAATGACTGTCAATAAATATAGTCAACACAAGTCACTTGGCATAATCTGACCCTCACAGAGACTTTCTGTACAACTAGTCGTAACAAGATAGAACATTAAACAAGAACACATGACAGTCCTTCGAGCTACAGAAATCTGGTATCATTCTGCCTAAATCAACATATCCCCAGCCATAAACCTGGCTCAGATGTACTAAAAGCCACCTGCAGATTTCACATGTTAACACAATGAGCGACTCAAAAGCAAGACAAGCCAAAGAGCTCTAAAATCTAGCCAGACGATAGAAGCCACACCTTAAATCTTAGGAGGATACATAGGCACGAATCCACGTCAGTTTTAATCACCCACTCCAAAGACTCCCTTATGACTACAATGACTCTACTATGGCAAAACAACAAAATAATACTCCCAAGCAAAACCACAACAGGGTTGTAATCTGTCTCTGTCAATCATGAAGGAGAGGGAAGGGCTGGCAGAGAAATCAGGAGGAGCAAGGGTGCACAGATTGGCTTGGACCCGGCCTTGGTGCAGTAAACTGCTAATTTCCATATGCATCAGAATTACCTTTTTTACTGAATGATGCAACAGTTTGCTTAGTGAAAGATATCATTACATTCAGCTGAGCAAGCCCTACAATGGAGTGTTCCTGGTTTAACTGTAAAATTACTCATTTTAAGGGGTCCCATTTTAGGATCAGTAGTGAAAAGTTAAGTCACCTACTGGAGAACAGGTCCAAAGAGATGTGTCTGTTTCAGAAAAATCAGCCTCCCCTAAAATATGCATTTTCACATACATTTGATTATTTACAGAAATACACCTATATTAGACGCATTTCTGGCGCAGATTGCAGCACAAAGGTTATTTGCGCCGCAATCTGCAACTTTTCCTTGCTCATGCCAGGTCTTAAAAAGGGGGCGTGGCATGGGTGGGGAAGGGGCGGGGCGGCAGGCCCGTCTCATTCATAATTTTTTATTTTGGTTTTAGGTGTAGAAAATGGTCTAGATTTAAACAAGGAAGCTGGCTTACATTTAGACTGGTGGTGGATACAACGAAGCCATGTGGAGCCCGGTGCCTCTACAAAACTTCGGCAGATCCGCCACCAGCTAAAGGGCTTATTCAGAACAGCATCTAAAACTCCAGTCTTAATAAATGACCCCTTAATTACTATTTTTTGATTGTTGCATGTTCAGAGGCAGAGACTATACATTTTAAGCTGCAGAATTTGGCAGAACGTAGTAATACAAAAAAACATATGTCTAAACAAATATATCTTTTGTGTTCTAGGTGAAGTAACTGAATCTATGGTAAGTTGTTGTTTTTTTGTTTTGTTTTTTGTTTTTTTAGTTTTCAGTGATAGTAATGATGAACATTAAAATAGCACCATGAGTGAATCTCTGTGATATGAGGGCTTCTGCTCCCATGGTACTGTACATACTAGCCAAACTAGTAGTAGAACACATAAACCCATCTAGTTTAACCTTTTGTTCAACAGTAATGATCCAGAGCAAGGTAAACCAACCTTAAGAGGTAGTTGTCCATGTTGGATTTCCTTAGGCCTTATTCACATGTCAGTGTCAGTGATGACATCAGTGACAAGATGGTCAGTGGTTTATCTGTGAAGATATTTGCGAAGGATCTGTGTTTGGTCCATGTGTCCATTTTTTGCCCTGTGTGTTTCATCTGTATGCCAAGGACACTGTTCAGCTGAAAATTTATTTCAAGAGAATCTTCTAGCAACGATCTGTGAAGAACAGACAAAACACGAATGCTACCTGTGTTGTGTCTGTGTTTTTTTACGGAACCATACACTATAATTGGCATGATGGATCCGTAAACACAGACAAAAGTAGGGCATGCTTCCATAGCGTAAGCCCGAACTGTGGTAAATCCCAGACGTGTGACTATACACATTAAAATGGGTATGAGCACTGTCCGTGAGTCACTGGTGTTTGAATAAGGCCTCTCTCTAAATATGGAAATGAATCAGAGTAAATTCACATCTGAAGCCATCTAATACACTTATCCCAAAATACTATGTTTTAAAAAAATATAAATAAAATACATTTATATAATTACTCATTAGAATACCCCAGGAGGGAGATCCATAGTCTCTCTATGATGTAGGAATGTTGCATCTTGCATGTCTAGGCCCCTCTTCATGTAGCCATGATTTGATTTGCATTGGTATCAGCTGCCTGGCACTTATTGCTAAAGGTAATCTTGCCATCTCCAAGTGCACCCAAATTCATCTATCCATAGGTGCTCCATATATTTTCGCTGGCTATGTTGTCTCTTTATGTCTGTGTGCAAGCAACTTAGGCACTGATGGCCTAAGGATAGGCGATCACTAGTTGATAGGCAGGGGTCTTACACCCTGCACCCCCGCTAATCAGCTGTTCGGGTGTAGCTCCATTGCCAAAAGTCAGCTCTGGAGCTACGAAGCACTGTGAACTGTATAGTGGAGGGAGCTCGTTGCTACAGCGCTATTCCCATTGAAGTTAATGGGAGCTGTGCTGCAGTGAGGAGCTATGTCCACTACACAGTTGACAGAGCTTTGTAGTTCAGGCGCCGATGTTACAGCTGCACAGCAGATTGGTGGGGGCGTGCTGTACCTCCACTGATCAGCTAGTGATGGCATAGCCTCAGTGAAAGCTGGACAACCCCTTTAAATACCTGAGAAACACAAGATCTTTCACTGACACTGGTTACTTCAAATATCGCACCCGGTGATAGCAATACCACTCTTTAATACACAGTATTGAATATGTGTCTGATTCCAGCCACACCCAAATACCCCAAACCAATAGTTTGTGCACTAAACCTCTATGGTAATAACCAGGTATGGCATAAAAATTCATGTGGAATAAGTAATATTTATTGGTATGGTTTAGATCCTTTATTGGTATGGTTTAGATCCGTTTGGATCCTTCCGGCGATACGCGTTGGGCGTTACTCATTCTTCCAGGTCCACTGCACCAGCGGCTCATGTAGGTTTTGGCTCTCTAAATTAGACCCTATTATGGTCTGTTTGCATTTCTAGTGGTCTTACCTTACTTCATATTTGCTTTATGTTTATGTTTTGCATTGGATTTTCATATGCTGGTTTATAGTATTAATGCCCATATTGTGGCAATTCAGTGGACCTGTGTGTGTCGGTTACATATATTTTATTGCATACCGCACTTTGTTCTAATTGTATACAATTTTTAAAATGTCTGTCTGTTGGTGTGTCCAATAAACTTTATATATATTTTTCATACTGATTTATTGTCGGATGTGCATATATGGGGTGGTTCTTGTGACTCTCTCTTGGGTCAGGTGTTGTTTAATATTTATTGGTAGTTGCACTTGTATCCTGGTCAGTACATGAAGTGAGGTATAAATAATCGTTCTGCTTGTTCTCTGTTGATTGATTTATAGGAAATGTGTCATCAGAAAATTGTTTAAATCACATTTTTATGTTTAACATATTTTGGTGGTTATTTTTATGTCCTTTTTCCATGTCCTTATCTATATTTGAACAAAAACCATAAAATTCTGCAATTCTCATACTGGCCGATAAGCCTAATAATAGGCGCCACTTCAAGCTCTGTACAGATCGCTTTACTGCAGTTATTTGCTTATCTATACACAGAGGTGATATCATTACAGGCAGGATTAGAATGACAGATAACACAGGATCCACCATTCACAATAGGTGATTGTCAAAGCTTATTTGTTCTTTCTTTGTACAATAACCTCTGCACAGGACACAGAGCATGTCTAGAAAACACTCCAATAGAAGTCAATGAGGACCCCTCCTGACCATTGTGTCTATGGCCCATGGGGCTACCATAAAGCAATTTTCTTAATGCTTTCTAAATGCTGTTAAGAACAGCTCAGGCAAGGTGGCAGCCCCCATAATCATTTACAGTAAATAGAATTTAAAAAAAATCTGCAATCAGAAAATAAAAAGAGACTAGAAGAAAAAAACCTTCCCTTTAAATCCTCTGAAGAACCTGTAACGCATAGTTGTAACCTGGAAGAGAAATAAAAACAGTTTAAGGGCTCTTTCACACTTGCGTTGTTGTGTTCCGGCATAGAGTTCCGTCGTCGGGGCTCTATGCCGGAAGAATCCTGATCAGGATTATCCCCATGCATTCTGAATGGAGAGAAATCCGTTCAGGATGCATCAGGATGTCTTCAGTTCCGGACCGGAACGTTTTTTGGCCAGAGAAAATACCGCAGCATGCTGCGCTTTTTGCTCCGGTCAAAAATCCTGAAGACTTGCCGCAAGGCCGGATCCGGAATTAATGGCCATTGAAAGCCATTAATCCGGATCCGGCCTTAAGCTAAACGTCGTTTCGGCGCATTACCGGATCCGACGTTTAGCTTTTTCTGAATGGTTACCATGGCTCCCAGGACACTAAAGTCCTGTTTGCCATGGTAAAGTGTAGTGGGGAGCGGGGGAGCAGTATACTTACCGTCCGTTACCTCCCGGGGCGCTTCAGAGTGACGTCAGGGCGCCCCACGTGCATGGATGACGTGTCGCATGGATCACGTCATCCATGCGCATGGGGCATTCTGACGTCATTCTGGAGCGCCCTGGGAGCCGCACGGACTGTAAGTATACTGCTCCCCCGCTCCCCACTACTACTATGGCAGCCAGGACTTTAATAGCGTCCTGGCTGCCATAGTAACACTGAACGCATTTTGAAGACGGATCCGTCTTCAAATGCTTTCAGTTCACTTGCGTTGTTACGGATCCGGCGGGCACCTCCGGCAAATTGAGTGCACGACGGATCCGGACAACGCAAGTGTGAAAGAGGCCTAAGAGATTTTTATTTTTTATTCGAGATGGATTTTTCTGCGACTGTCGCGTCGCAGTCGCAGCATGTCGCATGTTGCAGTGCGACACCATAGACTGCCATTATAAAAATAGTTGCGCGACATTGGTGCAACAAAATGTTGCGCGACAAATGTTGCAGTGTAGTTGTGCCCTATCTGTCGAGCAAATTATTGTCGCGCGACAAATGTCGTCGTGTAGACCTAGCCTAATACTACTTGCGCTGGAAGTTCTGCCCCGCCATGTGTCCTTACCTACTTCTATATTGTTCAGGCCAGAGGGCGCTTCAAGTTGAAGATCCACCATGTCACTGCCTGGGACATGCTTTTAATAATGTCCCCTCCTGACCAATCAGGGTTATCTCTTTGAATACGACATATTTTGGAGCAACTTGTCCAGTATGTTTTTCTGTGTAATGTACGACAGTGGATGTACAAACGTTTCCTGTTTTTTTTGTTTGTAAACCATACATGATTATGTCTTTTTTTTCCCTTTTATTGATATACATTTTATTACATGGACAATATAGAACCCCTTTGGTGCTGTTTTATTATTTGTTTGTAGCCCCCATCTACATCACATATCTCTGTGATCAACTTTTTTAGTTTTACAACCACTCATGCATTTTTCCTGTAGAATTTTCATACCAAACTATTGGTTTTCCGTATTTAACCCTATGAGTATCGCTGGAACCATTAGCAAAAGTACAGTATATTTGTACAAGTTTATTGAAAAGTTTGAATACCCCGTGATTCCATAAATTTCCTCTCTCCAGAAAAAAATATTCCAGGGCAAAAAGCTAGTACACACTACAAGATGAGATCATTATATATTCTCATTTACTAGTTATTTACTGTTGTTTGTTCAAATTCCAGCTTCCTGTATTCATCACAAAAGCAGAAGAAACTATGTCTTTGCCATCTCTTTTTCCACCAGAGCCTGGTAATAAAACACTCTATTTAAGAAATATTTGAAATTATTAGTTTTTTATTATAGATGTGCCGACAAGTGCTGTGAGACCACCACAGAACAAATTTATTAAAGTAATTGCAACAGTTTCAGTTACTAATACTAAACTTTTTTTCAACACTTTCAAAGTTTTTGAAAAAGGAAGTATGGCTTTTAAATATGTCTAATGTTCCCAATTAGGGATGAGCGAATCAACTTCGAATGAAACATCCGAAGTCGATTCGCATAAAACTTTGTTTCAATACTGGACTTCGCGTAATAACTTCATAAATTGATTTCTACTGTAAAAAGGTACCACTTGAAACTGGTTCTGTTCCAAGTGGTACCTTTTTACAGTAGAAATCAATTTATTAAGTTTTTACACAAAGTCCCCCGAGACTTCGCAAAGTAATACCTTCAGCTCATCGGAGCCAATACATTCTAATACTGTTCAGAGCGCTCGCTCTGTACAGTATTGAAACAAAGTTTTATGCGAATCTGCTTCGGATGTTTTATCCAAAGTCGATTCGCTCATCCCTATTCCCAATATTTGTCCTATGTCATATTATATCGATATATCTGTTTTCTGAAGCACTTCTCATGAAGTCTCCACCAACTGAAATATAATATAATGTAACTCGTAGGAAGAGGCTAAAGGGGGTTGTTCATTTTTTTTAATATCTAACCCCCAGACATCCAGATCTGTTGAGAAATCCATACTCACCTGCTCCCCACCACTAGGATCCAGCTCCCTGGCTGTTCTTCATTGGGCTGCTGGTCCCCGTCTGTCAAATTCCTGCACTGACTATATCACGTGTGCCTTTGTATCCAAAGACTGGCCTCAGCAGTGACATGTCCTCAAGCGGCACGCGACCTAGCAGTAGGGGGGACGAAGCAAGTATGGATTTCCCACTGACAGATTTAAAAAATAAAAAGAGGGGCCCTGCACACATTACTTCTCTCTAAAGTTTTTGTTCACAAAAAAAAATAAAAAAATTTTCAGGAGAAACAGAACATAGTGCAATACCCAGGGTGTTTAATATTCAGTAACATTTATTGTACTTACAAACATCCATTGGTAAAAAGCTTATATAGATGCCTGACCCGGGTTTCGCCTTTGCTTCATCTGGGGTAACGCCCCAGATGAAGCAAAGGCGAAACCTGGGTCGGGCATCTGTATAAGCTTTTTACCAATGGATGTTTGTAAGTACAATAAATCTTACTGAATATTAAACACCCTGGGTATTGCACTATGTTCTGTTTCTCCTGAAAAGGAAAAAACTTTGCTGGTCGGTATCGGGATTGATATTGGAGATGCACTGGTGACATCGTGGAATCTCTATAGAATCTTCCTGTGAGTGAAACACCTGCTTGTGGAAACCTAGCGCGGAACCATACATATGTACTTTGGTTGTTTTTCTGGAGAAGGGACTTACTCCATTTTTGGGACTGCTGCTTTAACCGCTCCTGATATCGCACAGAAACTTTCTTTGTGTCTTAAAATTGAGCATAAGGCCTCTTTCACACGGTCAGTTTTTTGCATCAGTATTTGTAAGGGAAAAGCAGGAGGGGGTCCAAAACACAGAAGAGATGCAAATATTTCTGTTTTGTAACCACTCCTGGTTTTGGCTTACAATTACTGATCAAATACTGACTGTATGAAAGAGGCTTTATGGATGCTCAAAATACAGGCTTCCTGTTTTTTTAGTTTTCTGTTCTGAAAGATCACAATAATGGAAAAATAAACAGTAATGTGAACACAGCCTTACTGTCACTGCTGCTGCCCCCCCCCCTCCCCACTCTGTAATGGGGCCACAAGTGTCACTGGTACTGCCACTGCTGCCACCCACCCCATGCTTTCATGGGGCTACTACTGTCACTGTTACTGCCACTGCTGCTGCTGACACCCTCTCCAGTCTGTCATGGGGCCACTACTTGAATCTTGAGGCACTGCACAGTTATCCAGTGATAAATTAGACCTGACACTAACATTGACCTGTAATATTGACGCATCTAGAGCTAACAAAAGGGATTAAAAAGCATGTGTTTGGACAACCACAACATGCATTAAAATAACTTATTTTTTCTTATCCACTACTTTATTTGCACTGCTTATGTTTTTTTTTTTTTTTTACTAAGGAGCAATTTGGACACAGCTCCTGCAGGGGTGTGCACTGCTTTTGGCACAGTACCTATAGAAGGGATTAACTATGAATGTGGGTACACTAGAATGTAATGCACACAGCAAAACACTCTCCCTGCAGTATAATTTCCAAGCATTCACACTGAGATTGGGCCACCAAGTGCTATGAATATGATTAGGCAGAGTGGCCTAGGTATACCTGATTTATTACGATTTGTGATGAATTAATTTCTTGTCCAAGTTCGGCGAATCAGCCAAATAGAATTTTTCAAAACTTTCCTTATCTCTAGTGCCAACAGTAATAAAACCTACCTTTGAAAAAATAAGTCTTAATAACTCGTGTGCTATATGCAAATTAATTTAGAGGTGTCTGCCAGGTGTTTCTTCAGCAGGTAAGTGGCCTGGGATTTTGTAAGCAACACTTCCCATCAAGGTTTTTTTGTCTTCTGTGGAGGTGGTCTTCTCAAAGTAAATGGCCTGTATGCATAATATATGCTTCAATGAAAAATCTGTTCCAAGGATATCTGGTCTAGATAATGGAATGGTCTTCTCCAACAGGTAATGCTATGGAGAGATTTCACTGAATATCATATAGCAGGACAATGTTCAGAAGCTTTGTTCTCCAACTTTCTAAAAGTCATCTGTGTACTTACCCCTTGCCTCGACTCTTACAGTGCCACCTCTGCCCTGGCGCTTCACTTCTTTTACTATATAAACCTATTGAAACTACTACCTACATTTAGATTTTTTATTTTTTTTATCGCACATTATTACAATCATGGACATTATCAATGGCTATGTGATGTTGGAAAATGGTGCTTACTATCAATATGATTATTTCAGCACTTGTTTTGAAACCCACAACTGTGGCTGTCCGAAAAATACCTGCCGAATATGACACACGAAGTGCTGCTGAAATTGCTCCTACACAACTAACAGGTAAGCCACTGACTAAAACAATGATGGCCATTTTATAGACCATGTTTGACCGATGAAGCCCTGACCCAAAGACCCTGACTAATCAGCAAAATTAAGAGGCTGCAGTGCTCCAGGGAATAAATAGTCCTGGCACTAAAGCTCAGTCCCATTCACAAGTCCTTCATTCTCTTCATTCTCCTGATTGGCAGGAGTCCAGTCAAATACTGATGGATTTTAATGATGGGAAAAAATCTGCTTTATAAATTATGTAGTAATTCTCATTAACAACCTGATTATTTCCTACCTAGAAACTGATGAATGCAAAATGATAAGAAACCTATGTGGACATGGAGAATGCGTCTCAACTCCCGCAGGGTTCTACTGCATTTGTAATCCTGGATACTATCCAGATCCTGAGAAGAGGGTTTGTGTAGGTGGGTAAGACACAGCAGCTCTGTTTAGATTCCTCTTTCATGTATATGCGTGGCTATCATCCATTCTTAACGTGCTAGAAAAGATTCATATATGTGTATGATCATTAGTAGAATTTATTCCATTGATGACAAGAGACAGTTCATTATGTGTAAGATTTTGTTATACAGATTCTGAACAATTACATTTTGTTTCTTTCAAAATCATCAGAAACAGCACAAAAAATGTTCAATCCAACCTCTAGGATCTCAGTTTCTCCCACAAGTAACATTAGGACAACTTTGCCCCCCCCCCTTTATTATTACATATTGTTTAGTGTTGATCGAGCACCAAAGTGCTTGGGTGACCGAATAGAACACCTCGGGAAATTCAGATGCTCTAACGAGCACCCTAGCACAATGGAAGTCAATGGGAGAACCCGAGCATTAAACCAGGCACCCCCTGCTCTGAAGAGGGGAGGGTGTCTGGTTCATAGGAAAAGGTCAGAAATTGATGGAAACACCACCAAAATGGTTCAGGAACAGGATGGGGCAGATGTCTGGATGCATCTTGGACTCCCAGGTCGCTGCTGGGAACGATGTTGTCCGAGTAGTACGCCAATTTTACAGACTGACAATAATACGCACAAAACCGAAGATAAAATCGATTTTAGAGGAAAAATTGTTAGGAAACATTCTTTACTTGTATATAAAGTGCAAGTGCTGCCAAAAATTACAAGGAAGAGGCATTCCGATACAACCTGCATATCACATAAAGGAGGGCCTCATTAAGATTGTGGTACTATTGTTCAGGTAGTGGGACTCTTACACTCATAAAGCCTATGCACTAAGTGAAAGGGCTGCCAAAAATTACAATGAACCGGCACTCCAATACAAACTTTATTACACCTAAAGGAGGGCATCATACACACCCTTGAAAAATTATGATTTATGGCCTGCTGGTGACCCTGAAAAAGATTAGGAGCAAGGGCCTGCTGGTGACCCTCTTAAACATTAGGGGTGAGGGCCTGCTGCTGATCTGACCATCTAAAACAGTAGGGGTGAGGGTCTGCTGGTGAGTAGACTCTCTAAAACAGGGGCGCACAACCTGCGGCCCGCGGGCCGCATGCGGCCCCCAGAGCCATGGTTTGCGGCCCCCGCCCTGCTGGGCAGAAACACAGCTGATCCTGCAATCAGCTGTGTTTCTGCACAGAGCACCGCACAGCAGATGGATCACAGGTTTTGCTCGTGCACTGTAGCAGGAGCAGAAAGGGTCCCCGGCTATTAGTGAGAGCAGGGAAGCCGAGCAGAAGACAGAAGCGCTTTATTAGCGCTTCTGCCTTCTCCTCTATGAGTGCTCTGCAGTGTAGACCCAGCGATCACGTGATCTCTGGGTGTCTCTCGGGAACAGAGGAGCGCTGCCCTGGTACAAAGCCTCCGCAGCAGGCTGGTTTCCCTGTAACTGGGACTCCTTTGGATGCTCCAGTTACAGTGGAAATAGTACAAAAAAAAGTCACTTATTGTCTCCCAAAGGTCTTGCAGTGACCTCTTGGGGACAAATTATGTGGTAAAAATATATTTTAAAAAAAGTAAAAAAATGATTTTAAATTTTTTTAAAACTAAATAAATAAAAAAATAAAATAAAATATAAAGGAAAAAGTGCTTAAAAGAGTGTGTTCACTGTCCCACCACAGTCTTTTTATGAAAAAGTGCAAAATTTAAAAAAAGTGACAGTGTCCCTCAAGATCTTTTTATGACCTCTTGGGGGACATATTATGTAGCAGAAATATATTAAGTTAAAAAAATAATTAATACATAAAAGAAAAGACACCCAAACCAATCAAAACCTTTACCATTACCGCCCCATTCACGTGAAACTTTTCATATTATATAGCAAAATACACAAAATAGAGAACTAATTATAATAATTTATTTTGGTGTCAGTTTGTATATTTAAAGAATAAGGAGCAATAGTTTGAAAAAATATATACTTTTTAAAAACTTTTGTATAGTTTCCCCCAAATAAAAATTGTTGCAAAAATTATCTTGGTAGTCCAACAAATATGATAGTTACAACCATTTGAACCACCACGTGTGCTAAATCACAAAAAAGTGTCTGGTCATTAAAGCCCCACTAAACAATTTTTATTTTTTTTGTGTACTTATAATCCCTATCCTGCCATATTGCCATACATTATGTTATTAATAATTTTCGTTCAGTAGATTTAGCAAAAAAGGTTCTTTTATGATATGCTAATTATCTTTCTACCAGCAAGTAGGGCGTCTACTTGCTGGTAGCAGCTGCAGAAAACCGCCCCCTCCTTCTGCTGATTGACAGGGCCAGCCGCGATCTCCTCCTCCGGCCAGCCCTGTCAGCATTTCAAAAATCGCGCGCCTGTGTTGATTTGGCGCAGGCGCTATGAGATAAGGAGGCTCGCCTCCTCAGCACTCCCTCAGTGCGCCTGCGCCGATGACATCACCGAAAGAGAAGACGTCATCGGCGCAGGCGCACTGAGGGAGTGTGATGAAGACGCCCTAAATTAGGGCATTTAAGATACACTCTGGTGTTCCAAATCAATGTACCCCCCCCCCCCAGGGGTTAATATCCACGCGTGGCTGAGAGACTAGACGCTGACACATAGATGGTCAATGCAATCTCTAACTTTTATTACATGGGGTAAGCGTATATACATCTTCAGAAGAGGGCAGTCCTCACTGAGGCTTAAACATTGTTTCATTGGTCAAAAAGGAAGAAGAGATAAGAGAGAGGAGATAACACCCTGGCATCTGCGCACTGGGCCCTACTTTGGAATGTGAACTAATGTAAACATCTAGTTACCGTCGCCATTTTGTAATGGCTTCTATTCTAACAATAATACTGCATACGTCATATGTGACACTTCAAAGAGGTGCTTCTCTATAGGCAGTGAATAATATATACATATCATCGAGCCATATAATTGGCTTATGCACTCCTTCACACTCTATATATGCCTCCCTTGTTGGGACATCTGTACAAGGATGAGAAATCAGACACTTCTCACAGCACAGCTCTTTGCCCCCCCCCCTCTCTTCTCCAGTCTTGAAACAAAGAGGGGGTGGGTGGGCACTTGGAGAAGAAAAAGTTAACTCATTACAATCCTAGATATACAAAAATATAGAATAAAATTCACACATCTTTAACAGTCCCCCCTTGAATTTTATTCTCTCCCTAAACCTAAACATCTGTCCCAATGCTCCGACATCCTCTTCACCAGTTTCCACGACAAGCCATACCTAGCGAACAGCCGCCCGTGACACTTGATTTGAGCACGGGGAAGTCAGATGATCTTTCCCTAACTGGCGTTGACATTATATGGGGGGACTGGAGGTCATCAGTGCTTCTGATTTTCTGGATCGATGTTTTCATACAATTTTTCCATATTCTTTTGAGTCATGATCAACAGTCACACAAGGGAAAACCAGTCTCAACACTTCCTTGAAATCAATCCAATTATCCTTTTCTTTGAGCTTCACTGTGCATGTGGTCAACAACACTCAGAATGGACCATCAAACCAGGGTTTTAGGACTTTCCTAACGTGTCTTTTTCTACCACCCAATATCCAGACACAATTGGGTGGGTTCCTGGTACTTTATCAAAACCTGGAAGTGAAGCAAAAACTCAAAAATGTACTTTAGTCAAATGCTTGTACAAAACTGATCACATAATCTGTCAGACAACCATGTTGCATCTGAAGCTGCTGTTGGAAATAAAATCCTATCCTAGGGGCTGACCCAAAAAGGACCTTATAGGGACAAAGGCCTGTCTCACGGTTAGGCGTATACCTTACTAAAAGAGGGCTACCAGCAGGCACTCTATTAGGCTTTGAATCTTTAACTTAGTGTCCCGTTCAGTTCCTTTTCCCTACTCTACTGCTGCTTTGTGGATGGTACGAAGCATGTAAGGCCTGTCCTACACCCAAAACCTTCATCATCTCCTGCATCACTTCACCTGTGAAGTGAACACCTGTGTCACTTTCAATGATCTAAAGTACCCCATACCTGCACACAACTTCGGCCATAATCTTCTTTACTTCTTTGGGTACGGTTTTGGCCATCCTGAAAACAAGTCATCACATATCAATACATACTCATACATGCCCACCTTGGGTAGTTGAAGGTAGTCTGCAAACGTTGACACAGATGCAAAAAGCAAGACGTGTTTCTTGGGTACCTTAACCACCTTGCCCACGTTGTTCTGGGCACAAACCATTTATCCTTGAGTATGTCTGACTGTGCTGAACCCTGGGGCGTACCATATGCTACGTACTAAATCACATATAGCAGTTTTTGTCTGGTGCATCACTCCATGGGTTGCCTCTGCCATCGTGGAGTAGAGGGACCTGGGAAGGTAAAGTTTCCCTTCTTATTTGTAGTCCCCCCTTTTCCATCCACCAGTCCCTTTCCTCCTTCCCCATCTGGTTCTGTAAGGTCTTAAGAACTTTCGGGAGACAGGAGGAGTTATTTCAGGGACCTGAACTGTGGCCACTTAAGACAGGGGTCTGCTTAGGTAATTTGGCAGCCATTCTTGCCGCCTGATCTGCCGTGGCTTTCCCCTTTGCCTCCTCTGCATCTGTTTACAGTGGCCTTTCGTTGCTATCATCACCTCTCATGTTAGTGACAAGAGGGCTTCCATCAGAGACCTCACTGCTTCCCCATTTTCGATGGGTTTGCCCGAAGCGATCAAGGAGTCTCTGGCTTTCCATATGGGCCCATAGTCATGGGCTATCCCAAAAGCACACTTGGAATCAGTGTAAATGTTGGCTGTTTTTCCATCTACATATCTGCAAGCCATCCTCAGAGTCCTTTAGCTCCACTTCTTGAGCAGACATGTGTGGTAGTTCTCGTTTAATCACCACTGCCCAACCTGTGTAGTACCTGCCATCCTGGCCATACCACGATCCATCCACAAAGAGAACATGATCTAGATTACCTAATGGCTGATTTACCAAATCCCACTACCTCTTGTGACATCATCTGCAAACAGTCAGGAGCCTCTTCCTTTGAATCTGGAAGAAAAGTTTAAAGTGCGGTGCCCTAACTCTTCCCTCCCCCCTTGATCCAGAGGCAACAGGGTGGCTGGGTCCAAAGTATTACACCTTTGGAGAGCAACATTGTCAGGCAACAAAATGGAACTCTGCATTCTCAAATAACGGGCAACAAAACAATCATTTGGATTGTACGTTCATGAGGATAGATGTAATATCACCATCACTTTGTGGTTCAGAACTATCTCAGAGCTTTCATCAAGCATAGCTAGTACAACTACTACAGCTCTGATGCAGAAAGGGCCACCTCTGGCCACGGGATCAAGTCTGACTGAATAATATGCTACGGGGCATTATTGCTGGCCATGCAGTTGGGTGGGGACAGCTGAGTCATGGCCACTCACTTCATAACAACACAATCTAAATTTAATAATCTGATAGGCCCAGTGTGGGGGAACACAAAATTGCCAGTTCTAGGCATAAAAAGCATCTACCACCTCATCTGTGAGGCGGTAGGGACTAAAGGACAAATCAATCACAGTGGAGTGAGTGGCGGTAATGGGAACCTGAGCCAACAAGGTGTGTGTATTGGTCACGATGTGGGTGTTAGAAACTGTGGCTTCATTAACGGCATGTAGGTCGTGTACCATCCAATGGTGAGTGGTTTTGCTTTTCTCAGCTTCTGGGAGTACTGATACAAACATGGACCAGGGAATTTTATCACTAATGGCCAACAAACAAAGTTCCTGGTCATTGAGGGCACCTGTAAGCTTCACAGTGCCTTCCTCCTGATAAGAGATACCAGCATGTACTTTTGCAAGCAAATCTGCACCCAGGAGGCAACAAGGGGCGTTACCACTGACCAGCAAACGGGCAAGCGCATCTTGGTTAGGAGCAAATCTAATATGGATGGTTTATGTTGAAAAGGGAGCGTACTACTTTCCCATCCACTTCTACCCAAAGACTGGTGTCCTTGGGGAGTAATTCAGGGGAGGCTATGTTTGCTGTGCACAACTGTCTTGGCTGCTCCAGTATCAATCAAAAACGGAACTACTTCTTTATCACCCAGAGTGAGGGATATCATTGGGCCAGACTGAATCTGCTAAAAATGTTTAAAAGTAGAGCCGATACTGGATTTCCTGTTTCCTAATCATGATCTAACTCCCCCTCACCTGTCTTTGTGTTTTCCTTATGACAAAAAAAACATGGGTGTCTGTGGGGACGGACAGTGATCCGGGCATGGTCAACATAGAATACAATCCTCTTGTGTGGTGTGGACGAGGAGTACCACACACAGCACAACACTCTCTCTTCTGGGATCTGGGTCCCACAGACTCTGCAGGCCCATCATAGGGTGGCAGACTTACTTTTTTCTCACTTCAATGAGGCGTTTGACATCAGGGCTGAAGCAATGCCAAAGGAACACTACCTATGGTTGGCACCACTGAACCACCCAATGCCGCTTGATGTTACTCTGCATTTTGGCTTACAGAAGTATCCAACTTTTCCTATCGAGGAATTAATAGACTGGAAAACAAAACAGGACTTCTCATCTTCCATGGGAGTGTCTTATAACTAGGGGATGGTCACAAGGGCTGTCGTTGTCTGTAACGTCCACCCCTATCCTCCTCCCTCCGCTCTGAGTCATCTAAGTCCACCCCTTTCAGTTGGACGCTGTGGTCCTCCTTTTGTCCGTCAGTAATGTGCCAGCTGTCCATTAGAACAGAGCTCTGATGTTTAGCACAACACTTAACATGTAACAGAATAAAAAGTTAACTCATTACAATCCTAGATATACAAAAATATAGAATAAAATTCACACATCTTTAACAAGTGCTGAGGAGGCGAGCCTCCTTATCTCAGAGCGCCTGCACCGAATCAACACAGGCGCGCAATTTTTGAAATGCTTGCTGACAGGGCCGGCCGGAGGAGGAGATCGCGGCTGGCCCTGTCAATCAACAGAAGGAGGGGGCGGTTTTCTGCGGCTGCTACCAGCAAGTAGACGCCCTACTTGCTGGTAGAAAGGTAATTAGCATATCATAAAAGTACGTTTTTTGCTAAATCTACTGAACGAAAATTATCAATAACATAATGTATGGCAATATGGCAGGATAGGGATTATAAGTACACAAAAAAAAAAAAATAGTTTAGTGGGGTGACAGAAGCCCTTTAAGGCCTTTTCGGGCCTGGTCATTCAAGTGTTAACCAATAGGCTCCTTCCCCACTAGCAAGGTAATGTGCTTACTGGTTACTGCAGGGCGCCTATAACTGGATTGGCAGGACATGGTGATAACCAGTGAGATCCGTTCTCTGCAGTGAAGGAAACCGCTGATTTATAAATAGGAGGCAGGATGGAAGGAAATGTCGCCACTTTTCTGATAAAAATGAAGCCTGGAGCATGGCCTCTGAAATAGAAAATTCATAATTACCTGCTCCACTCCGCTCTGGTCCTCTGCGCTGCCTCCGCTGCCTCCATCTTCCGGTACCTGTTCTGTTTACACCTGACAGTGCATAACCATGGTCACTTGTACGGCTCCAGTCAATGACTGGCTTCAGCGGTGACACGCTGCTTGTGGCCACATCACCGCCTAAGCCAGTCATTGTCTGGAGTGGTGTATGACCATATCCATGCACTGGCAGGTGTAAACAGCGGAGGCAGTTCGAAGAACCGGAGAGGCGGGGAGCAGGTAAGCATAACTCTTCGGTTTCAGGGGCTATGCTGCAGCACGATATTTGGGACAATTACTGGGAACAAGTGTTCATAGGAGCGCTTATATCTGGCCGGTATAATCGTGCAGCTGATCAGTCGATAAACAAGGAATTGCTCATTTGTCGGCTGATTTGCCTATTTTATAAGGTCGAAAGATGTCCGATTATCTGCAGCACAACTGTGGCAGTGATCACTCATCCCCAGTCACTTTGCACTGGCTTGTGTAATAGGCAGATGAGCGCCGATCAACATTTTTTTATTTGCGGCCCCTTGAAATAGAGCGATGTGACAATGCGGCCCCCAGACCAAAAAAGGTTGTGCACCCCTGCTCTAAAACATTAGGGGCGAGAGCCTGCTGCTGATCTGACCATGGAAAAAATTATGGGCGAGGGCCTGCTGCTAAGCTGACCATCGAAAAAATTATGGTTGAGGGTCTGCTGCTGAGCTGATTCTCTAAAACATTAGGGGCTAGTGCCTGCTGCGGATCTGACCATCGAAAAAATTATAGTTGAGGGCCTGCTGCTGATCTAACCATGAAAAAATTATGGTTGAGGGCCTGCTGCTGAGCCGACCATCGAAAAAATTATAGTCGAGGGCCTACTGCTGAGCTGACCATGGAAAAAATAATGGTTGAGGGCCTGCTGCTGAGCTGACCCTCTAAAACATTAGGAGCGAGGGCAGCCTAATAAGCATGTTGATATGATGGAGGAGGAGGATGAGAAAAGGAAGATTGAACCATATACCCTTTTTTGTGGTGGAAGGGGTGCATGGGAATACAGTGCCTTTATGTTCAGCCACTTTCCTCTGGTGGAGTAGAGAAGTCAGAGGCAATCCAGGCCTTGTTCATTTTGATAAGAGTCAACCTGTCAGCATTTTCAGTTGACAGGCGGATGTGCTTATCAGTTATTATGCCCTCAGCAGCACTAAATACCTGCTCTGACAAAACGCTGGCGGCAGGGAAGGCCAGCACCTCCTAGGCGTAGAGAGCCAGGTCGTGCCATGTGTACAGTTTGGACACCCAATAGTTGTAAGGCACAGAGGGATCATTGAGGACGCTGACACGGTCTGCTACGTACTCCTTCACCATCTTCCAAAACTTTTCTCTCCTTGTGACACTAGGCCACGCATTAAGGTGAGGTTGCTGGCGGGGTGTCATTAAACTGTCCAAGGCCTTGGAAAGTGTTGCCTTGCCTCTGTTGGAACGACTGTGTGTTCCCCTCGTCTCCCCTTCTCGGTTGCCCAAGGAACTACGTACTCTGCTGCCAGCGTTGTCAGCTGGAAATTTTTGGATCAATTTTTCCACAATGACCTTCTGGTATTGCACCATTTTGCTTGTTCTCTCCACCACAGGAATGAGAAGTTCTCTTTGTAGCAGGTGTCAAGAAGGGTGAACAACCAGTAATCGGTGTTGGCCAAAATGCGTATAACGTGAGGGTCACGGTAAATGCAGCATAACATAAAGTCAGCCATGTGTGCCAGAGTCCCAACAGACAAGACTTCGCTGTCCTCATCAGGAGGATGACTCTCAATCTCCTCATCCTCTTCCTCCTCTTTGGCCCATCCTGTAGCTGAGGCAACCATCTCCTGCTCCTCCTTCTCATCATCATCCAATTTGCGCTGAGAAGATGAACTGAGGGTGGTCTGGCTATTACCCTGTGTACTGTCTTCCCCCATTTCCACCACTTCCACATGCAAAGCGTCCGCCTTCATTGTGAGCAGCGAGCGTTTCAGTAGACACAGAAGTGGGATGGTTACGCTGATAATAGCATCGCCGCTCACCTTCTGTGTTGATTCCTCAAAGTTGTGTAAAACCTGTCACGGAACCATGAACCAGACGTACAACAAGAGATAAGTGAAAATAAGAAGGCTTTATTGAAAATAAAGCTGTAAAGCAAAAGTCCAAACGGATGGTGAAACCGAGCAGAGTCTTTGCGAAGCCAGAGGTCAGGAACCAGAAGGGTAGTCAGACGAAGCCAGGATCAGGAACCAGCAGGGTAGTCAGACGAAGCCAGGATCAGGAACCAGCAGGGTAGTCAGACGAAGCCAGGATCAGGAACCAGAAGCAGCAGCAGTCTTAGAAGCATGTGAACACAAGAGGACCAAGCAAGGAACTGAAGCCACAGACCTCCTATATATATGAGCTAGGCATCCAGCTCCTCCCAGTGGGAAGGAGGAGCCGCAGGGTGGAAGGCTACAAGAAACCCAGAAACCAAGATGGCCGCCAGCACATGTCAAACGAAGGAGAACAGCAAGAAGGTAAGACCATGACAGTACCTCCCCCTCAAGGGCCCCTCCTCCGCGGAGCACAAAACGGTTTCTGAGGGAAGCGTGCGTGGAAGGCTCGGAGCAAGGCAGGAGCATGGACATCTGCGGAGGGAACCCAGGAACGCTCCTCTGGACCATAACCACGCCAATGGACCAAAAACTGCAACCGACCGCGGACCAGGCGTGAGTCCAGGATATTGCTCACCTCATATTCCTCACGATTGCCCACTTGGACCGGACGAGGCCGAGGAACCGAGGAAGTGAAACGATTACACACCAGTGGCTTCAACAGGGAGACATGAAACACGTTGGAGATCCGCATGCCAGGAGGAAGCGCAAGGGCATAGGCTACCGGGTTTACCCTGCGAAGCACTCGGAAGGGACCAACAAAGCGAGGCGCCAGCTTGGGAGTGGGCACTCGAAGGTTGAGGTTGCGGGTGGACAACCATACACGGTCTCCGACCTGGTAGGAAGGAGCAGGCGCTCGTCTGCGATCAGCCTGGAGTCTCTGGCGCTGCGCAGAGACCTCAAGGGACTTCTGGATCTGTACCCAAGAAGCACGTAGGACGGAAAGGTGATCCTCCACAGCCGGAATATCCTGGGGAGAGAATACCTCCGGTAACACGGCAGGTTGGAACCCATAATTGGCCATGAAGGGAGACGTCCCAGAGGAAGAGTTCACCGCCGTGTTCCTGGCAAACTCAGCCCAAGGCAGGAGGTCAACCCAATTGTCTTGGTGATCGGAGACATAGCAACGAAGGAATTGCTCCAAGGCCTGATTGGATCGTTCTGCGGCCCCATTGGACTGAGGGTGGTAGGCCGAGGAGAAGGAGAGATGAATCCCAAACTGGGAGCAAAAGGCGCGCCAGAACCTGGACACAAACTGACTCCCCCGATCCGACACAATCTCCTTGGGCAAACCGTGCAACCGGAAGACCTCCCTGGCAAAAATCGTGGCCAACTCTTGTGCAGAGGGTAACTTCTTGAGAGGAACACAGTGGCACATTTTGGAAAACCGATCCACAATCATGAGAATGACCGTATGGCCTCGGGATGCAGGGAGGTCCACAATGAAATCCATCCCCAGGTGTGACCATGGGCGCTCCCCGGTGGCTATGGGTTGCAGAAGGCCCAACGGAAGGTGCCGAGGGGACTTACTCTGGGCACAAACGGAGCATGCCGCTACATATGCGGCGATGTCGGAACGTAGGGAAGGCCACCAGAACAGACGTGAAACAGCCCAGGACAGCTGATTCTTTCCAGGATGCCCCGCGGTCTTGGAGTTATGGTAGGTTCGCAACAACCGAGTGCGCAACTCCTCAGGCACAAAACATCTGCCGTTGGGTCTCCCAGAGGGAGCACCAGATTGAGCCGCCAAAATCTGCTCACCCAGGGGAGAGGTCAGGCTGGTGCGAATGGCGGCCAGGATCTGATTCGGAGGTATGACCGAAGTCGGAATCGACTCCTCCCTGGACAGCTCGGAGTACTGCCGTGATAAGGCATCCGCCCTGATGTTCTTGGAACCGGGTAGGTAGGAGACCACGTAATTAAAACGTGACAAGAACAGAGCCCATCTGGCCTGACGTGGTGTCAATCTCTTGGCCTCAGAAAGGTAGGTCAGATTCTTGTGGTCCGTCAGGATGAGAACCGGAACCACCGAACCCTCGAGCAAGTGCCTCCATTCTTTAAGGGCCTGCACGATGGCCAATAACTCCCTGTCACCAATCTGATAGTTGCACTCCGCGGAAGTTTCCGGGAGTAAAACCCACAAGGAAGCAGAGGACCCTCTGGTGTTCTACGCTGAGACAGAAGGGCGCCTACTCCCGTCTCAGACGCGTCCACCTCGAGGACAAAGGGCAACCCAGGGTTGGGATGCGACAGAATCGGAGCCGACACAAAGGCGGACTTTAGGGCCTCAAAAGCTCGGATGGCCTCGAGCGGCCAGACCTGGGAATTACTGCCCTTCCTGGTCAGATCCGTGAGAGGCTTGGCCAGCATGGAAAAGTCCCTGATGAACTTCCGATAATAATTGGCGAAGCCCAAAAAGCGCTGCAGGGAACGAAGACCACTGGGCTGGGGCCACTGTAAGACAGCCGAAACCTTCTCAGGATCCATGGAGAACCCCTCAGCGGAAATGATGTAACCTAAGAAGGTTACCTGGGATCGGTGAAATTCACATTTCTCAAGCTTACCGAACAGCTTGTTCTCTCGTAACCGTTGCAACACTCGTCTGACATCCAGAATGTGGGCCTCCATGGATTCAGAATATACCAAGATGTCATCCAAATAGACCACCACACACTGCTGCAACAGGTCACGGAAAACATCGTTGATGAATTCCTGAAAGACTGCGGGCGCATTGCACAACCCAAAGGGCATAACCAAGGATTCGTAATGACCGGTCCTGGTGTTAAACGCGGTCTTCCACTCATCGCCCGCCTTGATCCTTACCAGGTTATATGCCGCCCTCAGGTCGAGTTTGGTAAAGACCGTGGCCCCTTTAAGGCGATCGAACAGCTCGGAAATCAAGGGTATCGGGTAAGCGTTCTTGATCGTGATGCGATTGAGACCCCTGTAATCGATGCAAGGCCTCAACTCACCGCCCTTCTTTTTCACAAAGAAAAATCCAGCCCCTGCCGGGGACGAAGATTTGCGAATGTGTCCGCGTGAAAGCGCCTCCCTCACGTACTCCTCCATGGCCTCATTCTCCGCCACCGACAGTGGATAGACTTTGCCACGAGGAGGAACGGCACCAGATTGTAACTCTATGGCACAATCGTATGGGCGGTGCGGAGGTAGGGCAACCGCGCGCACCTTATTGAATACATCCCGGTACTCCTCGTATTCAGGAGGCAACAGAGAGTCCGAGGAAGTACACAGCAACTTGACAGACCCATGGATGCAACTAGCCCCACACTGCGGTGACCACGAGAGGATCTCGACCGATCTCCAATCGAAAGTCGGATTATGCTTCTGGAGCCAGGGGTACCCCAAGACCACCGAGTAGTGTGGAGACGAAATAACCTGGAGGCAGACCGACTCTCTGTGAACGGCACCAATGGCTATCCCCACTGGAAGGGTCTCATGAGTCACGTGTGGCGGCAGAAGGGGTCTGCCGTCTATCGCCTCAAGAGCCAGTGGGGAACCTCGAGCCTGCAGAGGAATGGAATTGGCGGCAGCGAACACACTATCAATGAACAAACCACCAGCACCAGAGTCCACCAACGCCTGGGTCGTCACCGAGCCCCCGACCCAGGAGAGGACAACAGTGATCAGTGGTTTGTCAACACGGGAAACCGGGGACGAGGAGACTCCACCCAAGATCTGCCCCCAACAGGATCTCAGGTACGAGCGTTTTCCCGGACGGTTCGGAAATGCCAACCGAAAATGCCCACCGAGACCACACTACATGCATCGGCCCTCGCGTCTCCGGAGTGCCCTCTCCCCCTCGGACAGGCGAGCAAACCCCAGCTGCATGGGTTCACCCCCAGACAAGTCATCCCCAGGAGGCGTGGGAGGAGAGGGAGGCACGGGTGGGACAGCAAACGTAGGCACCAATCTGTTAGAAGACCTCCGCAGGTTCTCCTTAAAGGAAGGTCTCTCCCTGAGTCTGGTGTCAATCAAAATCAGGAAAGAAATAAGAGACTCGAGCTCAACTGGTAGGTCCTTAGCTGCAACCTCATCCTTCAAGGCATCCGAGAGACCATGAGAGAAAGCAGCGACCAGAGCCTCATTATTCCAGCCCACCTCTGCTGCCAGGGTACGAAACTCAATGGCGTATTCAGCTACGGATCGTGAACCCTGTCTGATGGACATAAGGAGCTTCGCAGCAGAGGCAGCACGAGACGGCACATCGAATACCTTCCGAAGAGAAGCAACAAAACCGGAAAACTCGGCAACCACCGGATTGTTGTTCTCCCATAAAGGGCTGGCCCAGGCCAAGGCCTTGTCCGAGAGCAGCGAGATCAAGAAGCCCACCTTTGATCTCTCAGTGGGAAAGGCATGTGGCAGCAACTCGAAATAAATGCCCACCTGGTTAAGGAAACCTCGGCACTGAGTTGGCTCTCCCCCAAAGCGCTGTGGAAGAGGGGCAGAACCGGTCATACCCCGAAACACCGCAGGCGCAACAACAGGTGTCGGGGTAGACTCTGGCGCAACAACCGGAGCGGCAGTAGGAGCGAGCCCAGGAGCGACAACCGACCCATCGGCAACGGGAGTGAAATGAGCCGTGCGTTCAAGCAGGGTTTGCAACGCCACAGCGAACCGACCCAACAGGTGATCCTGCTGATCAAGTCTGGCAACCAGCGTGGGTAGCGAGGATGGCCCTGTACCGTCAGAATTCATGGCTTGGTCCTAATGTCACGGAACCATGAACCAGACGTACAACAAGAGATAAGTGAAAATAAGAAGGCTTTATTGAAAATAAAGCTGTAAAGCAAAAGTCCAAACGGATGGTGAAACCGAGCAGAGTCTTTGCGAAGCCAGAGGTCAGGAACCAGAAGGGTAGTCAGACGAAGCCAGGATCAGGAACCAGCAGGGTAGTCAGACGAAGCCAGGATCAGGAACCAGCAGGGTAGTCAGACGAAGCCAGGATCAGGAACCAGAAGCAGCAGCAGTCTTAGAAGCATGTGAACACAAGAGGACCAAGCAAGGAACTGAAGCCACAGACCTCCTATATATATGAGCTAGGCATCCAGCTCCTCCCAGTGGGAAGGAGGAGCCGCAGGGTGGAAGGCTACAAGAAACCCAGAAACCAAGATGGCCGCCAGCACATGTCAAACGAAGGAGAACAGCAAGAAGGTAAGACCATGACAAAACCTCACAGAGGTCAGACATCCATGCCCCCTCGTCGCTTGTGAAAAGCGGAAGCTGACTTGAAAGGCGACAACCATGTTGCAGCTGGTATTCCACTACTGCCCTCTGCTGCTCACAAAGCCTGGCCAACATGTGGAACGTGGAGTTCCAGCTCGTGCTTATGTCGCACAACAGTCGGTGAGCTGGCAATTGCAAGCGCTGCTACAGCGTTGCCAGACCGGCGGCAGCTGTAGATGACTTTCGGAAATGGGCACCTTCACCAGAAGCTCAGGAAAATTGGGGTAGGTTTTGAGAAACCGCTGAACCACTAAGTTGAACACGTGGGCTAGGCATGGTATGTGTGTGAGCTTGCCGAGCTCCAAAACCGCCACCAAGTTACGGCCATTATCAGACACAACCATGCCTGGTCCCTTATACCCTGCCACAGCTCTGCGGTGGTGTACTGTTTGTCACCTAAACATATTAGCTTCAGCACGGACTGTTACCGCTTCCCCACTGCAGTGCTACACTTCTTTCAGCTACTGACTGTTGGCTGACTAGTGCGGCAAGATATGAATTCAGAGGTGGAAGTGGAGGAGGAGATGGAGGAGGAGAAGGGGTGCTTGCAGCCACTAATTTAGGTGGTGGCGGAAATCCTGATGGAAGTAGGGCCCGCAATCCTTGGCGTCGGTAGCACCTGTGCCATCCCAGGGTATGACTCTGTCCCGGCCTTCACAACATTCACCCAGTGTGCCGTCAGGGAAATGTAGCGTCCCTGGCCACAAGCACTTGTATATGTGGCAGTCAATAAGTGGACCTTCCCAATAACTGCGTTGGTCAGGGCGCGGGTGATGTTATGGGACACATGCTGGTGTAAGGTGGGGACGGCACACCGGGAAAAATAGTGGCGGCTGGGGACTGAGTAGCAAGGGACCGCTGCCGCCATCAGGCTGCAGAAAGCCTCAGTGTCCACAAGTCTAAATGGCAACATTTCCAGGGCCAGCAATTTGGAAAGGTGCGCATTTAGTGCTATGGCTTGTGGGTGGGTGGCTGGGTATTTGCACTTTTGTTCTAAGGCCTGGGGTATGGACATCTGTACGCTGCTCTGGGACATAGAAATGGATGTGCTAGCTGATGGTGCTTGCGAAGGGCCAGGTGCAGGGCGGGAGGCATCCGGGCCTGCGTCTTGGACAGGGGATTGGCCAGCACGTAACACAGGGGAAGAGGAGGCAGTAGTGTGACCCACAGACACTGATTGTGGACCCAGGCGTTCGGCCCACCTATTAAGGTGCTTTGATGTCATGTGGCGGATAATGCTGGTGGTGGTGAGGTTGCTAGTGTTCACGCCCCTGCTCATTTTGGTACGGCACAGGTTGCAAATGACAATTCTTTTAGCGTCCGCACTTTCCTCCAAAAAGCTCCAGACTGCGGAACACCTAGCCCTTGGCAAGTGAGATTGCCGCAAGGGGGTGCTCCAGGGAACAGTTGCGGGCCTGTTTGGTGTGGCCCGCCTTCTCCCTTTTGCCACCCCACTGCCTCTTCAAGCCTGTTGCAGTGCTGCGGATCCCTCACCCTCTGTACTGCTCTCCTCGCTCGGCTTGCCACCTTCCCAGGTTGGGTCAGTGATTTAATCGTCCACCACCTCCTCTTCCACTTCCTCACTCTGGTCATCTCATTACACATGAGATGTAGCGCAGATAATGTCGTTGTCTGCAGCGGCCAAACAATTGCAAGCTATTTAGAGCAGGTTCGCTAAAAATATATGTTGCTGCCAGATACAACAATAGTCCTTAAAAGGACTTTTGGGTCTCTAACACCAACCCTGCCTAACAAAAAAATTTAATTCAATTCCCTACACTATCTGTGCATTCTACAGTACAGCTGTCCCTGACTAAGACTGGCCAAACCACTTGTCATAGGGTGCTTTATAGCATTTCTCCCTCTCCATGTCACATTTCTCCCCCTCAATGTTACATTTCACCCCCCATGTCACACCACCCCCCATGTCACATTTCCCCCCTCCCATGTCACTCACCCCCCCCACCTCTATTAATGTTGTGTAAAAAACATTATGCTCACCTGGCCCTGGTCCCGTCTGCAGCAGCTCCCCTTCTCCTCTGTGTGGTCCTGGTATCTTCTCTCCGGGGTCCCGACAAGTTTGAGGACCTTTCCCACTCATCCAATCAGTGGCCGCAGCTGTTTTACGTGTCAGGCCAGTGATTGGCTCAGCGGGAAATCACTGGCCTGACACGGGACACAGCTGCGGCCACTGATTGGCTGAGTGGGAAAGATCCTCAAACTTGTCGGGAGCCCAGAGAGAAGATACCAGGACCACACAGAGGCGCGGTGGCGCGCAAGTGATTTATAAAAAGAAAATGTTAAATTTTTTCCCCCCCTAACCCTTCCTTGGCTCGGCGTCTCTGCGCCCTAAGGCAGCCGCTTGGTCTGCCTTATTATAGCGTAGCAGCCAACAAACGTGCGGGGAAGAGACTCAAGCATCGCGCTCGAGCACACGCGATGCTCGGCACATCGCGGTGTTCGGCCGAGCATGCTCGATAAACACTAATATTGTTCCCTTGTGTTGTTTTGTGAATTCTGATTTGGTTAATATATACTATACAAGTGGTTACCTTGAGTAAAAAAAAAATAATAATTGTTGCACTTCATTTTAGGCCACAATCTTAATTACTTCATTGTTTTCAGACCTCTGATATTCCATTTGCAGCACTCTTCTAGTTTCAAACTTTCTTATGTGAGCATGTTCTCCCAGTAATACATGTTGGATCTGTGTGCCCAGAATGCTGCTGCTTTCCCCCTGCAATCTGCATTTGTATGTCCTTTTCGCCTTATCTACATTCTGTGTGATCTGCTTCCTTGGATCTTCTACCGATACCGCCTCTACACACAGATCTGACATAAACAACCACCTGACGCTATATCTAAGGGCTCATGCACACGGCAGTAGCTGTTTTTGCAATCCGCAAATTACAGATCCGCAAAACACAGACCCCAGCTATATGCATTCCGCATTTTGCAGAACAGAACAGCTGGCCCTTAATAAAACAGTCCTATCCTTGTCCGTAATACGGCCAATAATAGGACATGTTCTATTCTTTTGTGGAACGGCTGTACGGACATACGGACACGGAATGCACACTGAGTCATTTTCTTTTTTTTGCGGCCTGGTTGTGCATACGGGCTGCAAAAAAATTGAGCAGACACGGACAAAATATACGTTTGTGTACATGAGCCCTAACAGAGAGGGGGAGAGCAGAGAGAGACATCAGAAACAGGAGCAGTTCTCTGATAGATTTATGGCAGATTCAGTAGGACCAGCAGCAAGATGAAAGGCACACAATCCGATCAGAGCACACATACATCAAAAGGCTTTGCCAGACAGTTCTGTTAATAGAATATTTGCTCATTTTTGGTTCCTTTTGACAGTCCTAAAAAAGAAAGGCAGGGAAATCTTTGAAATATTAGTGTTTGATTAGGATTTAAGAACATTTACTTCATTTTGTAGGATTATGACTTACACTGAGTCTGTACTTTTCAGATATTGATGAATGTAAGAATGAACCTTGTGGTCCTGGAAAGGGGTTGTGTCTGAATACGGCTGGATCATTTAACTGTCATTGTCATCATGGATACAGGCTAAATGTATCGCATGGACAAAGATCTTGTGTGGGTAAGAATTCGTTTTGCCATTTTTCCTCATATGGTTTGCTTTCAATATTTCTCTTGAATAATAGGTTTGTGCGGAGGAGGGAGGAAGAGAAATTGAGGAAAGAAATGAAGGAACCCACCTTTTTTTGCTTCTTTTTGGACAATTATGCAAATCACAGACAATTTTTTTGGACAAATTGAAAAACCAAAGAGTCAAAACGAATCAAAGATTATATAATATATCTTTATAAATTAAGTTACTAATACCGGTATGATCACATTAGTCATTTTTAAATAGATAAATTAGATTGGGAGAAATTAGGGAGTTTTTATATTTTAAAATTTTTAAAAAATTGCTCCTTAAAGGGGTATTCCCATCTCAGACAATGAGGGCATATCACTAGGATTTGCCCCATTGCCTGATAGGTGCAGGTCTCACCTCTGGGACCCGCGCCTACCTCTAAAACGAGGCCGGCAAAGTGGTGGCTGGCAGTGCCAGGTCCGCTCACCACCAATCATTCCTATTGGCCCGCCAAAAATAGCCGAGCTGTATTTTTGGATACCCATAGAAATGAATGGGAGCACAACGAGCTTGCACGGCCACATTCCATTAACTTCTATGCGGATGACGGAAATGGCCAAAACAGCGCTTGGATATTTTCGGCGGCCTCATAGAAATTAATGGAGGGCAGCTGCGCATACACGGTGTGCCCTCCTTCACTTTGCTGACTGGGTTTATGAGATAGGTGTGGGTCACAGGGGTGGGACACGCACCTATCAGACATTAGGGACATATCCTAGTGATATGCCCCCATTGTCTGAGATGGGAAAACCCCTTTAAATGCCTATATATATTTGATGTATTTTCTATTGAGTAACTATAGCTGGGACATCCTAAAACATTTAATGTGAAAATGGCTTACTGTAGCTTAATGTACAATAATGTGCCTAAACCTCAATCAATTGCCTTGAAACTTTGCATAACCTAAGATCTCAGCTTCCCAAACCTATCCTGGAAGTTTCATGAATTTTGGCTACCCACAAGGCAAATGAGTGACATTAAGTTTGTTTTTTTGCGTAGCTTAATGTGGCTTAACGTACAAAAAATAACTCAGATGGGCCTAAACCTCAATCAATTGCCTTGAAACTTTGCACAACCTAAGATCTCAGCTTCCCAAACCTATCCTGGAAGTTTCATGAATTTTGGCTACCCACAAGGCAAATGAGTAACATTAAGCTTGTTTTTTGGGGAGCTTAATGTGGCTTAACGTACAAAAAACATCTTAGATGTTAACCAATTTCCCCCAAACTGCCTATACTACAAGACTCTCTCTATGCATTCCCATCCTAAAACATTTAATGTGAACAGCTTAATGTAAAAAGAGCTTAATGTACCATAATGTACAAAAAACCTCAATTAATTGCCTTAAAATTTGCACAACCTAAGTTCTTTTTTCGAGTGACGTTAGGCTCGCATAGCCCCTACTACTTTTTTATGCAGTGGCTATTAGAAATGTAAAGGATTAATCACAAAGCTAGCCGCAGGATCAGGCATAGCTCCGGCTCAGGTCTTAGTCTATCTTGAATGTGGTGACGCATTAGGGATCCCAGCATGTATCTGTGGTTGCTGGGCCTCCAATGGTTGCTGGGCCTCCAGGTACACCTGCATTTCATTTATCGACTGAATCAATATGCTCCCATTTGGAGACTCATATAAACAGAGCTAGGACCACACTTTACAGAGGTGCCTTGACGGTAGCAGTGTGGCTTCTACATATTTTTGGCCAAAGGTTTGTGCAACTAAAACCTCAGCTTTTAATGTATACTGTTAGACAGGGTAATTTGTTTTGTTTTCTATTGTTGTAAGCCTTCCCATGTGCACCCTGCTACCAAGGCTGGTTATAAATTTATGCGGTTACCATCTTTTTCCAGGTCTTAGTTCAGTTTCTCTCAGGTTTGGTCTGAGGGTGGGAATGCTCAAGTGTAGGAAAAGTTTGACTAGGACTGAAGCCTACAGGAGGCCTCACATGCTGATTGAGGAGGAGGACCAGAGAACCTGGATGTCTACCGAAGGTACATGGTACTGAAATGGACCTCAGGAGCAAGTCTGGTGTTTCTCCTACTA
Source organism: Bufo bufo (assembly GCF_905171765.1). NCBI lineage: Eukaryota > Metazoa > Chordata > Amphibia > Anura > Bufonidae > Bufo > Bufo bufo. The sequence goes on along the minus strand of NC_053398.1, from coordinate 88,272,650 downwards.
AAGATATCATGCCTATCACTATTCAGCTGCAGTGATGGCCAGTTCGCAGTGTTCGCCATCTTGACTCACAAGTCCGGCGATGCACAGGTAAGCCCTTACCTGTGCCTGTGCCGCGAGCCGGTCTGAAATCAAATGCGGTCACTGGGAGCAGGCAGTTCCGAGAACAGCTGCCGGGGGCCTTCATCGGGCTGTTCTCGGAACTGCCTGCTCCCGGTGACAGCATTTGTTTCAGACCGGCTCCCGGCACAGGCACAGGTGAGGGCTTGCCTGTGCATCGCCGGACTTGGGAGTCAAGATGGCAGCCCGCATGTGTTCGCTGGCGAACACTGCGAACTGGCCATCACTGTTCAGCTGTTGCTCTAATACCTAATGTCAGCCTGTGCTCCTATGCAGTTGTTTTTTGTACATTAAGCCACATTAAGTTCACCAAAAAACAAGCTTAATGTCACTCATTTGCCTTGTGGGTAACAAAATTCCATGAAACTTCCAGGGTAGGTTTGGGAAGTTGAGATCTTAGGTTGCGCAAAGTTTCAAGGCAATTAATTGAGGTCTAGGCACATTATGGTACATTAAGCTCTTTTTACATTAAGCTAAATGTTTTCAAAAAGGAATAAAATACGGTAGTTTAATGTGAATAACTTTTGGTATGTTTTATCAAATGACCCCAAATCTTCAGAATATGTTGGCATAGAGAGAGTCTAGTAGGATGGGAAGTTTGGGGAAATTGGTTAAAGGGGTATTCTCATCTTAGACAATGGGGGCATATCGCTAGGATATGCCCCCATTGTCTGATAGGTGCTGGGACCCGCACCTATATCGAGGACGGAGCGGGGAGCGCTGTGGCTGGAGGACTCCAGATTTCCCGGGGTCCGTCCACCACCAAGCACTAATCCCCGCCTCTCCCATAGAAGTGAATGGGAGCGTGCTGCGCATGCGCGGCCCATGCTCCCATTCATTTCTATGGGGCAGACGGCGCTCGGCTATTTTCGGCGGCCCCATAGAAATGAATGGAGGGCGGCTGTGCATGCGCAGTGCACTCTCCTTCGCTTTCGGGGCTCCGTTCTCGATATAGGTGCGGGTCCTAGTGATATGCCCCCATTGTCTGAGATAAGAAAACCCCTTTAACATCTGAGTTGTTCTTTGTACGTTAAGCCAAATTCAGCTCCCAGAAAACAAGCTTAATGTCACTCATTTGCCTTGTGGGTAGCCAAAATCCATGAAACTTCTAGGATAGGTTTGGGAAGCTGGGAACTTAGGTTGTGCAAAGTTTCAAGGCAATTAATTGAGGTTTAGGCACATTCTGGTACATTAAGCTACATTAAGCCATTTTCACATTAAATATTTTAGGATGTCCCCTATAGCTGCCATACGTATAGCACACACATACATATTATGCACACATAAACAAATTATGCTTGCACTTTGGTGCTCCCTGCCGATGGTTTTAGACATTGCCACAAAAACAATGGGGGAGATTTATCAAACTGGTGTAAAGGAGCTGTAAAAAATGAAAGGTGGAATCTGATTGGTTGCTATGGGAAACTAAGCAAGTTCTACTTTACACCGGTTTGATAAATCTCCCCCAGTGTTTCTATTTAGTACATATGGCTACTACAATCAACAGCCTCGGATTTATCAGATAGGTGTAGATTATTTTGTCATTTTATACCATGTCCTCCAGTTAACCAATTTTCTTTTGATCTTGGAAAGCACACATTGCACATATATACGCATATATAAAATGCACATAAACAGTATGCACATACCAAAAAAATTATATTTATATACACATTATGTATGGTACATATATATTCATTAAGCTCATACATACACATTATACATACACATGCATACAGTACACACATGCACTTATTTAGGGCAGTGAGCTGGTCCATAGGTAAAGAGGGGAAATAACAGAAATTTAGTTTGGCAATGAAGATAGGGGGCTCACTAGGTTATGCAGAAAGGTGGAGAAGGGAATGGAGGATACAGTAAGTGGCTGAAAATCAAAAACCCTTCAGGGCCATCATACCCACCAGCAGTGACATCTGCAATCAGGCTCGAACTGGTTCTTAACTATACTACATATCAATTGGCAGTTTACTAAATCTCAACATACCTATAAAAAAAACTGGGTAGATTATTACTACTCAGTTTATTATTATAGATACATTTGCAGTTAAAACAACAGAAGGATATAAGACGTGAAGAAGACACATTTTAATTAAACAGAATAGAAATGTAATTAACTAAAAAGGAAAATAATTCTATTGGGGAGAGGGGCAGGCATATGTCTCACTGCAGTTGAGGTATAAGAGGTCTTTACGTTCTACACCTACAAACTTTCTAGTGAATCAGTTTTATTCTATTAACAGGCACATAATACAAACAACTGAGTAGTATATGCCAAATAAGGTGATACAATAAAAAGATATAAAGCATGTTTTTTGCTAATCAGTGGCGTATCCAAGCTATGGCAGCCATGGCTAGTGCCATAGGCGCCAAGCGGGGGGGGCGACCAGGGCCGATCCTACACGGGGTGCAGTGGGTGCCCGGGCCCCGCACCCCAGCGCTGCGGCCCTGGTGACAAGTGGGGGCGGCCGCCGGGCCGCGGCCGGCGGCAGGGCAGAGCAGGAGATGAGCGCCTCCATTGCGGAAGCGCTCATCTCCATAGTCATCTGTATTGCCGTCCTCAGGACGGCAATACAGATGCCTGTCTGTGCTGCGGCAGAGGAGGGAGAGGTGTGTCCCCTCCTGTTCCTCTGATAGGCTGCCGGCTTAGTGCTGGCAGCCTATCAGAGGCCGGTGATGGCGCGATGACGTCATCGCGTCGCCTGAGCCGTATAGCGAGGGACACACAGACGGAAGAGGTGGCCTGCATCGCATCGCATTGCTGGAGGTAAGTATAAGTGTATTATTTTTTTTTATTTTTTTATATAGGTACAATACTGGGCTGGCACATGATAAGGGGGGCTACTGGGCTGGCACATAAGGGGGGCTACTGGGCTGGCACATAAGGGGGGACTACTGGGCTGGGCTGGCACATGATAAGGGGGGCTACTGGGCTGGCACATGATAAGGGGGGACTACTGGGCTGGCACATGATAAGGGGGGACTACTGGGCTGGCACATGATAAGGGGGGACTACTGGGCTGGCACATGATAAGGGGGGCTACTGGCACATGATATGGGGGGCTACTGGCACATGATATGGGGGCACTCTGGCTACTGGCACATGATATGGGGGCACTCTGGCTACTGACACATGATATGGGGGGGCTCTGGCTACTGACACATGATATGGGGGGGCTCTGGCTACTGGCACATGATATGGGGGGGGCCTCTGGCTACTGGCACATGATATGGGGGGCTACTGGCACATGATAAGGGGGGCTACTGGCACATGATAAGGGGGGCTACTGGCACATGATAAGGGGGCTACTGGCACATGATAAGGGGGGCTACTGGCACATGATAAGGAGGGCTACTGGCACATAGGGGGGCTACTGGCACATAAGGGGGGCTACTGGCACATGATATGGGGGGGCTCTGGCTACTGGCATATGATATGGGGGGCTCTGGCTACTGGCACATGATGGTGGGGGGGCTCTTATTACTGGCACATGATTGGGGGCATCTATGGGGGCACATCTTACTGCAGATTATTGGGGGGCACTATAGGGGCATCTACTGAGGCTAAAAAAGAAGATATTTTATATGGGGGCTCTGTATAGGGGCATTTTATACTGGGACACATTATGGTGGGTACTATGGGGAAGGGGGGGGCACTATGGGGGTCATCTACGGGGGCACTGAGAAGGGGTATTTTATATTGGCACATTATGGGAACATTAGCTCAACTGGGGGCATTACAAATGTTTTGCATATTATAAGGAGAATTATTACTACTGGGGGGGCATTATGGTGGGCTTTATTACTCCCCCATGGTATGACCCCCTAGTAGCAGCACCAGCCTCTCCCTGCTCTGCTATCCCTCTGCCCTTTCTCCAAATCCTTATTATGAAATCTTTCTCATTAGGTTAAAGCACAACATCAGCTCCGCCGAGCCCCCGGCCAAAGTGTTGAAGTGGCGTCCGAGATCCCCAAGGGCCAAGTCAAGTAACTGTAAGTTTTTATGGGGGTTCTACAAAAGAGCTATCGTGTTTTTTTTTTTGTTAAGGTTATCTGAAAGATGGGTTTAAAATATTTTGACAGGGGCGCAGTTTCAGTGCTTGCCATAGGCGCCATTTTCACTAGATACGCCTCTGTTGCTAATACATACATTATAAACAAACTGCAGGAAGATAAATATGTCCCAGAACAATAGTCTTCCAAAAAGATATTAAGAGGGTATTTTCACAATAGACATCTATGGCATTCTCTAAAGGATATCAGCTGTTATCGGAACTCCAATAGAAGTCAATGGAGACAGTGATACATGCAGATCCAAGAGTTGAATATACCATACATGTCTGCAGTGACAATACCCCTTTAAATCTTTTGCTCTTACATGGTATACACCAAAAAAGAAAGATAAATAAAAGAAGGTAAAATAAAAAAGGGGGAGAGAGGAAAGAAGAAGAAGAAGTAGAGAGAGAGGTAATAGGTATAATGGACTCTTCATAAATAAACAGGGTTATATAGGGTAATATCCTCAAAAAGTTCAAAATCTTATAAAACCCAATTGTCCTAGGACAGAGATTTCACGAAATATCCCTTTTTAACTTGGTGATGTTAGTTGGAATATAGTCTCTAAATATAGTTCCTTTCAACAAATTACACATTAGAGATGAGCGAACCGGACAAGATTTGTTTTGTTTGAAGAATTTAAAAAAAAATTCAGTTACAAATCAGAGAGATAGAGAGAAAGCGCAAACAAGCAAGACAGCTAGTACAGAAATGTGTGTTTCTCAACAATATATATGCGTTGTTTAAAGGGTTTCTGTCACCTGAAAAATGGGTATTAAGCTGGGTAACATTAACGATGTGCTAATATCAGCTGAACATAACTATATTAGTGCCATCTCACTGCCTAAAGCCTTTATTGAGAAAAACTAACTTTTATAATATGCTCATTAGCCTCTAGGAGCAGGGGGGGTGTTGCACCTGCTCCTAGAGGCTCACTTTGCCCACCTCTTTTCACGCCCTTCTCTTGAGTGACAGGGCCGGGGCAGCGCTGCTCTCCTCCCGCCGGCCATGTCTGCAGTGTAAATCTTGCGCCGTTCAGTATTTGGCGCTGGCTTCCTCACTGCACCGAATACTGAACGGTCTGACATGCTGTAACATGCTGTGTGCAAATTGCATTGTGTTTTCATGGTGTTAGGTTCCCTTTAAATATGTTCTGCTGTATTTTTACCTTTTATTAATATTTTCTCTCACAGATGTTGATGAGTGTTCACGATCTGGAACATGTGGTGACCCACGTAGTTGTGTTAATTTTCCGGGACACTACAAATGCGAATGTCAAATCGGATACAAAATAAAAAGCAGAAGACCATTTTTATGCGAAGGTAAGATTATGAATAAACCAGCCGACCAAAATTTTCTTCCTGACATTCATTTTATTTATGAAAAATAAAGACGTTTTAGAAAATGAAATATTATAGAGTAGTGATTGTTGCAGGCAATACATATTAGTTTAGCACACGAGAAGAGATTTTCTAAAAAGCAAACAGATATAATGAAGGGAAGTAAAGACAATAATTAAAGTGGTTGTCTCACCACAAACTATCTTTTTAATATGAGATACAGATGGTATGGCTCCTAAGACTACCAGAAAAAGCTGTTTTATATTTGGTTTTAGTCTGCCAAAGTGAGAGCTGCTGGGGGCGTGGCCTGACCGGCATGGAGTGAGGACGCTGGTCGCTTCAGCTCCGATTCTATCCTGTTTGTATCCTGACCATCCGCTCTGATAAACTTTGAACTTATGCCTAAAGACCCTCAGTGAGCCTCTGTGAGTGCCCCCCATAAGTTTTACCTGTCCCGGTGCCCTGCGGTGACTGCCGGATAAAAAGCCCTGGGACTGGGCCTACTTACCAGACGGCACTACCTGACGCCATCCCTGCCTGCTGGCTGAATCGATCGGTGGGGGAGCCGGTGAGAGGGGATTCCCTGCCATACTTACCTACACCGGAGGCCAAGCGGGACCTGGAACTTTAATCCGGTGGGTTCTTTTCACTCCTTCCTTGGCCGGACGGCGAACCTGTGACCCCGGGGCGTTGGACGCTGCGGGCGCCATATTGGCTGCAGCACTGCAGACGGCTATACCTCTCCCCCTGTAGGCTGTTACCCAGGTAGAGAACTTTTTCATCTACTCTGCCATTATAGAGATTCACCTGGGGCGGTGTGACGCTGGTTGGGGACACTGTGTCTGCGTTATCCTCAGCAGAGAGAGATTCGACACTTATATTAAGCCACAAGCGTTGGTTGCTGAAGGTTTTATGGGCCGAAAAACGGGCACCTCAGGGCCTGCTATCCCTCCTAAATTGATGCTTGACAACATGAGCCAGACAGATGGCCACAACCCTGGGGCTTCTTCTGAACGTCCGGAGGTGGACCTTGCAAAAGTCATGGCAGCCATTACTAACTGCCAAACGACACTCACGGTCAAAATTGACCATGTACAGGCCGACCTAACTCTCCTCAGGCATGATATTGATAAGATCCGTGAGAGGACAACTGAGGTGGAGAGGAGGCTGGGAGAGGTGGAAGATACGGTCCAACGTGAGGATTCGGTGGTCCGTGATTTGCAAAACCAAGTTAAAACCCTGGCGGCAAAAGTGGAAGACGCTGAAAATCGAAACAGGAGAAATAATATTAGGATTATGGGCTTACCGGAGAGGGCAGAGGGCCCTTCCCCTGAGGAATTTACGGAGCGTCTCATCAAGCAACTCCTGAACCCAATTACCCTCTCGGGGACGTTTGCAGTGGAGAGGGCGCACAGGATTCCTACCCGTCCTCTGCCCCCTGGAGCCCCGCCACGTCCTTTTATCTTTAAAGTGTTAAATTATAGAGACAGGGACGCTATCCTGGCTACGGCCCGTCGTATGAAGGACATTCATTTTGACAACGTCCGGATTTCCTTCTACCCGGACTTTTCTACAGAGGTGCAGAAACAACGCAGGCAATTCACGGCAGTGAGAGTTCGGTTGCGGGAGAAAGGCCTGGTTTATGCCATGATGTATCCAGCACGTCTCAGAATCCAGGATGGTGAAGTGGTGAAATTCTTCACCTCCCCAGAGGAGGCGTCTGACTGGCTCGATCGCAGGGGCTGAGTATAATGGGACTTATGTTCTGAGAGTCTTATTTTATGTTGCGGATGGTCACTTTATATGGGGAGCTGTTTGTGCTAAAATTGTATTGCCCTACTGCCTAGGTTCAGTTCTTGAGTTTACCTAGAGTGGTGGGTGGCAACACGGGCCTCCCCGTCCTGATCTATTAGTGAGGAGATTGTTCATGGGATATTCAAGCTTGGATAGGTTGGGGTTATCTGGGCAGGGTGGGGGGATTTGTCCGCTGTTCTGGGCATGTTGGGATGTTCTCACTGCATTCTTGATGTATGGGTATGATTGTGTGTATGTATGGCTTGGGTGGTGCATTTTCCTCGTATGGTATAACTTTGACACTCCGCCGTAATGGCTATCTGTCGGTTTGTCTCCTGGAATGTCAGGGGACTAAATGATAAAATTAAAAGATCACTGGTCTTTAATTTTATAAAGAAACATAACCCCGATATGTTGATATTGCAGGAGACACATCTGCAGGGGAGGAAGCTCCTAGCGTTGAAAAAGCCTTGGGTGGGAGCAGCTTACCATGCGGTATTCACTTCCAGAGCGAGAGGTGTGTCAATTCTGGTGGCGAAGTCCCTTCCCTTTCGTTCCTGCTCTGTTCAGACTGACATGATGGGACGTTTTGTGATCCTTCATGCTGCAATCAGGGGCATCGAGTATGTGGTGATAGGAGTATATGTCCCCCCCCCTTTTCAGAGGGATGTGTTGGATGAAATTATGAAACGAGTGGCAGCGTTGCCCCCGGTGCCTCTGATTGTACTTGGGGATTATAACGCGGTGTTGGACCGGACAATGGATAGGCTTCGTCCTGGGGGGTCGCATACTGATGCGTTGAATTCCTGGGCAGAGGTATTTGCTCTAACAGAGGGATGGAGATATATGCACCCTGATATTCGACAATACTCTTGCTATTCGGCTTCCTATGCAGCACTCTCCCGGATTGATTTAGCATTTCTCAGTAGGGAGCTGCTGCCCTCACTAGTAGCCGCGGAATACTTGCCAAGAGGCATTTCTGACCATGCCCCCCTGTTGGTGGTTCTGAGACAGCCGCTTGCACCTGCTGAAAGGCAATGGAGACTGAATAGCAAATGGCTTGAGGTGCTGCCGGTGGTTTGGGCGGTGCAGCAGGGGATGAAAGATTATTGGGAATTTAATGAGGGCTCTGCTAACCCTTTGGTGGAGTGGGAGGCATTTAAAGTTGTCCTGCGTGGTACACTGATTCAGGCAATTACTTCTTACAGAAAAGAGCTCAGCGCCACCAGAATTAAACTAGAAAACGAGGTAGTAGATAAGGAGCAGGCTTTCATCGCAGATCCTAATGATGTGAACCGTATTTCATGGGACGAGGCACAGAGGAAACTTACCTTGCATCTCACTGAGTACACCCAGAAGAGGTTGCTATTCCAGAGGCGCCTGGTCTTTGCAGATGGCGACAAAAATGGGAGAGCCTTGGCTTTCCTGGCTAAGACGGAGACGCAGCAGACGGTAGTCCCGCACATTACCTGCGGGGATGGCTTGAAGGTATATCGACCCGAGGACATTTGTGAACAGTTCGTTCAGTTTTATACTGACCTATACAGTTCTAAATCCACCTCCTCCCCAGATGGGATCCGTTCATTCCTTCAATCCATCCCACTGTCTCCTTTGGCTGCGGCTGATAATAGATATCTAGGGAGACCTATTGATGTTGGAGAGGTGAGGGCAGCAATCGAGGACATGGCTCCTGGGAAGTCACCTGGACCGGACGGCTTCCCGATTGAATGGTACAGGTTAGACGTTGATTTACAATCTGCACGTTTACTCAGACTTTTTGAGTATGCATGTGAATCCGGGAAGTTGCCTTCTTCCTTTGGGGAGGCGACTGTCGTTGTAATTCACAAAGTCGGGAAGCCTCCGGATCAGTGTGCATCATACAGGCCGATTTCCCTCCTAAACACGGACGCGAAAATCTTGGCTAAAGTCCTGGCTAGGCGTCTTGGCGAGGTGATACTGTCCGTTATTGACCCTGATCAATCTGGCTTTATGCCTGGGAAGACGACTGATATAAATCTTAGGAGATTATTCACCAATTTACAGGTCAGGCACGATAATGCGGGTTCAAGAGTCTTGGCGTCCCTGGATAACGAGAAGGCCTTTGACTCTGTGGAGTGGCATTTTATTTGGGAAACAATGTTCCGTCTTGGTTTTCCTTCCTCCTTTGTCAAGTGGGTCCAATTGTTATACCAGACACCTATAGCACGGATTAGAGTGAATGGAGTCATATCCCGGCCCTTCAGGTTGTATAGAGGCACTAGACAAGGGTGCCCTTTGTCCCCATTGTTGTTCGCCCTGATAATGGAACCCTTGACACAATTAATTAACAACAGCTCTTTGATAGAGGGGTGGTCGGTAGCGGGGATTCAGGAGAAGGTATCATTATACGCGGATGACCTGTTAGTCTACTTGGCGGACCCTGGCCCCTCCTTAGAAACCCTGCTGGATGTAGTGGATGGATATGGGAAATACTCGGGTTTACGGGTTAATTGGGCCAAGTCTAGTTTATGTATAATAGATGCAGATCAAGATGTGGATATTTCCCCGATATCTCCCCTGAGAGTTGTAGATAATTTTCTTTACTTAGGGATACAAATCCATAGGGACCCCAGACAGTTTTGTCAATTGAACTTGAGGCCCACCATGGAATATGTCACGCGTAAGCTGGAGGCCTGGGAAAATCTTCCGCTGACTTTGGTGGGGAGAATTAATATTATCAAGATGGTGCTACTACCTAAACTTCTGTATATTTATAGAGCAGCCCCAGTGAGGATCCCTAAGTCCCATTTTGATATTTTAGATAGATCCTTTTCCCGTTTCTTGTGGCTCCATCGGTCCCCCAGACTTGCGAGAAAGACGCTGAAGGCCTCCTACATTCAGGGGGGCTTGCAGCTACCAGATATGTATATTTATTATATAGCCACGCGCCTAATGTATGCATCTTGGTGGATTAGGGCAGATGCCAATAACCCTGCGGTGGTACTAGAGGCGGCGCTGGCTGGTTCATATGAAGCTCTAACTAATCTGGTATACAGGGGGGGGAAACCCGTAGGACTGGGGACTTATACAGACTCTATGGTAACAGTTAACGAGGCTTGGGTGAGGTTTGTGGAGATACATACAGAAAACCTGGAGGGTGACACTTGGTCCCCCTATATCCCACTATGGCGTAACAAGCTTCTCCCAGAGCTCTTGCATCTTCCTGACTTTGAATTCTGGCCTAGGAAGGGTCTTAAATATCTAACACAATTGTTTCAGGATGGGACCTTCCGTTCCTTTGAGAGCCTGCGAGCTGAGTTCCAGTTGCCCCAGACGAGTTTTTACCGCTTCCTCCAACTGAGACATGCCTGCGAGAAACAATTTAGAGCCCTATCCCTAAATTTAGAGTGCGGCCCATTAGAATCAATAGCTAGGAGGAAAATCCCTTGCAAACCTATCTCCTCCTTTTATGTTGAAATTGTTAAAATGCAAGAATCTCCTATTAGGCGTTCCTTTGCTAAATGGGCTGAGGATATTCCAGAATTGGAGGATTCTCATTTGGAGGAGTGGCGTCTGAGATGGAGGACGTCGGTTATAAGTGCGAGAGATCAGCTCATCCAAGTGAAATGGATGCACAGAGTGTACTTGACCCCACTGCGTCTCTATCAGATGCGACAATTACCGAGTCCGGGATGCGATAGATGTGGAGAGGCGAGGGGCTCTTTCTTCCATATGGTGTGGCTATGCCCGGTGATAAAGACATACTGGAAGGGAATTTGTAATTTTATCAATGTTAGGTTAGGGCTCCCAGGGATTTGTAATCCTGTAATATGCCTACTAGGGTTAGTTTCTGATGCCACTCCTTCCAAATATAATAGAATACTGTTAAGATTGTTGATGTTTTATGGGAGGAAAAATATACTTTTGAACTGGAAACCGCCCAAGTGTCCTACAGTGGGCCAATGGGTACTCCTTATAAATAATGACCTGCAAATGTATAAATTGACATACGAGGCAAGGGGATTGACTGATCGATTTGATGATATCTGGGGCCTTTGGGTCCAAGCAGAAGGCACGACTTGAGTCATTGACGGTGGCAAATGTATCACCCATTGTATGTATGTGTGAGTGTATGGGATTGAGTAAGTTCTAGAAGCTTCTTAGAGACAACAGTGACACTTTGTACTAAAGTCATTTATATGTCTTTTATGGTCAAGATATACGTTAATAACGGACTTGCTGATGTGAGTGTTGTATCATGGAAGATTGTTTCTTCTTTGTTCTCCCCATGGGAGTGTTGTATTTTTATGCAAAATGTTAAATAAACACTATTAAAAAAAAAAAAAAAAAAAAAAAAAAAAAAAGTGAGAGCTGCTCCTTGTTGTTGCTTCTCCATTGTGGTTTACAGAATTGGACATCATGGTGGCTCAGTGCTTAACACTTTTGCCTTGAAGTGTTACGGTCTGGGGTTCAAAGTCAATCAATGTCTGCATGGAGTTTATATGTTCTCCCAGTTTTTGTGTGGATTTCCGATGGATACCCTGGTTTCCTCCAACATTACAAAAAATAGAAATAGAAATAATGTGGCACACTGGAGCAACCAGAGATCATTCGAGGTGCTCTCAGTAGAGTAGGCTCACCCTGTCTACTCAAATAGGTAGCAATGAGAACAAAAGAACTGGGCACTCTCAGATATCCCAACCAATACTGAATTTATTAGATAAGCTAAAACCTAGTCCTGCCCAGTATTGTTTGCTGTGGAGAAAAGTAAAACATAAGATTTCCTATGCGATTAAGTTGGATCGAAGGTTTATACTAACTAACCTATATTCGAATAAATATCGATCCTAAGGATTTTACATTGGATGAAAAGACACTTACCTTTGTATCCAGAAACACTACTGGTTATCCATCTAGACCAAACAGGTCATACCGCATTTAGTGCTTTTATTTATACTGCACGCTTTGGTCTGCTGCTATATGTTTATGCTGCTATGTACTATTGCTTCTATTGAGATATCACTCTATGCACTTTATTCTTATTTATCAATTAAAAATTATCGATTTTAATTGTGCCTCTTGTCGTGCTACTTACAGTACAGACCAAAAGTTTGGACACACCTTCTCATTCAAAGAGTTTTCTTTATTTTCATGACTATGAAGGCATCAAAACTATGAATTAACACATGTGGAATTATATACATAACAAACAAGTGTGAAACAACTGAAAATATATCATATTCTAAGTTCTTCAAAGTAGCCACCTTTTGCTTTGATTACTGCTTTGCACACTCTTGGCATTCTCTTGATGAGCTTCAAGAGGTAGTCCCCTGAAATGGTCTTCCAACAGTCTTGAAGGAGTTCCCAGAGATGCTTAGCACTTGTCGGCCCTTTTGCCTTCACTCTACGGTCCAGCTCACCCCAAACCATCTCGATTGGGTTCAGGTCCGGTGACTCTGGAGGCCAGGTCATCTGGCGCAGCACCCCATCACTCTCCTTCATGGTCAAATAGCCCTTACTTTCAAAGTTTTCCCAATTTTTCAGCTGACTGACTGACCTTCATTTCTTAAAGTAATGATGGCCACTCGTTTTTCTTTACTTAGCTTATTTTTTCTTGCCATAACACAAATTCTAACAGTCTATTCAGTAGGACTATCAGCTGTGACTTCTCCTCAACGCAACTGATGGTCTCAACCCCATTTATAAGGCAAGAAATCCCACTTATTAAACCTGACAGGGCACACCTGTGAAGTGAAAACCATTTCATGGGACTACCTCTTGAAGCTCATCAAGAGAATGCCAAGAGTGTGCAAAGCAGTAATCAAAGCAAAAGGTGGCTACTTTGAAGAACCTAGAATATGACATATTTTCAGTTGTTTCACACTTGTTTGTTATGTATATAATTCCACATTTTGTTAATTCATAGTTTTGATGCCTTCAGTGTGAATCTACAATTTCCATAGTCATGAAAATAAAGAAAACTCTTTGAATGAGAAGGTGTGTCCAAACTTTTGGTCTGTACTGTATATGTCATTGTTGTTGCATTCCACAATTTTGCTCTAGTCCATTTTACTACCTAATATTGTGGGGTTTTTTTGTCTACCCTCCCAATGGGCAGGACTAGGTTTTATCTAATCTAATAAATTCAGTATTGGTTGGGATATCTGAGAGTGCCCAGTTCTTTTTGTTCTCATTACAAAAAATATACTAGGAGGTAAACTGAATTCCTTTGAAGTTGACCCTAGTGGGTACCTTGTGGGAAAAAAGTACATTCAAAATGTTTGTGATTACAGAAGAGACTCATAATCCTTATGCAATATCCATAATATTCATATACCCTAATAGTTCATATGGACATCACTCACTATCCAAACATAGTATTTCCACAACCCTCATTGTGCAATCTTGTTAATAAGTTTCCAATCAGAAATTGCACTTCACTGTAACTATATATTCCTCAAATATCCTGTAGTCTCAGTATAGCTGGATGGAGTCTGTCAGCATCTTTGACCATGCTAAACTGCTGTACACATAACTTTTGTGTATCTTTTATTACCAGGAATAGTGTGAATATGCAGTTTTATTCTGCTAGATTCTGCTATTGCAATTGCCCAGGGTGGGGTTTAACTATAAAGAGCTCTTTACTTTCTGTGGAACCACTGTGCCAATTAACAGGTTTGGCATTGGGCTAGACCTGAGGGCATTATCCTGACGGTCCCCTGGTATTCACTACTTAACCCCTATACAAGTATCTGGACTCTGTTGCAGGGAAGCCATAAGGCCACTATCTCTTGGAATAGTCCCAGTGTAGTTGGCCATTGACCCACAGAGGTTAGAGACACTAGTGCAAAGCACCAGAGGCAAAGACAAGGCACTATTTCAGAACCGGGCAGAATACAGATGAATCCAAGGCAAACAAAGATACAGGCATGACAGCAAACACAAAGCACTGGCAGATAGAAAGATCAGGAACCCAGATTAACAGGTTTCAAAAACCAGACATACGGACTGCAGGAATTTGTACAGACATAGCGTATTCTGGACAGCAGTGGTCAAGAATCTGTCTAGGCAGAAGGAACCACAAGACACTCACACTGTCGCTACAGCACACAATTCAGACACAGCGGTCACAGAAATACAGACAGAAGCTGGCACACACAGACAGACAGATAAAGCTCTATACAGACTCTAATGGAACACATAAAAATCCAAGACAAGGTCAAGCAAACAGGGAACATAGCAATGGATAGCACAGACAAGATAAAGGCATATTGAACTAGGTCAGAATTCAGACACAGACAGAACCAGAACAATCCAGACACAAACCTGAGAGACCAGGCAGACAAAGCTCCAACACAGGAAACTAAGTGGATTCAAGTAAAACATGTTGCATATTCGGGGCAGGTCACACTACACAAGAAACATATAACCGACTGACATAGAACTTAGGAAATATATAGCAGACATAATGAAATCATTAGATGGGCAGATGCACACGCACACTCAGCCAGGGTAAGATTAACCCTCGCCGTACAGAACAGAGGAGAGATATAAGCACATTGGCACAAGCCACATCACAGGTAACCATCGCCAGGATACATGAAGCAGTGGCAACATAATACAATGGCTCCAATTCAAACCCACGAGCTGCTGAAGTTGACATGCACAGCACAATGGCTACAAGTAAAACACCATTGTAACAATCACAAAAGCTCCACAAAAGGGGGTTTTACTGCTCTCCCATGGACCTACCTAGTTTTGTTTTGTGCAGATATTTTGTGTAGCCAAATATTTTTTGCTGCAATTTGGCACTAATCGCTGCAAAAAATACTGCATGTGCATTTAAAAGGTGTTCCAAAAGCTCAAAATTGAATCTAAGTTGTCAGAATTTTAGAATGTTAAGTCAGGGCTCGGAAAAGCAGTACACATAACTTTTGTGGAGGTTTTATTACCAGGAGTAGTGTGAATATGCAGTTTTCTTCTTCCAATTATTACAATTGCCCAGGGTGGGATTTCCCAATGAAGTGCTCTTTACTTTCTGCATTGAGCTGCTTCACTGCTCCTCCCTCCTGATTTGAGGGACCGCTGTAGCTGTCTCTTGGTGCAGAGAGCACTTCACAGTGAAGCTCTGCCTGGGCAGATTCTAGCAGAACATTGAATTATACTAAATGTTGAATTATACTCTATTTCAGACATCAACGAGTGTATAACACAACAGCAATGTCTTGGAGGACAATGTGTAAACACTCCAGGCTCCTTCCGATGTCTCTGTCCTGAAGGCTACAGACTATATAACAAAGGAAACCAACAGATGTGTCAAGGTACTAAATCTATTGCCATTATATGTGTATGATTGTTGAAGGTGGCTTTCTAATTACTTATTTGTACAATTTTAGATATAGATGAGTGTTCACTATTCCCACAAATCTGCGCCCCTCATGGCAAGTGTGAGAATTTGGATAGATCATATAAGTGCATCTGTGACACTGGCTATGCACCTAGTGAAGACCAGAAGAGATGTGAAGGTAAGCACATAAAATATACAAATAACTTTCTTTTCATAGTACAACTGTCATCAACAAGACTTAGAACAAGACAAGAACACATTTTATCATTTTCAGAACAGCAACACGGATCCGCAAAAAATATGCATGCATGGCCCCATAGAAATGAATGGGTCAGTGTGCTATCCAGAAAAAAATATGCATGAGGCCTACCTTAGATAAATGGCCAACCATGTAATATATGTGTGGCTCAAATCTGCCAGAGCAAGAGCCCTGCCTTGTCAGTGTCTCTTGGCTATTACTCATAGTGAAGGGTGGCATGCAGGGGACCTACCTACCTCAATGGTATCTATTTGACCTACTAGGGCATATGGACAGAATTGTGTAGATCAGCTTTGATTCAATATTTATAAGAATTACAGAGATCTATCTACTTCTATTTCTGATTTTAAACTCACATTTTATCTTTGTTTTTATACTACCAGAGGTTTCTCGTGGGTCAGTTCTCAAAGACTGCTTCTTAAGTCTGGATGACACCCTGTTCTGTGACAGTGTTCTTGCTGTGAATGTCACACGAGAGCAGTGTTGCTGTTCCTTGGGTGCAGGATGGGGAGACCACTGTGAGATCTATCCCTGTCCTGTGCACAGCTCAGGTATGTTCTACTACTATCCTGTTTGCACTCTAGAGCATTACTTTACTTTTATGACATGTCAACATGCAACAAAAGGGATTGTCCAAGTTAAATAGAAACTCAGCCAGTCCCAGTAAATGCTGTTAAATAACATAAGAATCAATATTAACCCCTATTCTCCCCTGCTTTTTCCAGCGCTTCCTGCTGCTGGCATCATCTTCCTGGCTGCAGCAGTGAGGTTCCATACAAACAGGTCACTGTGCAGCCAATCACTGGCCTCAGCAGTATACACGACATGCCTGATGAAGTCAGTTATTGGCTGCAGAGGTAACATGAGCAAAGAACATCACCGCTGCAGCCAGGAGGATCTGAGCTTGGAAGTGGCGGAGAGAAAGAGGTGAATATTGATTCTTTTGACATTTTAGGCCATTTAGCAGGGCTGCCCGTGTTTTTATTTAACTCAGACGTCTTTCAATGGCATAAAAATACAGCATGAAACTAATTTGCGTAATTCTGAATTTGCTTTATACATATGCAGATGCAGTAGGACCAATGTTATCCTACACGTTCTAATTTCCACTCATATGTCCAAAGAGCATTAAGCTAATATTTAAAATTAATCCAAAATAAATCCAGTGCATGTTAAAGAGGTTTTCCTGGAGGTAAAGGGGTTGTCCAACCCCTAAGTTAAAATGAATTCCTGGAAAACACTTAAAATAGGGAAAATAATGAACCAACCTATTCACTGACACTCAGTTCAAGTGCTTCCAGTTCCTTATAGACCAAAGGATGACGACCTGTCCATGGTCATATGCACCACTGCAGCCACTCACCCACTAATGCTACGTTATAAATGTGAGATTCTTGGCAAATACATTAAAATCATTTGTGCCTGTCTGCCAACGACAATGAGATCTCTTTATGACAGGAAACCTACACTATATTATACCACAGCTGGTGCCATACTGGCCTTCTTTAAATTCAGGGAATGCAGATTCCACATGCATGCTGGGTCCACACTATATTATACCTCCGCTGGTGCCATACTGGCCTCCGTTAAATTCAGGCTGCACATGCATAATGAGCCCACTCTGTATTTTACCTCTACTGGTGCCAAATGGCCTCCAATAAATGCGGACAGAGCAGGCTACTGCTTTATACTTGCACAAATTAAAATCAGCTTATGGGGCAGACAGGTTAGTTAGGGGTACACGGCCAATGGAGTACACCTCGCCATGGCTGAAAGCACAAAATATTGAGATATAATAACATATCATACTTGCAAAATTAGACTTAGATTATCTAAATTCAACTTGCTCACATATGCAACACCACATTTTCCCTTTTTGTGATATTGGGCTTTAATTGTATATGCAGTATATCATTGTACATGTACATTTTGATTTTAAATTAAGCTCAGAGAATATGAATAATCACCAATTTTTTTAAATTGGATATACTGTCAGGTAGAAAACTAAAATAAGTGCTTTTGAAAAGTTTTCTTACACTAATTTGCACTTTTTTTTAAACTGGAACTCTTATGTTTCTTCAGCTGAGTTTCTATCACTTTGCCCAGATGGTATTGGCTTCATTGTTGACCTTGGCATTATGAGTTATGGTATTCCCACATATCGCGGTAAGTAGAGATGTAAATCCAAATACGTTCTGCTAATGAATATGAATTTTGTGTAATCTAATAAAACTATCAATAATTTTTTACATGTGATGAAAAATTGTACAGTAGGAACATGGTGCATTTGAACTTGAGTCCAGAAGTTCACTGAGTTATTGTACGTCACTTATGTCCATAGTCAGGAATGGCGTGTCACCCTCATATTGCAGTCATGTAATCATATAAATTAAGTCTAAAAAAGAAATGTAATTTAAATTAATTATTGTCTTTTTACTTTAACATGTGTTAGGATGTTTTTACATGTAGTTTTTCGGGGTGTTTTTATTCACTTTTGTGGGCGGGGGTTGCACTTTTTAGGTGAAATTTTTGTATCAATAAATGCCAGCTCCAGAGGTTATCTGAAAGTCTAGGGGAAACTTATAATGCTCCTGCTGTTTTTGTTAGTTAGGTGGCTTTTTTTGTCTCTCTCCATTCATTGCTCCAATTGTTCTGCTATATTTATTTCAGCTTAGGGGGAGGGGGCAGATCCAATCTGCTGCAGTTCTCTCCCTGGAACTGCCTTCAGAAGATATGGCTGGCGGCAGTTGAAAGTTTAAACTGAGCACATGCAACCACCTCGGTTAGGTGGATGAAGTAATATGGAAAAGAACAAACAGCAGGTGGCGCTATACAGATCAATTTTATTGAATAGCTCAGTGGCTATGCTAATTTTTAATTTACATGCCAATACATTAGCTCCAGGTGCTTTTTTCGTGGCACAACTCCTTTAATGTGGGTAGTTGTATTTGTTATGGCTAATTGGCTATGTAGGGTCAACTTAGTGGGATTTTTTTTCTTCTTGATATAGTGTGTCTCAGCAGGTTTACAGGGGAAATACTATCTTGACCCACATGACTAGAATACTGGAGAACATGTGAACACTAGCGCCTATACAGCACCTATCCACTGTTGTGTACACAACAAAAAAATGTAACTAAAGAAATGAAATTTCTTTCTTCTGAAAAGATTGCTTGCCTTTTATAACAGCCAGCTACAACCTACTATTTCATGTTTTAGGAAAGGGAGATTCTTTAGAACAGGGCTTCTCAGATTATTTCTTTCTGGATTTCACTAGTGTCATGTCCCAATAAAGTTGGGCGGTCCTATTAAATCTGTAGACACCTCCCTAAGAATTGGGTGGTGCCTCACTGATGAAGGTCATCTCACAGTTTGAGAAATACTTGTCTTGTTATAAAAGTCACACATTAGGGAACATATGGGGTCATTTATGAAACTGGTGTAAAGTAGAACTGGTTAGTTTCCCATAACAACCAATCAGATTCCACCTTACATTTTTGATAGCCCCTTTGTAAAATGAAAGGTGGAATCTGATTGGTTGGTATGGGCAACTAAGCCAGTTCTACTTTACACCAGTTTGATAAATGACCCCAATAGTTCCATAGTTAGCAAGTTGAAAAAGGACCTAAAGTGGGTTTTACACTGCCCAAAGTACAGGCAGTGCGAGCGCCAATGAATGATCAAACATCCACATGCCGATGCAAACAGAATGCAGGAGGAACAATTCGTTCCTCCCTTATTCTGGTCTATTCATTATCAGCAGCACATCCCCGATTACACACAGGGAGCCTCCGATAACCGGGCATCTTTCATCCTGATGAGCGTCTGCTCGTCCAACAGCTAATCAGCTCCTCAACTATATGAGCCAATTGTCAGGAACGAGCGTGCCTATGAATGCTTGTTCCCAATTATTTGCTGATAATCATGACGTCTAATAGGCCCTGAAATTCATCAAGTTTAACCTTTTATACTAATAATGTTGTCAGATCCCACCGATTTGAGAAGGATCAATTCACAAATTAATGCGTATGGACTTGGGTTCTCCCTGATGGTCGCTGGCAGATATCATGGGGAGAAGCATTGGGTGTGTTGGATTTACACTGGCCGACTGAGCAGCCGATTGTTGGGAAGGGCTCGCTCCATCCCGACAGTCAGCTGCTCGTTCAGTGAAGGAGACCGCTGCATTTACATGATCGGTGGTGCCTGCATGAACGACAGGATCACCTGATAACCGAGTGTTTCACTCGTTAATCGGGTGATCGGCGGCGCATTTACTTGGCCATATTGTAGAGAATGACCGTTCACAGGAACAGTTATAATCTGCCCGAATCTCAGGCAGTGTAAATGCACCTTTAGTCATGCCAAGACATAAGCTGCTACCAGAGGTGTAAAAACATGTATATAAAGCACACCCAAGCCAGTGTGCCTATTAATGGTGGTGTCAGGGAAGATAGCCATCAGCTAATTGAGTGCTCAGATAGCATCTTCTCTATGTGTATGGCCAGCTTGATGACTGCATGTAACCTATCTGGGACAGAGTTTTTTAATTATGAATTTTATTGCTTTTCCATAGACATCGATGAATGTGAGTTATTTGGACAAGAAATTTGCAAGGAAGGAAAGTGTGTGAATACACAACCCAGCTATGAATGTTACTGCAAACATGGGTATTATTATGATACCCGATTACTACAATGCATGGGTAAGGACAGACTGAGAAGCTGGTAGAGTAAAAAGTTAAAGATTTAAAGGGGTTTTGCCATCACAGACAATGGGGGCCTATTGCTAGGAAATGCCTCCATTGTCAGATAGGTGCAGGTCCCTCCAGCCACCGTCCATTCATTTCTATGGGGCTGCGAAAATAGCCAAGCTCTGGCTCGGTTATTTCCGTCAGCCCCATAGAAATGAATGGGAGCAGGGGCCGTGCATACCCAGTGCGCTCCCATTCACTTGTATGGGAGCAACGGGGAGCAGCACTTGGTGGTGGCCTGGGTCCTCCAGCCACAACTCTCCCCACTCCATTCTCGTTGTAGGTGCGGGTCCCAGAGTTGGGACACACCTATCAGACAATGGGGGCATATCCTAGCGATCTGCCCCTATTGTCTGTGATGGTAATACTCCTTTTAAGAAGCAAGTAAAGTTCTGTTCATACTGAAATTGTGACAGATTCCACTGACAGGTCTGAACAGAGCCATGATATACTTTTTATTTCCTGTATCTGTCTCTATGGAATAGTATGGTCTACTCTTTTTTGACAAACGCCAGATGAATAAGCCCCTATGGATACATTGGATGTATGTGCTGGGAGTTTTTCCCAGTTCATATGCAGAATGTAAATGGAAACAGAGGCTAATGTATACACCACGGTGTCCCAGGACAGGAATTATTTTTTCCCCAACACTTCATCTTCACTCTAGATGTCCACCTGTACAGGTCCTCTACAAATATAAACCTAAGCTTTTCTTGATTTAGGGAAGTCAACACTTGTGTTCCAACCAAAAGTCAATAAAAAAGCCACAATTTCAGTCTTTGCCCTCCACATTTAACATCTCATTTATCGTAATGTGTCATTTCCAAGGTTTTAGTGCCAAAATACATAAACTGGGCCAGCCAAATGTAATGGCTCAGTGTTAACTCTGGAACGGCAGATACTTATACGGATACTTCAGATTTCTAGTTTTGGGTTAAATTTTTTTCTGTAATAATTCTTGAAATAGGTATAATTACTGGCTGTAAACTTATGCATAAAATCTTTTCATATTTTGCCCTACAGATGTAGATGAGTGCGTAGACGAGTCAAACTGCATAAATGGCCAGTGCATTAACACTCGAGGCTCTTTTTATTGCCGCTGCCCTCTTCATATGCAATACCATGCTGAACACAAGCGATGTATGCCCAATCCTGAACCAGGTAAGAATATACTGAACATTTCCAAAATTCTGCCTTTACCAGATCTGCCAGTATTTCAGTGTTGTTTTCTGAGGTGCAGTTATGGTGCCCCCGAATTGGAAGTGCTAAAAAGAAAGCAGAGAAGAAAAAAAAATATTTGAATGAAAGGCATATGGCAATCCATCATACTGTTCTGAATGAAGCATATATATGCACAATACTCTACCCATCTTCACAATAGACTTATGTATCTATTGTCAGTTCTCATGTGCAGCCTTATCTGAGAGCAGCATATAATAACGGGGTTTGGGGGGTATGTGGATTTATGCCTTTTTTTATTTATTTTTTATTAAAAAAACATAGTTGTTGCCTGTCGGTATGTCACTCTGCCCACGGTTCGGGCAGCATGACTCTCCAGACACTAGGTGCAGATGTTTCTCTTCTGGAAGTAAACAGTGAGGGTATGTCGGAACGTGGCAAATTTCTCTGCAGAAAATATGTCATAAATACATAAGTTTCATGTGTATTTTGCCACAGAATTTGCAGATTTGCTGCAGATTTTACCCTATGCATTACACAGGATTAGGGATGAGCGAACTTCAAGTTTTGAAGTTTGGGTATATGCTGAATTGCGTTATGGATTCCGTTACCACGGACCATAACACAATTCCATTACGGAATGCCCTTAGAGGCATTCTGTCATAATAGAAGTTTATGGCAAGCATAACAGATCCGTCCGGTTTCTGTTATGCAGGAGAGGACTGCCTTCAAAAATCCACAGCGTATACGCGTCATGGTGATATAGCCTGGAAGTTCCCATTCAATAGCTACAGGCAGAGAAGTTATATACAATATATAAGAAAATTGGATAACTTTTCTTTATATAATGAATTTACTTTATGTGCTGAAACTGGCAAATCTCTTTAAAGAGGACCTATCACCAGTTTTAATTAGGAAAGCAATACTTCATACTGCAGTCCAGGTTCAGGAGATGCCATCCTGCTATTTCTTTCATGATCTGTTCCTCTGTTGTGCTGCTATGCCCCCCATTCAGTTTTGGCGCCTAAAATGCTCATAACCAGCATGGTTATAGGGAGGAGACCTCTGCTCTTCTCAGTGGGCGCCTACTTCTCTCTATCCATTTCCTGCGGACTGTTTCTCAGCCACGGAGAAGACAAGCTACTACTGGCATCAAACTCACAAAATTACAACTTTTTGGGATTTATAGCCCTGTGTGCCACTTTTCCAAAAAGTGGGCTGAGCAGGCAGTGGGTGGGGCAACACAGGGCATAGCCCTCCCGAAACATTTATAATATTCTTATTACTCTACAATAGAAAACTGCCTAATATTATACCTGACAAAAAATGCCATGTGAATAGGTCCTAACACACTGCCTAAGATTTTTGGGTGGCGGTCAAGCCAAACATATATGTTACAAGCAAAAGTGTTCTCTAGAAGCTTATTCACACAATCTGAAAATAATGTATAGTACCTATGTGCACTCCATTTTTTTCTCATTCCAATCAATAGAAATGGCTATTCTGATCCACAAAAAATTGACAAGAATAGAAAATGCAGTGAGTTCTTTGGAACGGGTAAAAGGATCTATTTATAAAACAAATGGGTGGATGTCCTTATTGACTTGTATGGGTCAGTGGGCTGTCCTTTTAAAAAGAAAGATAGTACACAGAAGAAAAATATGTTGTGTGAATAAGATCTTATTGAATACCTGAAAACATTTATTCACTAAATTTTTAGCAACCACTTGAATGGGAGAGGAAGCTGTAATTACACTGCACCTCCGCTACATTCTAGACAGGGATGAGTGAATCGACTTTGGATGGTACATCCGAAGTCGACTCACAAAAAACTCAGTTGTAATACTGTCTGGAGTTCCCACAGTATTAGAATGTATTGGCTTCGATGAGCCAAAGTTATTACTTTGCGAAGTCGCGTGAAACTTTGTGTAATAACTCCGGGAATTAATTATTACTGTAAAAAACCTTCATACCGAACTCGGGTTTGGTTCCTTGTGGTACCTTGGAACCGAACCCGAGTTCGGTACCAAGGTTTGTTACAGTAATAATTAATTCCCGAAGTTATTACACAAAGTCTCGTGCGACTTCGCAAAGTAATAACTTCGGCTCATCGAAGCCAATACATTCTAATACTGTACGGAGCGGAAACTCTGTACAGTATTACAACAACTTTTTTGCGAAACGACTTACCATGGATTTACCATCCGAAGTCGATTCGCTCATTCCTACTAGTAAGGCCTCATGCACACGACCGTATTTTTTCACGGTCCGCAAAACGGGGTTCCGTTGGTCCGTGATCCGTGACTGTTTTTTCGTCCGTGGGTCTTCCATGATTTTTGGAGGATCCGCGGACATGAAAAAAAAGTCGTTTTGGTGTCCGTCTGGCCGTGCGGAGCCAAACGGATCCGTCCTGAATTACAATGCAAGTCAATGGGGACGGATCCGTTTGACGTTGACACAATATGGTGCAATTTCAAACGGATCCGTCCCCCATTGACTTTCAATGTAAAGTCAGAAGTTAATATACCATAGGATCGGAGTTTTCTCCAATCCGATGGTATAATTTAACTTGAAGCGTCCCCATCACCATGGGAACGCCTCTATGTTAGAATATACTGACGGATAAGAGTTAGATTGTGAAACTCATATACGACAGTATATTCTAACACAGAGGCGTTCCCATAGTGATGGGGACGCTTCTAGTTAGAATATACTACGAACTGTGTACATGACTGCCCCCTGCTGCCTGGCAGCACCAGATCTCTTACAGGGGGCTGTGATCCGCACAATTAACCCCTCAGGTGCTGCACCTGAGGGGTTAATTGTGCATATCATAGCCCCCTGTAAGAGATCAGGGGCTGCCAGGCAGCAGGGGGCAGACCCCCCTCCCTCCCCAGTTTGAATATCATTGGTGGCCAGTGTGCGGCCCCCACCCCCCTCCCTCTATTGTAATATCATTGGTGGCCAGTGTGCGGCCTCCCCCGGCCCCCCCTCCCTCACTTTATTGTATTATCATTGGTGGCCAGTGTGCGGCCCCCCCTTCCCTCTATTGTATTATCATTGGTGGCCAGTGTGCGCCCCCCCTCCCTCCCTCTATTGTAATACCATTGGTGGCCAGTGTGCGGCCTCCCCTCTCCCCCCCCCCACGATCATTGGTGGCAGCGGAGAGTTCCGATCGGAGTCCCAGTTTAATCGCTGGGGCTCTGATCGGTAACCATGGCAACCAGGACGCTACTGCAGGCCTGGTTGCCATGGTTACTTAGCAATATTACAATATTAGAAGCATCATACTTACCTGCTGCGTTGTCTGTGACCGGCCGGAAGCTCCTCCTACTGGTAAGTGACAGGTCTGTGCGGCGCATTGCTTAATGATCTGTCACTTACCAGTAGGAGGAGCTCCCGGCCGGTCACAGACAGAGCAGCAGGTAAGTATGATGCTTCTAATATTGTAATATTGCTAAGTAACCATGGCAACCAGGCCTGCAGTAGCGTCCTGGTTGCCATGGTTACCGATCGGAGCCCCAGAGCGATTAAACTGGGACTCCGATCGGAACTCTCCGCTGCCAATAATGATCGGGGGGGGGGGGGGAGAGGGGAGGCCGCACACTGGCCACCAATGGTATTACAATAGAGGGAGGGAGGGGGGGGCGCACACTGGCCACCAATGATAATACAATATAGATCAGCACCTGAGGGGTTAATTGTGTGGATCACAGCCCCTGTAAGAGATCGGGTGCTGCCAGGCAGCAGGGGGCAGTCATGTACACAGTTCGTAGTATATTCTAACTAGAAGCGTCCCCATCACTATGGGAACGCCTCTGTGTTAGAATATACTGTCGGATATGAGTTTTTCTACGAAGTGAAAACTCATCTCTGAAAAAGCTTTTATGCAGACGAATCTTCGGATCCGTCTGTATGAAAGTAACCTACGGTCACGGATCACGGATGCCAATCTTGTGTGCATCCGTGTTCTTTCACGGACCCATTGACTTGAATGGGTCCGTGAACCGTTGTCCGTCAGAAAAATAGGACAGGTCCTATTTTTTTCACGGACAGGAAACACGGATCACGGATGCGGCTGCAAAACGGTGCATTTTCCGATTTTTCCAGGGACCCATTGAAAGTCAATGGGTCCGCGAAAAAAAACGGATAACGGCACAACGGCCAAGGATGCACACAACGGTCGTGTGCATGAGGCCTAAGGTTGATGATGACACGTCGCGTGCACGAGCTTCATGGCCTTTTGAAACAGATGATTAGCAGAGATGATGGGAGTCAGACCCCCCAATCTGATACTAATGACCTATCCGAAGGATAACTTATCCGTATCATGACAACCCCTTTAAGCACCAGAAAGGATTTCTACACAACCTTAAAAAAGATATATTTTTTTTACATTAAATATCATCATGCAGACCTATAATGGATTTTTTAGTTTTTAAACAATGATTAAAAAGTAACTTGACCTCATGATGTATCAAGTACTGTGATTACTACATTAACCTACCTTGCCTATAGATGGAATAAAGAGGTTTTATTCTATTGAGCAATATTGAAGAATGAGAGGAATTTCAGTCCTAAATTAGATTTCTTTTCTACTGTAGATCGCACTGAATCCCTGGACATCTGCTGGCAGATACGAGGTACAGATGGAATTTGTTCTCATCAAATGAATGTCCCTCAGTTATCACTGAATGAATGCTGCTGTCGACAAGGTCAAGGTTGGGGTCCTAGATGTCTCTCCTGCCCACCCAGGCATGGTAAGAATATCAATACACAATAGAACGGTTTTAGAAAGTTTTTTTTTTTAACTCATAATTAGAGTTGAGCGGACACCTGGATGTTCGGGTTCGACGGGTTCGGCCGAACTTCACAAAAAAGTTCAAATTCGGGACCTGAACACTTGCCATGCTCTTAACCACATTGTGATGCCATTTGCAGCCTCTAGACCTTTCCATTACATTTTTACAGCCATTTTAGTGCTCGAATGTTCGGGTCCCCATTGACTTCAATGCAAACAAATGTGAATAGGGAAATGACTTTAAATAACATAAAATTTGTAAAAATAAAAAATAATAATCTTGATCTAGGAGGACGAGGTCCATATGGAGTAGGAGGTTGAGGAGACGGTGGACGTAGCGGTGTAGATGGAAGCAGCGGTGGAGGAGGAAGAGGTAGCCAACACTGGATTTTGGTTTTAATTTTTAGTTTTTTTTAAATTAGGGTACACTCCAAAAGAGTGTGAAATATCCAAAATACAAGAATTAGCAATTGCGCTGTAGCATAACTATGGCTGGTTAAGGCCGGTGTACATGTCTATTCTGCACAAGGTACGGACAAGTCCTGTGGGATCCATGCCTGGTTCATTTTAATGAACGTGAGCTTGTCCACATAGGCTGTGGACAGGCGGCTGCGCTTGTCTGTGATGACGCCTCCTGCCGTGCTAAACACACGTTCAGATAATACACTGGCCGCAGGGCAGGCCAGCGCCTCCAAGGCGTAAAGGGCAAGCTCAGGCCATGTGCCCTATTTGGAGACCCAGAAGTTGAAGGGGCCAGACCCGTCATTCAGTACGTGTAGGCGTGTGCACACATACTGCTCCACCATGTTGGTGAAATGCTGTCTCTAGCTAAGACGTTCCATATCAGATGGTGGTGCTGGTTGTTGTGGCATGCTGACAAAGCTTTTCCACATTTCGGCCATGCTAACCCTGCCTTCTGAGGTGCTGGCGGTGCCCCAGCTGCGTTGGCGACCTCTTCCTCCTAATCTGCCTTCGCCTTGTGCTTCCACTGTGCCCCCACTGTCAGGTGGGAATGCCACCAGCAGCGCGTCTAACAGCGTGCGCTTGTACTCGCGCATCTTACAATCACGCTCCAGTGACGGAATTAAGGACGGTACATTGTTCTTGTAACGGGGATCGAGCAGCGTGGCCACCCAGTAATCAGCACAAGTTAGAATGTGGGAAACTCAGAGACACTGCAGCATGTAATCGCTCATGTCTGCCAGGCTGCCCAGAGGCAACGAAAAGCTGTCCTCTGTGGAAGATGTATCGTCTGTGTCCTCTGTATCCCACCAGCCACGCACCAGTGATGGCCATGAGCTGGTCTTGGTGCCACCCTGCTGTGAACTTGGTTCCTCCTCCTCCATCTCCTCCTCCTCCTCATCCTCCAGAACTGTGCCCTAGCTGGACAATTGTGTACCTGGCATTTATGGGTGCAGGAACCCACCCTCGGAGCAACTTGTGAATGACTGGCCAGAAACCCTATGAAATGATCCCTCTTTCTCCTCCTCCTCCTGTGCCACATCCTCTTCCATCATCGCCAGCAGAGTTTTTTTCAAGGAGGCAAAGAAGTGGGATAGTAACGCTGAGAACGATGTTATCGGCACTGGCCATGTTGGTGGAGTACTCGAAACAGCTCAACAAGGAACAGAGGTCTCGCATGGAGGCCCAGTCATTGGTGGTGAAGTGGTGCTGTTCCGCAGAGCGACTCACCCGTGCGTGCTGCAGCTGAAACTCCACTATCGCCTGCTGCTGCTTGCACAGTCTGGCCAGCATGTGCAAGGTGGAGTTCCACCTTGTGGGCACGTCGCATATGAGGCGGTGAGCGGGAAGGCCGAAGTTACGCTACATCGCTGACTGACGATCAGCAGCAGGGTGAGCACGCCGAAAGCGTGCACAGACGGCCCGCACTTTATGCAGCAGCTCTGACATATCGGGGTAATTTTTAAGGAATCTCTGCACCACCAAATTCAGCACATAAGCCAGGCAAGGGATGTGCGTCAAACCGGCTAGTCCCAGAGCTGCTACGAGATTTCGACCATTATCGCACACCACCAGGCCGGGCTTGAGGCTTACTGGCACCAACCACTCATCGGTCTGTTGTTCAAGGCCCGTCCACAGCTCCTGCGCGGTGTGGGATTTGTCCCCCAAACAGATACGTTTTAAAACTGCCTGCTGTTGTTTACTCCTGGCTGTGCTGAAGTTGGTGGTGAAGGTGTTACGCTGACTGGATAAAGAGCCGGTAGAGGATGAGGAAGCGGAGTAGGAGGAGGAAGCAACAGGAGGCAAACTGAAGTGCCCTGCAATCCTCGGTGGTGGAAGGAAATGCGGCAAACTGCTATCGGCCTCAAGCCCAGCCACCACTCCATTTACCCAGTGTGCTGTTATGGAGCTATAACGTCCCTGACCGTGCTTACTGGTCCAAGTATCCGTAGTGAGGTGCACCTTGCCACAGATGGCGTTGCGCAGTGCACACCTGATTTTGTCCCCCACTTGGTTGTGTAGGGAAGTGATGGCACGCCTGGAAAAATAGTGGCAGCTGGGCACGATGTACTGTGGGACAGCCACCGCCATAAGGCTTTTAAAACTCTCTGTCTCCACCAGACAGAATGACAGCATTTCAAAGGCCAGTAATTTTGAAATGTTGGCATTCAGGGCCAGGGATCACGGGTGGGTAGGGGGGTACTTCCTCTTCCGCTCCAGTGTTTGGGAGATGGAGAGCTGAACGCTTCCGTGGGACATTGTGGAGATGCTTGGTGACCCAGGTGGTGGTGTTGCTGGCAGATCCTCTGTTTGCAGGGTGGCAGATGGCACTGTCACTCCAGAGGTGGATGAAGAGGCCGAGACTGCAGCAGAAGAGAAAGCAGGAGGAGCCAGAGACCTTTCTTGGTTTTTGAGGTGTCTACTCCACTGCAGCTCGTGCTTTACACTTAGATGCCTGGTCATGCAGGTTGTGCTCAGGTTGAGAACGTTTATGCCTCGCTTCAGGCTCTGATTTCACAGCGTGCAAACCACTCGTGTCTTGTCGTCAGCACATTGTCTAAAGAACTGCCACGCCAGGCAACTCCTTGGAGCTGGCTTTGGTGTGCTCGGTCCCTTGCTGCGGTAGGCAGTAGCAGGCGTACTGTCTAGGGGACGGCCGCTCCATTTTTGCACCCTGCTCCCTCTTCTGCTGTGCTGGTGGCTCTGTGCGACAACCGCCTCTTCCTTTAGGCCTGAACAAATACCTCTGCAGGTTCTGTCGCCTACTCGCACCTGAGGAAGGTGTTTCACTTGTGCGTGTAGCTGGCACAGATCGACCACGTCCTCTCCCTCCAACAGGAGCTCCACCAGCAGCACCACGACCAGGGCCATGTCCCTTAATTGACGCTGTCCTCATATTTCTCAAATTTAGGATCTTGCCCAAATTGGGTGTTTTTTTAATAGCAGAATTAAACAACAGTATCTAAAGGGTGTATCTCACACGTACAGATGCAGACTAGGCCGCAATTAAAGTTTTTTGCCCTAAATGGGAGTTTTTTTAATAGTAGAATAGAACAACAGTATGTAAAGGGTGTATCTCACAATGACATATGCAGCAAAGGCTGAAAAATTTAGTTTTTTGCCCTAAATGGGTGTTTTTCTAATGGGTGTTTTTCTAATACACACACACAGGGGGGAGAATAGTGACCACTGCGCTCCACCCTCCCCCCTGGCCCTGCCTACTTGCCTCACAAGTCCTGATGACAGGGGACAACTGGACAGCAGTCCCTAGCTTAGAATACGTGCTGGGAGGACAGACAAGACAAACAACGGATAGTGAACGGACCGAGTCAATACAAAGAGACCAACGAAGTAAAAATGGAGTAAGCAGAGAATAGTCAGGAAAAGCTGGGGTTGGAATACCAGGAGAGCAGCGCAATACACGAGGAGCAGGCAGCGGATCGTCAGGGAACACAGGAACAGGTAAGTATGCCAGGTAACAGAATCGCAAATGAACCTAATTAACAGGCAACCGGTGGTCAGCAGGCTGCCTGTTAAATACTGACTAGCTGGGGTCATGTGACGTGGCCAGCATCACATGACCCACGCTACTGAATACAGCTGAGCACCGAGTGCCCAGCTTGGTGCTCAGACCTCCCCTCGCTCCAGCACAGAGGCGGGACGCCGACAGCGCTGAGGAGAGCGAGCGCCTCGTCGGCGTCCCGTGACAGTATCCCTGTAAATATGGTAAAGCAAGGCCTCCATCAGTTTCAGCTAACGACAGATATCTTTGTTTAATTCGAACCCTTTTTCTGCCCTATATCAAAT
Source organism: Bufo bufo (assembly GCF_905171765.1). Lineage (NCBI taxonomy): Eukaryota > Metazoa > Chordata > Amphibia > Anura > Bufonidae > Bufo > Bufo bufo. The sequence continues at coordinate 88,241,744 of NC_053398.1, read as the reverse complement.
CATTAATTAGTTTCTCCAACAAGTTGCAAAAAATTTCATCAATCCACATGGGGCTAGTGCCCATCACATACAGTATCAAAGGCAACAGAATCATTTTGACTAATACAATTCTATCAGCTTGTGAGAGAGGTAGTTTCTGCCAAATCCTGACCTTCTCTTTTATTTTATTTATCATAGGGGTAACATTTTACCCAGTGTAATCATGTAACTGCGTACCAATTTTAATCCCTAAGTAATCCAAATGATCCGACGGCGACAGTACCCGCACTTTGATATCTCTTTGTGAGGCACTATGGTTCAAAGGGAGAAGTACAGATTTAGACCAATTTATCTCGTACCCCGCCAATTGACTGTACTCATCAATTATCTGAATGACGCGGGGCACGGCCCTTCACCCGTCATTCAAGTACAGCAAAACATCATCCGCATATAAACTGATCTTGTCTTTTGCCCCGTTTCCCCTGAACCCCTCTATCCCATCATCCAATCTAACTCTACAGGCAAAAGGTTCCATAAAGATTGCGAAGAGTAGGGGGGAAAGGGGGCAACCCTGCCGAGTGCCTCGCTGCAAATGGATAGCAGGCAAAAACACCCTATTGATATTAATTCTCGCTGTCGGCCTGCAGTACAATAGCCGGATCAAATCAATAAAACTATTTCCCAGGTTCATCCTATGCATAGTCTGCCAGAGGAAGGACCACTCCACCCTGTCGAAAGCCTTCGCGGCATCTAAAGACAGGATGGAGCGGTCCTCCCCAATCTGAATGTTCAGAAACGCTCTTCGTATATTGGTCTGAATTTGCCGTCCGGGAATGAGCCCTGTCTGATCTGCATGCACCAAGCTATTTATTACTCTTTTCAATCGGTTTGCCAGAAGCTTAGCCACTATCTTATAGTCCGTATTGATAACGATATGGGTCGATATGACCCAATATCGTTCCCATCTTTACCTTTTTTCAAGATTAAAGTGACTACTGCCTCCATTAGAGATGGAGGCAGTTTCCACGCTGATTGGGATTAATTTACTACCTGCAATAGACCTGGCAGTAGCACATCCTCATGGAACTTGTAGATATCAAATGGGAGACCATCTGCCCTGGTGATGAGGTCCCCTTAATCCAGGATATCACTTCCTGCAACTCTCTCAGTTGGATGGGGGAATTCAGTATCACTGACTCCTGCTCTGAAAGGGAGGGGATCTTAGTCTGCTGCAAATAGAGCTCTATAGACTTCTCTTTACCATTTATCTTTGATCTGTATAAAGTATTGAAGTATTTAACAAATTCACGCTCAATTTCCTCTGGATTATGGGTTATCTGCCCCGAACTTGTTTTAATCTGTCTAATTTTATTACAGCTCCTTTGATTTGCAATAATCGAGGAAAGTAATATCCCCAGTTTACCAGCCTCACAATAATATTTCTGGCCTTGAAAAAAACAACTTATGTTGTGCCTTATTCATCATGAAGTTTGTATATTTATCTTTAGCTATTTTAACCTGAGCCCGATGTTTAAGCTTCTCCTCCAAACCTTTCACTTTTTTAGAAAATTCTGATATCTTCACTCTGATTTTACTATAATATAGGCCACAAAGGAACGCTTTCATCGCATTCCACATGTTAAGGGGGGAATATTATTCACCAATATTTATGCAAATATCGATAATTAATATTCATAAATGGGGGGAGCCGTCTATTGATGACTCCGCCCATTTATACCTAAATAAACATAAAACACTACTGATTACCTCTGATTGCCTATACACTACACTGAACTACACTACGTGCGACATACCATAACTATACTACGGCGGCGACTAGTAAAAACACCATACACTGTATTATGAACAATAAGGAATATTTATTACACAATACAATTATACAAGTCTAACAATATGCTATATCTATATATATTCATAGATCAATGGATATGAATATATATACATACAGAAGTACACACCGCAGTATAGAAATGGTACTACAATAAACACAATACAAGCCTAACTACTCTACACAGCACAATCCCAAATTCCACCCCACACACTATCTATATAATACAATAATACATTCGCATACACACAAATATCAGTAACCCACCCGCCTGACTAATCACTGTCCCTATGGGGTACAAGGAGTTAAACACAATGGTGGCTCTGCAGGGGATTAATACCTGCAGGCCAAGGGACACAGGGTTATGAGTTATCAGGGCAGTGGTAGCAGGGATCAGGCATTGAAGGGTTAATGGTCAGGACTCTGCAGGGACAGGGCAATGCAGAGGTTAATGCTCTGCAGGGATTTATTCACACACTATATGTCACAGTCTAATATTTGCTTATAATTATATATATCTATATCAATGGAATAGATATATATATTTATAGCAGCACACAACAATATAAGTACACACGCTATACCAATACACTATTACGGTCCCAAGTCCTCCCCAACATCATACACTTTACCAGCAGCCCACCCAATCCTGACAATATACTATCCCTACGGGGAATAACCAGGGGTTATTACGGAACAGGGGATATGAGGGATCTACAATCCTAGGGGAACACAGGGGATATTAGGATTATAGGGGGACTCAGGGCAGGAGAGGTTAAGGGTAACCAAGGGTTATACAGGGGGTGACTGGGCTGCTTCCAGGGTACAGGCTCATCAAGGATTAATGCTGAGACATGAAGTCAGCAGCCAGGGGTTAGGGGATGGTTGGTACTCAGCCATTTTTCAGGGCCATGTGGCCTCTCTTCAGGGAGCAGCTCCCATATGTCTCTGATTGTAGTCCAGATTCCAAGAGCAAGAGCCTCTGCCCTGACTTTGGGTTTTATAGCTCAAAAGCAGCCCCCCTCCTCCTTCTTCAACAGGAGGGTGATGACATCATCGTGGGGTCGTGTGACGGAATGCTAGAGCTGAAACAAAGGACTTCCTGCTGTAAGCCTCCAGCTGCTACAAAATAACATCACACACTCCCACGTCATAAACGAACCAGGCTGATCAATATATATATATATATATGTACACATATACACTACACAACCTGGGGATACTTAGGTATATACATCCATATAGATGTTTGGGGCACATCTACCTGCATGTACATATACACAATATCATAAATGGGCAGTAATAAGCCCACCTGCATATGGATATATTATACATAGAGATGTATGCTGACAAGGGGGCATACATACATCTCCATGTATACACCCATACCACCTGGACCGGCCCATGCAAAAGGGCCAATATACATGCATATATGTAAGGGCATATATACATATATATTTAAATCCAAACTTCCCTCAACACCACACAAAATGGATGTGAGTTGATCCTATATTTTGAGACCAGAATTGAGATATTTCTTTCCAGATCAACTCATAATTAGAGATGGCCTTGCGGTTCGCCAGGCGGTCGTTTCGCAACGAACTTTGCGTGTTCGCGATTCGCCGAACATATGAAGATATTCGCGCCGCCATATTCTTTTACATTGTGAAGAACTTTGACCCATGACACATCCATCAGGTGGTACAGGACAGCCAATTGAGACGTTTCAGCACATGGACATACCCCCTACGTTATGAATAAACCTGATCTGGCTGCCATTTTGCATTCAGGGTTTTGCCAGTGTAGGGAGAGGTTGCTGTGTGGAGCAGGGACAGGCTGTTAGGGACACCAAACGCTAGCTAATAGGGCCACAAAAGTCATTTTAAGGACTGGTATAGGTGTTTTATCGATAGGTGTGATACTTAGAGGGGTGCGATATACTAATAATATACTTTTATAATGAGTCAAAAACACATAGATCTATATAGTGATCACCTGGAAGTCAGGGGCCTAGGGGCTAGGGGCTTACTAGGGCCATTTTTATATAGGGTAAGGTTCCGGACATGGTCGCTCTTATCAGGGCGGGTGGTCTGTGGTTATCGCTATCAGGGACAAAATAGTACCCCCCTGTAGGTCAATATCAGGGACAGTTCTTTGCCCACCCTGTCCTTCAATACCACATCATCATCAAGCCCAGGGATAGATGTTTTTTGCTTTCCCTCCTGGATTCATGGAAGTGCACTGGAACCCCCCGGTTTGTGGTAGGACATATGGTTTCTGATTTGGTGCCGCCGAGCACCTGATTTAGTGCCGCCGAGCATCTGATTTAGTGCCGCCGAGCACTTGTTATTGCCTACCATGTCTATGCTTTTTGCTTAACTTTAATAATTACATTTATTTTCATTTTGAGGGATATCTTTTCCATTCACACGTCCGCTAAATGGGTCCGCATCCGGGTGCAATTATTTCTTGGCTGCAAATATCAGCTGAAGGTTTTTCAGGTTCGCCTGCCATTAAAATAAATGGGACCCGCGTTCGCGAACCGTCCCGGCAGATGTTCGTCCATCACTACTCGTAATTAGGGTTGAGCGAACCCGAACTGTAAAGTTCGGGTTCGTACCGAACTTTAGGATTTTTGGACCCCGAACCCGAACTTTTCAGTAAAAGTTCGGGTTCGGTGTTCAGCGATTTAATGGCACTTTTTGAAAGGCTGCAGAGCAGCGAATCAACAAGCGTTTTACTCTTGTGCCCTTAGAAGCCATCACAGCCATGCCTACTAATGGCATGGCTGTGATTGGCCAGTGCAGCACGTGACCCAGCCTCTATATAAGCTGGAGTCACGTAGTGCTGCACGTCACTCTGCTGTGCTTAGTGTAGGGAGAGGATGCTGTTGCTGTGAGGGAGAGAATAGGAAAGAATCTTTAATCTGAAGTGCTTGTTAACTCAGCGATCTACATAGATTTTGTTTTGTGGGTGCAGTGCACAATCTTATTACCCTGCCCTGAGCCCAGTGACACAGAAAAATAACTTTTATCCATCTGTTAGTTAGGTGAGCGGCGGCGGCCATTTTATGCAAGTTTAGTGTACCAGCACAGCATATGTGCATTTGTATCAAATACAAGCAATTATATTCTGGGTTTAAAAAATCACCCATTTTTGGCAATACCCTACATCTGGAGCCTATGCTGCAATTGTTAGTGTGAAATACAAGCTTGAAATACTGCAATAATATTCTGGGTTTGAAAAAACACCCATTTTTGGCAATATCCTACATCTGGTGCCTTTGCAGCATTTGTCAGTGTGAAATAGAAGCTTGAAATACTTCAATAATTTTCTGGGTTTAAAAAAACACCCATTTTTGGCAATACCCTAATCTGGGGCCTTTGCTGTATTTGTCAGTGTGAAATACAAGCTTGAAATACTTCAATAATTTTCTGGGTTTTAAAAAACACCCATTTTTGGCAATATCCTACATCTTGGGCCTATGCTGCATTTGTTAGTGTGAAAAACAAGCTTGAAATATTGCAATAATATTCTTGGTTTAAAAAAAACACCCATTTTCGGCAAAATACTAAATTTGCAGCCTTTCCTGCATCTGTCAGTGGGAAATACACACGTTAGATTCTGCTGTTATATTCTGGTATAAAAAAAATACCCATTTTGGGCCAAATACTAAATTTGCGGCCTTTGCTGCATCTGTCAGTGTGAGATACAAGCTTGAAATACTGCAATAATATTCTAGGTTTAAAAAAACACCCTTCTTTGGCAATACCCTACATCGGGGGCCTTTTCAGCATTTGACAGTGTGAAATACAAGCTAAAAATACTGCCTTAATATTCTTGGTTTAAAAAAAATAACATTTTTGGCAATACCCTACATCAGGGGCCTTTGCTGCATTTGTCAGTGTGAAATACAAGCTTGAAATACTGCAATAATATTCTGGGTTTAAAAAAACACCCATTTTGGGCCAAATACTAAATTTGCGGCCTTTGCTGCATCTGTCAGTGTGAGATACAAGCTTGAAATACTGCAATAATATTCTAGGTTTAAAAAAACACCCTTCTTTGGCAATACCCTACATCGGGGGCCTTTTCAGCATTTGACAGTGTGAAATACAAGCTAAAAATACTGCCTTAATATTCTTGGTTTAAAAAAAATAACATTTTTGGCAATACCCTACATCAGGGGCCTTTGCTGCATTTGTCAGTGTGAAATACAAGCTTGAAATACTGCAATAATATTCTGGGTTTAAAAAAACACCCATTTTGGGCAAAATACTAAATTTGCGGCGTTTGCTGCATTTGTCAGTGTGGAATACACGCGTTAGATACTGCTGTTATATTCTGTTATTAATAAAACACCCATTTTGGGCCATATTCAAAATTTGCGGCTTTTGCTGCATCTGTCAGAGTGAAATACACGTGTTAGATACTGCATTTATATTCTGTTATAAAAAAAACACCCATTTTAGGCAAAATACAAAATTTGCGGCCTTTGCTGCATCTGTCAGTGTGGAATACACGCGTTAGATACTGCTGTTATATTCTGAAATTAAAAAAACACCCATTTTGGGCCAAATACAAAATTTGCAGCCTTTGCTGCATCTGTCAGTGTGAAATAAAAGCTTAAAATACTGCAATAATATTCTGGGTTTTAAAAAACGCCCATTTTTGGCAATACCCTACATCAGGGGCCTTTTCAGCATTTGTCACGGTGAAATACAAGCTAGAAATACTGCCATATTATTCTGGGTTTAAAAAAAACACCCATTTTTGGCAATACCCTACATCAGGGGCCTTTGCTGTATTTGTCAATGTGAAATACAAGCTTGAAATACTGCAATAATATTCTGGGTTTAAAAAAAATACTAAATTTGCGGCGTTTGATGCATCTGTCAGTGTGAAATACACGCGTTAGATACTGCTGTTATATTCTGTTATTAATAAAACACCCATTTTGGGCGAAATTCTAAATTCGCGACTTTTGCTGCATCTGTCAGAGTGAAATACACGCGTTAGATACTGCTGTTATATTCTGTTATAAAAAAAAACACCAATTTTGGGCAAAATACTAAATTTGCGGAGAATGAGGAGAGCGTCAATTAAGGGACGTGGCCCCGGTTGTGGTGCTGCTGGTGGAGCTTCTGTTGCAGTGAGAGGACGTGGTCGATCTGTGCCAGATACACGCACAAGTGAAACACCTTTCGTCAGGTGCGAGTAGGCGACAGAACCTTCAGCGTTATTTGGTCGGGCCTAAAGCAGCTCTACGAATGGTGAGGCCAGAACAAGTACAGGCGATTAGTAGATTAGGTTGCTGACAGTGCCTCCAGTTCCTTCACATTGTCTCCATAGGTGTGCGCAGCCTATTGCATTAGGGTGTGCACCATAAAGCACAAACACACGCCGCGCGCGCGCGCGTGTGTGTATATATATATATATATATATATATATATATATATATATATATATATATACACATATACACATACACACAAATACACTAAGGGGTATGAGGGTACATTATTATACAGGGGTAATATACCTTATATTATATGTTATATTACCCCTTCATCATGTGCCCTGAGATAGCCCTCCTCAGTTATATTACCCCTGTATAATAATGTACCCTAATACTCCTTAGTTTTACCCCCTGTATAATTTACCCTGATCCTTCAGTTATATTACCCCCTGTAATTTACCCTGATACCCCTCAGTTATACAGTATCATATAACTGAGGGGTATCAGGGTACATTATACAGGGGTGTAATTGAGGAGGGGTAGCAAGCAGCAGGGAACATACAGGGCAGAGTTCCAGTGGTGTAGCGTGGGTTGTTAGCACCCGGGGCAAGCCAAGTATTTCTCCCCCCAATCTGTGGACACGCCCCTTTTTACAAATAATGCAGTAGATGTCACCTGCAGTCCTATGTAACACCACAGATAACACAGTGATAACTGAGTACAGATAATGTAGCAGATGTCACCTGCAGTCCTATGTAACACCACAGATAACACAGTGGTAACTCTCTGAGTACAGATAATGTAGTAGACGGGTATGAGGCCCCAGAATTCAGAACACGCACAGTGTGACCTGAAGTCTGGGACCGGACTGCGGCAGTGTGGGCTAAATCCTATAGCCACTATGGTCCTATAGTGTGGGCTAAATCCTATAGTCCAATGACAAAGAAATGAAAAGTCTCAGAACAGTATCATTTCAATGGTAGGTTTATTGTAACAGTGGCAGATAGCACATCAAAAGGAAAATCGAAAAAATAACTTTAAATAAAAGATAGCAACTGATTTGCATTTCATTGAGTGAAATAAGTATTTGAACCCTCTAACAAAAAAAGACTTAATACTTGGTGGAAAAACCCTTGTTTGCAAGCACAGAGGTCAAACGTTTCTTGTAATTGATGACCAAGTTTGCGCACATTTTAGGAGGAATGTTGGTCCACTCCTCTTTGCAGATCATCTCTAAATCCCTAAGGTTTCGAGGCTGTCTCTGTGCAACTCTGAGCTTGAGCTCCCTCCATAGGTTTTCGATTGGATTAAGGTCCGGAGACTGACTAGGCCACTCCATGACCTTAATGTGCTTCTTCTTGAGCCACTCCTTTGTTGCCTTTGCTGTATGTTTTGGGTCATTGTCGTGCTGGAACACCCATCCACGACCCATTTTCAGTTTCCTGGCAGAGGGAAGGAGGTTGTCGCTCAGGATTTCACGATACATGGCTCCGTCCATTTTCCCGTTTATGCGAATAAGTTGTCCTGTGCCCTTAGCAGAAAAACACCCCCAAAGCAAAATGTTTCCACCCCCATGCTTGACGGTGGGGACGGTGTTTTGGGGGTCATAGGCAGCATTTTTCTTCCTCCAAACACAGCGAGTTGAGTTAATGCCAAAGAGCTCTATTTTGGTCTCATCAGACCACAGCACCTTCTCCCAGTCACTCTCTGAATCATTCAGGTGTTCATTGGCAAACTTCAGACGGGCCTGCACATGTGCCTTCCTGAGCAGGGGGACCTTGCGAGCCCTGCAGGATTTTAATCCATTGCGGTGTAATGTGTTTCCAATGGTTTTCTTGGTGACTGTGGTCCCTGCTAATTTGAGGTCATTAACTAACTCCTCCCGTGTAGTTCTAGGATGCTTTTTCACCTTTCTCAGAACCATTGACACCCCACGAGGTGAGATCTTGCGTGGAGCCCCAGAGCGAGGTCGATTGATGGTCATTTTGTGCTCCTTCCATTTTCGAACAATCGCACCAACAGTTGTCACCTTCTCTCCCAGCTTCTTGCTAATGGTTTTGTAGCCCATTCCAGCCTTGTGCAGGTCTACAATTTTGTCTCTGACATCCTTGGACAGCTCTTTGGTCTTTCCCATGTTGGAGAGTTTGGAGTCTGCTTGATTGATTGATTCTGTGGACAGGTGTCTTTTATACAGGTGACTAGTTAAGACAGGTGTCCTTAATGAGGGTGACTAATTGAGTAGAAGTGTCTAACCACTCTGTGGGAGCCAGAACTCTTAATGGTTGGTAGGGGTTCAAATACTTATTTCACTCAATGAAATGCAAATCAGTTGCTATCTTTTATTTAAAGTTATTTTTTCGATTTTCCTTTTGATGTGCTATCTGCCACTGTTACAATAAACCTACCATTGAAATGATACTGTTCTGAGACTTTTCATTTCTTTGTCATTGGACAAACTTACAAAATCAGTGAGGGGTCAAATAATTATTTCCGCCACTGTATGTGGATGGACATTACATATAATGGTGCACACTATACAGTAGAGTACAGCAGCACATACCTGTTACATCCAGTGACGTCTCCTGTGATGTAGACCTTCCTCAACGTCTTCATTCGGAGATAAGACCGTCATGATACCTTCTTTCAGCCGCGTCTCTGCAGAGTTTCACAGAAAAATGTTTAGATTTCTCACTTTACTATCATCCTCAGATAACAGACCTCCCCTCCACCCGTAGTGCCCATAAGTATAATGCCCTCTGTATAATTATAATATATACTGGCCCCTCTGTGTTGTTATTATTCTTAATATTATAATGGCCCCCTCTGTATTAGGCTCCATTCACATGTCCGCAAAATGTGTCCGCATCCATTCCGCAATTGTGCAGAACGGGTGCGGACCCATGCATTCTCCATGGGGACGGAATGGATGCGGAAAGCAGACAGTGTGCTCTTCGCATCCGCATTTCCGGAGCGGCCTGCCGAACTTCCGGTCCGCGGCTCTGGAAAAAAATAGAACATGTCCTATTCTTGTCCGCAGCTGTGGACAAAAATAGGCTGTTCTATGGGGGTGCCTGGTGGGTGTGTTGCGGATCCGCAAAACACTGCGGACTTGTGAATGAACCCTAATAGTAATAATTATGGCGCTCTTCAGCCCCTCCAGCATACAGTCCCATGTAAAATACATCACTCCTTGCCTTCAGCCCCTCCAACATACAGTCCCATGTAAATAATATCACCCTTCCTCTCTTCTCTGCCTGCCTTGAGCCCCTTCAGCATACAGTCCCATGTAAAATACATCACGCCCTGCCTTCAGCCCCTCCACCATACAGTCCCATGTAAAATACTAAACTACCCCGGCCTTCAGCCCTTCCAGCATACAGTCCCATGTAAAATAATATCACCCCTCCTGCATTCAGCCCCTCCAGCATACAGTCCCATGTAAAATACATCACTATCTCTGCCTTTAGCCCCTCCAGCATACAGTCCCCAGGTAAATAATATCACTTTACCCCCTCTCATCAGACCCCTCTAACCTTCTGCTCCTCTCTGCAAGGTGCTCTGTTGAATTTCCTGCATATCTTGAGGCCCCGCCCCCTGTATGACGAGACTCCGCCTCTTTCCCGACATCATACCTCCCTAGAGCAAATCCATTCTAGCGCTCTACTGTCTCATAGGCGTCAGACCCTTAGCCTGAAGCCTATGTGAAGGATCGCATCAGGAGTTGGCAGATGGCAGTGCAGCACGGAGGTGATGATTAGGATGTGCCCAGGCACACCCGGCACACCCCGTGCGCACGCCTATGATTGTCTCCCACCCAGTCTCCTGCTGAAAGATCAGAGTTAGGACCTGCTGCCGATGTCCATCAGTCTTTCACCTCACCCCCTTGCAAATCAGCCAAGCAGTCTGAGCCCCAAGTCATGCAGCAGTCTCTTCTGCTTTTTAATGACTCTGTTAGCAGGGTTTCCCAGGGCCATCCACCTAGCCCTGCCCAAGAAGTGGAAGAGATTGAGTGCACCGATGCCCAACCACTTATGTTTCAAGATGAGTACATGGGAGGACCACCGCAGCACGTCTCGGATGATGACGAAACACAGGTGCCAACTGCTGTGGCTTTCTGCAGACCGACAAGGAGGGCAGGGGTGAAGACTGGGTGGAAGATGATGTGGAGGACGATGTGGTCCTCGACCCCACATGAAATCAAGGTCATGCGAGTGACCTGTGTAGTTCAGAGGAAGAGGCGGTGGTCGCACAGCAGAAGAGGGAGCAGGGTGCAAAAGCGGAGCAGCCATCCCCTAGACAGTATGCCTGCTACTGCCCAACGCAGCAAGGGACCGAGCACACCAAAGCCAGCTCCAAGGAGTTCCCTGGCGTGGCAGTTCATCAGACAATGTGCTCACGACAAGACACGAGTGGTTTGCACGCTGTGCAATCAGAGCCTGAAGCGAGGCATAAACGTTCTCAACCTGAGTACAATCTGCATGACCAGGCATCTAAGTGCAAAGCACGAGCTGCAGTGGAGTAGACACCTCAAAAACCAAGAAAGGTCTCTGGCTCCTCCTGCTTCCTCTTCTGCTGCAATCTCGGCCTCTTCATCCACCTCTGGAGTGACAGTAGCACCTGCCACCCCGCAAACAGAGGATCTGCCAGCAACACCACCACCTGGGTCACCAAGCATCTCCACAATATCCCACGGAAGCGTTCAGCTCTCCATATGCCAAACACTGGAGCGGAAGAGGAAGTACCCCCCGACCCACCCGCGATCCCTGGCCCTGAATGCCAGCATTTCAAAATTCCTGGCCTTTAAAATGCTGTCATTCCGTCTGGTGGAGACAGAAAGTTTTAAAAGCCTTATGGTGGTGGCTGTCCCACAGTACGTCATGCCCAGCTGCCACTACTTTTCCAAGCGAGCCATCCCTTCCCTGCACAACCAAGTGGGGGACAAAATCAGGTGTGCACTGCGCAACGCCATCTGTGGCAAGGTCCACCTAACTACGGATACGTGGAACAGTAAGCACGGTCAGGTAAGTTATATCTCCATAACAGCACACTGGGTAAATGCAGTGGCGAATGGGCCTGAGGTGGATAGCAGTTTGCTGCATGTCCTTCCACCACCAAGGATTGCAGGGCGCTTCAGTTTGCATCCTGTTGCTTCCTCCTCCGCTTCCTCATCCTCTACCGCCTCCTCATCCGGTCAGCGTAACACCTTCACCCCCAACTTCAGCACAGCCAGAGGTAAACGACAGCAGTTTTATAACGTATCTGTTTGGGGGACAAACCCCACACCACGCAGGAGCTGTGGACGGGCATGGAACAACAGACTGATGAGTGGTTGGTGCCAGTGAGCCTTAAGCCCGGCCTGGTGGTGTGCGATAATGGGCGAAATCTTGTAGCAGCTCTGGGACTAGCCGGTTTGACGCACATCCCTTGCCTGTCGCATTTGCTGAATTTGGTGGTGCAGAGGTTCCTTAAAAATTACCCCGATATGTCAGAGCTGCTGCAGAAAGTGCGGGCCGTCTGTGGGCGCTTTCAGCGTTCTCATCCTGCTGCTGCTCACCTGTCGGCGCTCACCGCCTCATCTGCGACATGCCCACAAGGTGGAACTCCACCTTGCACATGGTGGCCAGACTGTGCGAGCAGCAACAGGCAATAGTGGAGTTTCAGCTGCAGCACGCAATGGTGAGTCGCTCTGCAGAACAGCACCACTTCACCACCAATGAGTGGGCCTCCATGCGAGACCTATGTGCCTTGTTGCGCTGTTTCGAGTACTTCACCAACATGGCCAGTGCCGATGACGCAGTTCTCAGCGTTACTATCCCACTTCTATGCCTCCTTGAAAAAACGCTTCGGGCGATGATGGAAGAGGATGTGGCACAGGAGGAGGAGGAGGAGGAAGAGGGATAATTTCATAGGGTTTCAGGCCAGTCATTCACAAGTGGCTCCGAGGGTGGGTTCCTGCACCCATAAACGCTAGGTACACAATTGTCCAGCCAGGGCACAGTTCTGGAGGATGAGGAGGTGGAGGATGAGGAGGAGGAGATGGAGGAGGAGTAACCGTGTTCACAGCAGGGTGGCACCCAGACCAGCTCATGGCCATCACTGGTGCATGGCTGGGGGGATACAGAGGGCACAGACGATACACTTCCCACAGAGGACAGCTTGTCGTTGCCTCTGGGCAGCCTGGCACACATGAGTGATTACATGCTGCAGTGTCTCCGCAACGACCGCCGAGTTGGCCACATTCTAACTTGTGCTGATTACTGGGTGGCCACGCTGCTGGATCCCCGTTACAAGGACAACGTACTGCCCTTAATTCCGTCACTGGAGCGTGATTGTAAGATGCGCGAGTACAAGCGCACGCTGGTAGACGTGCTGCTGGTGGCATTCCCACCTGACAGCGGGCGCACAGTGGAAGCACAAGGCGAAGGCAGAGGAGGAGGAAGAGGTCTCCAATGCAGCTGGGGCACCACCAGCACCTCAGAAGGCAGGGTTAGCATGGCCGAAATGTGGAAAAGCTTTGTCAGCACGCCACAACAACTAGCACCACAAGCTGATATGGAACATCTTAGCAGGAGGCAGCATTTCAGCAACATGGTGGAGCAGTATGTGTGCACACGCCTGCAAGACGGGTCTGCCCCCTTAAATTCTGGGTCTCCAAATTGGGCACATGGCCTGAGCTTTCCCCTTATGCCTTGGAGGTGCTGGCCTGCTCTGCAGCCAGTTTATTGTCTGAACGTGTGTTTAGCACGGCAGGGGACGTTATCACAGACAAGCACAGTCGCCTGTCCACAGCCAATGTGGACAAGCTCACATTCATTAAAATGAACCAGGCATGGATCCCACAGGACTTGTCCGTACCATGTGCAGAATAGGCATATATACCAGCCCTACCCAGCCATTGTTATACTACAGCGCTCATTGTTGTATTTTTGATATTTCACACTGTTTTGCGGTGTACCCTAATAAAAACTAAAATATTATATATTAAAACCAAAAACCAGTGTTGGCTACCTCGTCCTCCTCCACCGCCACTTCCACCTACACCGCTACGTCCACCGCCTCTTCAACCTCCTACTCCATATGGACCTCCACCTCATACATCAAGATTATTTTTTTTAATTTGTAGGTATTTTATTTTATGTCATTTTACTAATTTGTATATTAAATTTTCGGGTGAAATTTGCCAATTTTTGGCTGTGATATATCCCTGCTCTACCTTCTAGACAGGTAAACAAATTTCACTAATTTGTCTGCTACATATTCGGGTGAAATTCACCAATTTTTGGCTTTGATATACCCCTGCTCTACCTAGTAGACAGGTAAACAAATTTCACTAATTTGTCTGTTACATTATCGGGTGCAATTCACCAATTTTTGGCTGTGATATACCCCTGTTCTCTATAGTATACAGGTAAACAAATTTCACTAATTTGTCTGGTACATTTCCGGGTGAAATTCACCAATTTTTTGCTGTGATATACCCCTGCTCTACCTATTAGACAGGTAAACAAATTTCACTAATTTGTCTGTTACATTTTTGGGTGAAATTCACCAATTTTTGGCTATGATATACCCCTGCTATACCTAGTAGACAGGTAAAAACATTTCACTAATTTGTATGTTACATTTTGAGGTGAAATTCAGGAATTTTTGGCTGTGATATACCCCTGCTCTACGAAGTAGACAGGTAAACAAATTTCACTAACTTGTATGTTACATTTTCGGGTGAAATTCACCAATTTTTGGCTGTGATATACCCATGCTATACCTAGTAGACAGGTAAACAAACTTCACTAAGTTGTCTGTTACATTATCGGGTGCAATTCACCAATTTTTGGCTGTGATATACCCCTGTTCTCCATAGTATACAGGTAAACAAATTTTACTAATTTGTCTGTTACATTTCCGGGTGAAATTCACCAATTCTTTGCTGTGATATACCCCTGCTCTACCTATTAGACAGGTAAACAAATTTCACTAATTTGTCTGTTACATTTTTGGGTGAAATTCACCAATTTTTGGCTATGATATACCCCTGCTATACCTAGTAGACAGGTAAAAACATTTCACTAATTTGTATGTTACATTTTGAGGTGAAATTCACAAATTTTTGGCTGTGATATACCCCTGCTCTACGAAGTAGACAGGTAAACAAATTTCACTAACTTGTATGTTACATTTTCGGGTGAAATTCACCAATTTTTGGCTGTGATATACCCATGCTATACCTAGTAGACAGGTAAACAAACTTCACTAAGTTGTCTGTTACATTGTTGGGTGACATTCACCAATTTTTGGCTGTGATATTCCCCTGCTCTACATAGCGGACAAGGAAATACATTTCACTAATTCGTCTGTTACATTGTTAGGTGACAAATGCTCATCTTTTGCGCTAGAAATTACATTTGGGGCCTACACTGCAATTAGGACAGTACGAATCAGGTGAGGCCAGAACAAGTACAGACTATAGTAGATTGGGGGGCTGACAGGGCCTACAGTTCCTTTGCATTGTCTCCCACCCAGTCCCCTGCTGAAAGATCACAGTTGGCACCTACAGCCCATGGCCATCTGTCTTTCAACTCAACCCCTTGCAAATCAGGCATGCAGTCTGAGCCCCAAGTCCTGCAGCAGTCTGTTATGCTTTTTGATGACTCTGCTGGCAGGGTTTCCGTGGGCCATACACATAGGCCTGCACCAGAAGTGGAAGAGATTTAGTGCACTGATGCCCAACCACTTATGTTTCAGGATGAGGACATTGGAAGACCACTGCAGCACGTCTCTGATGATGACAAAAAACAGATGCCAAAAGCGTCGGCTTCAATAATTTGTCCCACATTTCCGCTCAATCACATTGGAGCCATTGACCTCCCTTGGATGAGGTCTCTCTTTCTCATGCTCCCTCTCCGGCATGGAACCCTGATTCGCCGTTAACCGTGATCAACATGGTAGGCGCAGAAAAGAACATCGAAAGTTGATAGAGAAGATATCCAAATGGATGGTGGACGTCACGGGGACGTGCGATCAGGCAGAGGTTATCTTGAGTCAACAAAGCGGCAGCAGGGCCTCTCCTGTCTAACATTTCTAAATCCAAAATACCCCAGTGACATTCCCAATCATTTTTTATTAATCATTCCAATAACAGGGCATCTTAAGACTCCTGTATTGTTATTTATCGTCACTACCTCCCCGAGTCGGGAGTGGGTAATTGCATTTATAAACGCAGCCAGTTGATTAAGAACAGTCATGGCAAATGGAGGAGGAATGTATAGAAAGGCCAATATGCAAATCTGTTATATGTGAAGTGGACGTGCCTAAGGCTCAAGAAAATAGCGCATAATAGGGGTAGTATGTCCTAGATAGTATATAAGACTGAGGTATTTTGAGATTAAAGGCTCACCTTTTTGGGTTGTGCTATAATAGGCACAACCCTATTGTAGGCATATCAAATGAAGCCTTTGGGTGCGCCTTCGGGTGCGCAGCCACAGGTTCAGGTTCCAATGCTGAAGGATGTGCAGTCCCTCCTCACTGGCCGTCACATGAAGAAGAGAGAAGAGTCTGCTTTTAGCGCTCCAAAACCCAGACACGGCAATCTTTGATTTCAGACTTCTTCTTTTTTTCTTTTTTTTATTCCAATTTAAAATAATTTAGAAAAAAAAAAATGGTTTAACCTGATGAAGGGGATCTTAATTCCCTGAAACGTGTTGTTTTTATCTAAATTATTTTAAATTGGAATAAAAATATTCCCGTGTCTGGGTTTTGGAGCGCCAAAAGCAGACTCTTCTCTCTTCTTCAATATACAAATCTGACCATTCCACCTACAATGTAAAAAAAACAAATCTCCCCTGTCTGTCAATCTGATGGTCCAGCGGTTCATAGTCTACCCCTTTGTGCACATATACACTAACCCCACGCGAGTATGAGGATAAACAGGAGTGATATTGATATTTTGCCCATTTTTTCTTGAGACATAGCGGAATCTCCGAAGAAGCATGTGTTTCAAGCAAACCCACAATCACGGGAAGGTGTCTAGATATTAAATAAAAAACAATAATCCTCTTAGTTTTATCCCCCAGCCCGCGAAAATTCCATGTTAGAACTTTATGACTCATTTAACATAGTAACATAGTAACATAGTACATAAGGCCGAAAAAAGACATTTGTCCATCCAGTTCGGCCTGTCATCCTACAAGTTGATCCAGAGGAAGGCAAAAAAAAACCCTGTGAGGTAGAAGCCAATTTTCCTCACTTTAGGGAAATAAAAAATTCCTTCCCGACTCCAATCAGGCAATCAGAATAACTCCCTGGATCAACGACCCCTCTCTAGTAGCTATAGCCTGTAATATTATTACACTCCAGAAATACATCCAGGCCCCTCTTGAATTCCTTTATTGTACTCACCATCACCACCTCCTCAGGCAGAGAGTTCCATAGTCTCACTGCTCTTACCGTAAAGAACCCTTTTCTATGTTTGTGTACAAACCTTCTTTCCTCCAAACGCAGAGGATGTCCCCTCGTCACAGTCACAGTCCTGGGGATAAATAGATGATGGGATAGATCTCTGTACTGTCCCCTGATATATTTATACATAGTAATTAGATCTCCCCTCAGTCGTCTTTTTTCTAACGTGAATAACCCTAATTTTGATAATCTTTCAGGGTACTGTAGTTGCCCCATTCCAGTTATTACTTTAGTTGCCCTCCTCTGGACCCTCTCCAGCTCTGCTATGTCTGCCTTGTTTACAGGAGCCCAGAACTGTACACAGTACTCCATGTGTGGTCTGACCAGTGATTTGTAAAGTAGTAGGAATATGTTCTCATCACGGGCATCTATGCCCCTTTTGATGCAACCCATTATCTTATTGGCCTTGGCAGCCGCTGCCTGACACTGTTTTTTGCAGCTTAGTTTGCTGTTTATTAAAATTCCTAGATCCTTTTCCATGTCAGTGTTACCGAGTGTTTTACCATTTAGTATGTACGGGTGACTTGCATTATTCCTTCCCATGTGCATAACTTTACATTTCTCAGTGTTAAACCTCATCTGCCACTTATCTGCCCAAGCCTCCAATCTATCCAGATCCCTCTGTAGTAGTATACTGTCCTCTTCAGTGTTAATTACTTTACACAGTTTAGTGTCATCTGCGAAAATTGATATTTTACTATGCAAGCCTTCTACAAGATCATTAATAAATATATTGAAGAGAATAGGGCCCAATACTGACCCCTGAGGTACTCCACTAGTGACAGTGACCCAATCTGAGTATGTACCGTTAATAACCACCCTCTGTTTTCTATCATTGAGCCAGTTACTTACCCACTTACAGACGTTTTCTCCGAGTCCGAGCATTCTCATTTTATATACTAACCTTTTATGAGGTACAGTGTCAAATGCTTTGGAGAAGTCCAGATACACGACATCCATTGATTCGCCGCTGTCAAGTCTAGTACTTACCTCTTCATAGAAACTGATTAAATTAGTTTGACATGACCGATCCCTCACGAAGCCATGCTGATATGGCGTTATTTGCTTATTTCCCATAAGATGCTCTAACATAGCATCTCTCAGAAAACCTTCAAACAGTTTACCCACAACAGATGTTAAACTTACCGGCCTATAGTTTCCAGGCTCTGTTTTTGGACCCTTTTTGAATATTGGCACCACATTTGCCATGCGCCAATCCTGTGGGACATTCCCTGTCAGTACAGAGTCCGCAAATATCAGAAATAAGGGTCTGGCTATGACATTACTTAATTCCCTTAGGATACGGGGGTGTATGCCATCCGGTCCTGGCGATTTGTCTATTTTGATTTTTTTAAGTCGCTGTTGTACTTCTTCCTGGGTCAGACAGGACACTTTTAATGGCGAATTTATTTCAGCATTCAGCATTTCATCTGACAGTTTATTTTCCTCAGTGAATACACTGGAGAAAAAAATATTTAACAGCTTTGCTTTCTCCTCGTCGCTCTCTGCGACTCCCCCCTCATTACTCTTTAAAGGGCCGACACCTTCAGATTTATACTTTTTAACATTTATATAATTGAAGAACATTTTAGGGTTAGTTTTACTTTGTTTGGCAATTAATCTCTCGGTCTCTAGTTTGGCCGCTTTTATTTGTTTTTTACATGTTCTGTTTTTTTCCTTATAGTTTTTCAGTGCTTCCGTGCTACCCTCCTGTTTTAGGGTTTTATATGCTTTCTTTTTGTCATTTATTGCTTTCTTTACAGTTCTGTTTATCCACATTGGTTTCTTTTTGTTCCTTAACCTTTTATTCCCATACGGTATGTACCTCTCACAATGAGATTTTAGGATGTTTTTAAAGATATCCCATTTTTTGGCTGTATTTTTATTTTTGAGGACTTTGTCCCAGTTAGTTAGGCCTATGGCCTCTCTTAGTTGGCTAAATTTAGCTTTTTTGAAGTTTGGTATTTTTGTTTCTCCCTGTAGAAACGCTCTTTTGAATGATAATTGGAAGGTTATTACTTTATGGTCACTATTTCCCAGGTGTCCCCCAACCTGCACGTCTGTTGTTCTGTCAGGTCTATTGGTTAATATTAAGTCCAGTATGGCCGTCCCTCTAGTCGGGTCCTGAACCAGTTGGGAGAGATAATGGTCTTTGGTTATTGCCAAGAATCTGTTTCCTTTATGAGATATACAAGTTTCAGTTTCCCAGTCTATATCTGGGTAGTTGAAGTCCCCCATAATAACCACCTCATTATGATTTGCCGCCTTGTCTATCTCGTTTAGTAGTAGATTTTCTGTGGACTCTGGTATATTAGGTGGTTTATAGTAGACTCCTATTAGTAATTTATTGTTGTTTTTAGCTCCATGTATCTCTACCCACAGTGACTCCACATGTTCATGTCCCTCACTTATATCTTCACGGAGTGTGGGCTTTAGACAAGATTTTACATAAAGGCAGACCCCTCCACCTCTCCGGTTTTGACGATCCTTTCTGAACAGACTGTAACCTTGTACATTAACTGCCCAGTCATAGCTATCATCCAGCCATGTCTCAGTTATTCCCACTATGTCATAGTCCTCCTCACACATCACTAATTCCAGTTCACCAGTTTTATTAGTCAGACTTCTGGCATTAGTATACATACATATGAGAGGTTTATGTATATTTTTTACCCTACACCTTTCCTTCTGAACTGTTCTTGTCCCTCCTTCCATTTCTCCCCCAGTCCCACTACCTTGCCCCCGGTCTCTATCTGCACTATCTTCCCCTTCTATAGTGTAATTACCCTCCCCCCCAGTCCCTAGTTTAAACACTCCTCCAACCTTCTAGCCATCTTCTTCCCCAACACAGCTGCTCCTTCCCCATTGAGGTGCAGCCCGTCCCTACGATAGAGGCTGTAGCCGACAGCGAAGTCGGCCCAGTTCTCCAGGAACCCAAACCCCTCCATCCTACACCAGTTCTTGAGCCACTTGTTAATTTCCCTAATCTCCCGCTGCCTTTCTTGTGTGGCCCGTGGTACCGGTAGTATTTCGGAAAATACTACCTTTGAGGTCCTTGCCCTAAGCTTTTGCCCTAAATCCCTGAAATCATTTTTAAGGACTCTCCACCTACCCCTAACTTTGTCATTGGTTCCGATATGGACCATGACCGCTGGATCTTCTCCAGCCCCTCCCAGTAATCTGTCAACCCGATCCGCGATATGTCGAACTCTAGCGCCAGGAAGACAGCACACTGTTCGGCGATCACGGTCTTTGTGACAGATTTCCCTATCTGTTCCCCTAATAATTGAGTCTCCCACTACCAGCACCTGTCTGGCCTGCCCTGCTCTCCTGGTCCCCTGCTTACCGGAGCTGACATTCCCCTGACTGGCAGAGGAAGTGTCCGGCTGCGGCAGTGCCGTCCCTGGACTGACATCCCCCTCATCTGCCAAACGTGCAAACTTGTTGGGGTGTGTCAGATCAGGGCTAGCCTCCCTGGCACTTTTCCCTCTACCCCGCTTTCTAAATGTTACCCAGCTAGCTACCTCACTTTCCTCAGCCTCCTCTCTGTCACCCTCTCCCTCATCTACCCCAAAGAGTGCTTGCTCGGTGAGAAGCAAACTTTTTTGCAAATTGTCAATGCCTCTCAGTGTTGCAACTTGCCCATTTAGAGACTCGATTAGCGATTCCAAACGGGTAATTTGCTCACATCTTGAACAAAGAAATTCACCCTGGAACGGCTGTTCCAGGACTGCATACATCATGCAAGATGTGCACTGGACTGCGTTGTCAATTGTGCAACACATACTAAATGGGGATTACACCACAAAAGAAAAAAATACAATACAATGTAGTAATAATATACAGGCTAATTGCAGTCCCCCTCCGAAGTCCCTGAATCTAAAGTCACTTAATCTTAAGTCACACACTTAATCAACCACGCGTCGCGGTCAAACTCGCGTTATATATCTGCTTATATTAATATAAATGCAGCTCACTGCACCAGCCTGGTTTGCTTCCCCTCTGGAATCAAAAAGGCTGTGCTGTTCTTACTGCTGAGTTTTTAAAGTCTCCTAATTAGACAGCCACACCCTAATTAAACAGCCACACCCTAATTGCTCACCTGTGCAACCCCTGGAGAAAGAAAAAAAAAAAGTGTTATCACAGCACAAAATACAGTCAAACACAGCCACTTATCAATGTCCACAAATAATTTAGCTCTCAGATACTCCCTCACTTAATCTTAAGTCACACACTTACACAACCACACTTAATCAACCACGCGTCGCGGTCAAACTCGCGTTATATATCTGCTTATATTAATATAAATGCAGCTCACTGCACCAGCCTGGTTTGCTTCCCCTCTGGAATCAAAAAGGCTGTGCTGTTCTTACTGCTGAGTTTTTAAAGTCTCCTAATTAGACAGCCACACCCTAATTAAACAGCCACACCCTAATTGCTCACCTGTGCAACCCCTGGAGAAAGAAAAAAAAAAAGTGTTATCACAGCACAAAATACAGTCAAACACAGCCACTTATCAATGTCCACAAATAATTTAGCTCTCAGATACTCCCTCACTTAATCTTAAGTCACACACTTACACAACCACACTTAATCAACCACGCGTCGCGGTCAAACTCGCGTTATATATCTGCTTATATTAATATAAATGCAGCTCACTGCACCAGCCTGGTTTGCTTCCCCTCTGGAATCAAAAAGGCTGTGCTGTTCTTACTGCTGAGTTTTTAAAGTCTCCTAATTAGACAGCCACACCCTAATTAAACAGCCACACCCTAATTGCTCACCTGTGCAACCCCTGGAGAAAGAAAAAAAAAAAAAAGTGTTATCACAGCACAAAATACAGTCAAACACAGCCACTTATCAATGTCCACAAATAATTTAGCTCTCAGATACTCCCTCACTTAATCTTAAGTCACACACTTACACAACCACACTTAATCAACCACGCGTCGCGGTCAAACTCGCGTTATATATCTGCTTATATTAATATAAATGCAGCTCACTGCACCAGCCTGGTTTGCTTCGCCCTCTACCCAGTGATGACAACCGTTCCCTCCCCCCCTGAAACCCTAACCCTTAACCACTCCCAATATAGCCTCTAACTTCCCTTTTATCGTATCTAGGCGATCTTTATTCGTATTGTTAACCCTTGCTGTTGTGTTTTCCAACCAATGGTCTGGGTCCTCCCCACCTTCTACTAAGACTGAGGTTTTCTGCCCACCTCAAGTCTTAGATATCGGAGATTTAAGATATTTTTCCATTCTAGCTTGGGGGCTGCTTCCACCCCCACCTTTTGGGGAGACAGTCCCCACTGATTTCCTGTTATATTTAGGTGGCATCATTTTACAGGCGACACTTATTATATATACAATATTTAGAACGACAACACAAAATCGGATGATTTCATATACAAGTAGAGACAAACGGACGGCACTCACCACTTTGCGCTGTAGCAATCTTCCCTTTATTTTCCGTAGAGAGCAGACAACATATACAAGTGTGTACCAGCTGAAAAGGCGACGGACATTTCGCACCTTAGTGCTTCATCTGGCCCTTAATCAAGTGAACCCTTCACCTGCTCTTTTAAGAGATTCAGCCTGTGACGCGATATTATCTGCGCCTGACAGGTACTGCACCGGACCGGTGCCTACCCCCGTGCGTCAAAGTAAACCGCGTCACAATTGAAAGACAAACAATAACACACAACTTTAAAATAGTACCATGATTTCTCAATTATATATACAACATGTTGGTAGGAGAGATCGGGTCCCTATAGGAATACCCCCATATCGATTTTGTCATTTAACCCCAGGGGTCCCATTGCGTCTGCACGTAGGATCCATTTGCTTTCTCTTCTGAGGAGTTCCTTGTGTCTTTGCGGAATGAGATGGACTGTTTGATTAGTACCATTTTGGGGTACAGAAGACTTTTCAATCACTTGGTATTACACATTTTGTGAGGCAAGGTGAAAAAAAAATGACATTTGTCATTTTTTTTTTATATATTTTTTAGAGCATTCACCTGAGGGGGCATATATTGGGATATTTTTACAGAGCAGGTTCTTACGGACAGGGCGATACCTAATATGTCTATCATTTTTATTTTTGTTAAGTTTTAGGCCTCCTGCACACGAACGTGTGTGCCCTCTGGCCATATTGCGGACTGCATTTGCGGATCCGCAAAGCAATACACAGGCTCCGTTCCGTGGGCATTCCACGGATGCGGACCCATTCACTTCAATGGGTTCGCAAATCTGGAGATTCAGAATGGTGCGGAACGGAAGCACGGAACGGAAACCCACGGAAGCACTATGGAGTGCTTCCGTGGGGTTTCGTCCCGTACTTCCGTTCGCAAAAAGATAGAACATGTCCTATCTTTTTGTGGAACGGGTAGATCGCGGACCCATTAAAGTGGATGGGTCCGCCATCTGCTGCGGCTGCCCCATGGTCGGTGTTCGTGCATTGTGGCCGCAATTTGCATGGCCACGGGGCGCACACGTTCGTGTTCAGGAGGCCTTACACAGTGAGAGCCTTTTTGAACAGAATAAAATCTTGTTTTTGTGTTGCCATATTTTTTTTATTTTTTTGGGCGATTGTCTTAGGCTACTTTCACACTTGCATTTCTGGGTCTGCTTGTGAGATCCGTTTCAAGGCCGTTCAGGCCCAACGGATCAGTTTAGCCCCAATGCATTCTGAATGGATAAGGATCCATTCAGAATGCATCAGTTTGCCTCCGTTCAGCCTCCATTCCGCTTTGGAGGTGGACACCAAAACGCTGCTTGCAGCGTTTTTGATGTCCCCCTGACGATGCGGAGCCAAACGGATCCGTCGTGACTTACAATGTAAGTCAATGGGGACGGATCCGTTTTCCCTGACACAATATGGTGCAATTGAAAACTGATCCGCCTCTCATTGACTTTAAGTGTAAGTCAAAATGGATCCGTTTGCATTATCATGAACAAAAAAAAGATATAATTTTTTTTTGTTCATGGTAATGCAAACGGATCCATTCTGAACGGATAGAAGTGTTTGCATTATAGGTGGGGATCCGTCTGTGCAGATACTAGACGGATCCGCACCTAACGCAGGTGTGAAAGTAGCCTTAGGTAGGATCTCATTTTTTGCGGGATGAGATGATGGTTTGATTGGTACCATTTTGGGCTAAATATGCCTTTTTGATCACTAGGTATTACACTTTTTGTGATGCAAGGTGACCAGAAAATGGCTTTTTTGGCACTGTTTTTATTTATTTATAATACACTTACAGCTTCCTGCCTTGAGATCCAGGGGGCTGGATCTCACAGGCTCACACAGATGCCAGTCACGATGTCTAAGGAAGGCATCGGCCGCCCTCCAAGCCATCGGGTCCCTGTCACAGCAGCGCAGGGACCCGATGGACATGCGGGCCTGTCAGGATACCGGATGTGCCTCGGTCAGCACTGACTGCGACAGTGCAAGGGTTAATGCTCCGGAATCTGTGTTTTCACCAATGCCGGTGCATACAGCTATCAGTGACTGCCCGATCAGAGCACCGTAGCTGTACGGCGCTGGGATTTGTGACCCTGTATCCTACGGGTTAAAGGGCTCATAAGAGGGTTGAAAACTGAAGTGGAATGTCAGTGTGACTCTTCCGCTTATCTGCCACCAATGTATCCTTCACTACACATAGTTGACAATTGTCAAGCATATGTGATGCACAGATGCCATAATGTGCGCTTACAGATATCAGCAGAATATACAGTATATTTGCATGTAGACTATAATGTAATGTTTGTGTGCTTTAAAGTGATTATGCAGTTGCTTAATATTGATGACCTATCCGCCGCCACTGATCAGCTGTTTGAAGGGGTCGCAGCTCTTGCACATCTCCTTTGCTGCAGCAGCACAGCGTAATTACAGCTACACTGTCCCATTCAAGTAGCTGTAATTACGCTGTGCTGCTGCAGCAAAGGAGATGTGCAAGAGCTGCGACCCCTTCTTTCAATGTTGCTTCAACAGAGATGGTGCTCAGGAAATTTTGAAGAGAAAGCGGTGCTCGTACAAGCATTGTCACCCCTTCAAACAGCTGAGGTGTGGGATTCGGGGACCCACTGATCTTCTTGAGGGAATGGGTGGATTGCCATACCAAAACAGGTTATCAAACTTGGGGTTATTCAGTTTGGAGAAAAGACAGCTTAGAGGAGGTCTAATTACAAAGTACAAATATATGAATGGACAGTACAGACATATTTTTTATATATTATATCATTTTTATTACTCAATAATGTAATACAAAATCTAAAAGTTCACACAAAACACAATATATTTCCATCCTCTATTTATAAACCATCCCCAACCCAGCCAACCCGAGAAAGAAAGAGAGAGAGAGAGAGAGAGAGAGAGAAAAAAAAAGGGAACCAAATATTATGCATTACTGTTCAGCCAGCGATTCCACAATTGGAAAAACAAGACATTTTTACCCTATTATCGTATATAATTTTCTCCATCCTAATAATATGGTCAACCGCCCTCCTCCACTCTCTTAAAGATGGCCCAGGGTCTGTCATTTACAAGTTAAATGTAAGTGGTTGCCGAGAACCATCATCACAATCATTGCAGACTGGGCCTGGAAGAAGAGTCCCGGCCACCTGAGAAGAGTCATGGATATTCATGTATTCCTGCTCTCCCTGCTGATGGCTGACCTCCTTCTACCGAGTTTTCTCCCTTTCTCTCTAGAAGAGAACTGCCAATCATCAGCAGATGGTCGGGGAGAGCAGGAGATTATGAATAACCAGGACTCTTCTCAGGTAGATTTGACTCTTTTCAAGGCCTGGGCTGAAATGATTATGATGCTGGTTCTCAGCAACCACTGACTTTTAGCTCATGAGTGACACATCGCTGACATCAGCATTTCTGTCACTAATGTATGCTGCCCTCAGTAAGGTTAGCATAAAGTTGATGACAGGTTCCCTTTAAAGGGGCATTGGAAAGATAAGAGCTGGAATTAGTTCAGGTCATGAGACTGCAGGACTTGTAAATAAATAGTTGTCACTATTAAAGTTCCAAGAGCTGTAACATTTCATAATTGGTCAATGTAGCCATATAAGTTTTATTTTTTTACTGGTACAATTTTGATTTATTTTTGGGGAGAGAGGTGGCAGGGCTGGGGCTTAGAAAAATATTGTACATGGCAGGCATGGAATATGCAGACAGAGCCCCCTCCTTTTGAAAACCACTTAGGGGTTACAGCCAAATAGCTATATTCGGAGTAATCTCATTTCCTAACCATTGCAGTAGAATGTCAGCTATACACTACAGCCCGTGCCCGTAGTTAATGGCATGAAGAAAGCTGCTGCAAATGTAAGGTGTTTTGCAGGAAGTACTCGTACCCCATACCACACTATCAGTGGCTTAACTAGAAATTACTGGGCCCTACAGCAAATTTTTGAATGAGGCATCCACCAGAAACATCTTCGCAAAACCCTCCTCCTGTGCAACCCCCACTCGCTCTCAGATAAGGCCCAGCAGCCGCTCTGTCTGTTTCCTACAGTGTCACTGTATATAATGTCATTGAATAATACTGTTGATAATAAAATCTTTTAGTCCTCCTCCTGGGTAGGCCCCTTCTGAGTTCGGCCCCAAAGCAGCTTTGCCTATAGCTATGCCCCTGCACAAGAGTGGTGTAGGGAGGGGATGAAAGAAAATGGCTGACCATGCAAAGGAACATTTGGCCTGGTCTATTTATTTTGTGTTGCCACTAAATTTACAGATGATTGTATAACTTTTCTAAAGAAAGTCTCAAGCCCAGAACAAGTTTTATAGATATGCTGCATTTTCTCCACTTTTTGAATGTGCACATTTTATCAAATACAGTTATACAGTCAGTCACCAAGATCTGATAGGATTGTGACTGCGATTATATACTATTAAACAGAATTTCATCCACAGCGGAGAAAGCTACATCAATCTTAGTGTATATCACTGAAAAATATCTTAGGTCTCTCATCTATCATAAAAGCAGGCTTCATGCTGTACTGAATTTTGACTGATTGTGGCATACAAAAATCATCTTTTGTTCTTTATTGTGTCTTTTCAGCTCTGGCCTGCTCAGTCTCGCACAGTGGGGCTAACTCATTCTGGGAGTTCAGTGCACATCATGTAAAAAGAAAGTCACGCAGAGGTAATGCAGAATTATTTTGTTGCTCATCATAGTAGATGTTATTTATATTTAAAATTTGTAAACAAAGGTAATAAAACATGTATGACAATGGGGTTACCCTGGTAACAAATGACATCACTCAAACCTTCACATACCACAATTAATAGCCACTGCAGTTTCATCACAGGAGTTCACTCTATTTCATTACTTATTGCTTAAATTAAATTTTCATGTTAAACATAGTTTGAAATAATTTTTGGTGAGGTTTCTTCTGCAATTTTTGCTCTGACCACTAGACCTAATAATAGGACATGACTTCCTGTTCTGTACAGGTAACTTTTCAGTAGCTGTTATCATCTTCACCATCGGCAGAATGTCAAATAACACCTCTGTATAGTTAACACAGGTTCCACCATTCACAGTTGGAAAGTGACTTCTATGGGAGAGTATTCTAGGCATGCTTTATCACCTGGAAAAAAAATAAAAAATCACCAACAAATCTAAAAAAAAAACTTGCTTATTATAAAAAACATGATTTAAACAATAGGTCATTTTCTGGTGACCTATTACCTTCAAAATGTCAACCCCAGCAAAATCATAATACAGGGAGCACTAAGAAACACTCGTATATACAGTCAGGTGCATAAATATTGGGACATTGACACAATTCTAACATTTCTGGCTCTATACCCCACCACAATGTATTTGAAATGAAACAAACAAGATGTGCTTTAACTGCAGATGGTCAGCTTTAATTTGAGGGTATTTACCTCCAAATCAGGTTAACGGTGCAGGAATTACAACAGTTTGCATATGTGCCTCCCACTTGTTAAGGGACCAAAAGTAATGGGACAGAATAATAATCATAAATCAAACTTTTACTTTTTAATACTTGGTTGCAAATCCTTTGCAGTCAATTACAGCCTGAAGTCTGGAACGCATAGACATCGCCAGACGCTGGGTTTCATCCCTGGTGATGCTCTGCCAGGCCTCTACTGCAACTGTCTTTAGTTCCTGCTTGTTCTTGGGGCATTTTCCCCTCAGTTTTGTCTTCAGCAAGTGAAATGCATGCTCAATCCGATTCAGGTCCGGTGATTGACTTGGCCATTGCATAACATTCCACTTCTTTCCCTTAAAAAACTCTTTGGTTGCTTTTGCAGTATGCTTTGGGTCATTGTCCATCTGCACTGTGAAGCGCTGTCCAATGAGTTCTGAAGCATTTGGCTGAATATGAGCAGATAATATTGCCCGGAACACTTCAGAATTCATCCTGCTGCTTTTGTCAGCAGTCACATCATCAATAAATACAAAATAACCAGTTCCATTGGCAGCCATACATGCCCACACCATGACACTACCACCACCATGCTTCACTGATGAGGTGGTATGCTTAGGATCATGAGCAGTTCATTTCCTTCTCCATACTCTTCTCTTCCCATCACTCTGGTAACATAGTAACATAGTACATAAGGCCGAAAAAAGACATTTCTCCATCCAGTTCGGTCTGTTATCCTGCAAGTTGATCCAGAGGAAAGCAAAAAAAAAAACCCTGTGAGGTAGAAGCCAATTTTCCCCACTTTAGGGGAATAAATAATTCCTTCCCGACTCCAATCAGGCAATCAGAATAACTCCCTGGATCAACGACCCATCTCTAGTAGCTATAGCCTGTAATATTATTACGCTCCAGAAATACATCCAGGCCCCTCTTGAATTCCTTTATTGTACTCACCATCACCACCTCCTCAGGCAGAGAGTTCTATA
Organism: Bufo bufo; assembly: GCF_905171765.1. NCBI lineage: Eukaryota > Metazoa > Chordata > Amphibia > Anura > Bufonidae > Bufo > Bufo bufo. Next base: position 88,212,324 of record NC_053398.1, on the reverse strand, counting down.
GTCTCACTGCTCTTACCGTAAAGAATCCTTTTCTATGTTTGTGTACAAACCTTCATTCCTCCAGACGCAGAGGATGTCCCCTCGTCACAGTCACAGTCCTGGGGATAAATAGATGATGGGATAGATCTCTGTACTGACCCCTGATATATTTATACATATTAATTAGATCTCCCCTCAGTCGTCTTTATTCTAAAGTGAATAACCCTAATTTTGATAATCTTTTAGGGTACTGTAGTTGCCCCATTCCAGTTATTACTTTAGTTGCCCTCCTCTGGACCTTCTCCAGCTCTGCTATGTCTGCCTTGTTTACAGGAGCCCAGAACTGTACACAGTACTCCATGTGTGGTCTGACTAGCGATTTGTAAAGTGGTAGAACTATGTTTTTATCACGGGCATCTATGCCCCTTCTGATGCAACCCATTATCTTATTGGCCTTGGCAGCAGCTGCCTGACACTGGTTTTTGCAGCTTAGTTTGCTGTTTATTAAAATTCCTAGATCCTTTTCCATGTCAGTGTTACCGAGTGTTTTACCATTTAGTATGTACGGGTGACTTGCATTATTCCTTCCCATGTGCATAACCTTACATTTGTCAGTGTTAAACCTCATCTGCCACTTATCTGCCCAAGCCTCCAATCTATCCAGATCCCTCTGTAGTAGTATATGTCCTCTTCAGTGTTAATTACTTTACACAGTTTAGTGTCATCTGCGAAAATTGATATTTTACTATGCAAGCCTTCTACAAGATCATTAATAAATATATTGAAGAGAATAGGGCCCAATACTGACCCCTGAGGTACTCCACTAGTGACAGTGACCCAATCTGAGTATGTACCGTTAATAACCACCCTCCTTTTTCTATCATTGAGCCAGTTACTTACCCACATACAGACGTTTTCTCCCAGTCCGAGCATTCTCATTTTATATACCAACCTTTTATGTGGTACAGTGTCAAATGCTTTGGAGAAGTCCAGATATACGACATCAATTGATTCGCCGCTGTCAAGTCTAGAACTTACCTTACCTGGTACAAGTTGATCTTGGTCTCATCTGTCCATAGGATGTTGTTCCAGAACTGTGAAGGCTTTTTTACATGTCATTTGGCAAACTCTAATCTGGCCTTCCTGTTTTTGAGGCTCACCAATGGTTTACATCTTGTGGTGAACCCTCTGTATTCACTCTGGTGAAGTCTTCTTTTGATTGTTGACTTTGACACACATACACCTACCTCCTGGAGAGTGTTCTTGATCTGGCCAACTGTTGTGAAGGGTGTTTTGTTCACCAGGGAAAGAATTCTTCGGTCATCCACCACAGTTGTTTTCCGTGGTCTTCCAGGTCTTTTGGTGTTGCTGAGCTCACCGGTGCGTTCCTTCTTTTTAAGAATGTTCCAAACAGTTGTTTTGGCCACGCCTAATGTTTTTGCCATCTCTCTGATGGGTTTGTTTTGTTTTTTCAGCCTAATGATGGCTTGCTTCACTGATAGTGACAGCTCTTTGGATCTCATCTTGAGAGTTGACAGCAACAGATTCCAAATGCAAATAGCACACTTGAAATGAACTCTGGACCTTTTATCTGCTCATTGTAATTGGAATAATGAGGGAATAACACACACCTAGCCATGGAACAGCTGGGAAGCCAATTATCCCATTACTTTTGGTCCCTTAACAAGTGGGAGGCACATATGCAAACTGTTGTAATTCCTACACCGTTCACCTGATTTGGATGTAAATACCCTCAAATTAAAGCTGACAGTCTGCAGTTAAGGCACATCTTGTTTGTTTCATTTCAAATCCATTGTGGTGGTGTATAGAGCCAAAAATGTTAGAATTGTGTCAATGTGCCAATATTTATGGACCTAACTGTATATAAACAAATGGCAATATAAAATGACAATATAAAATGACAATATCCTAAAATGGTCACGGTCCCTCCTTTTATAATGAGCTGCGGAGCTGTAGCAGCTCACAATTTCATATAGTGACTGCAATACTTTATAACTCTGATTGTAATTTCCTGTGTAATGATATCTAGACTTTCAATGAAGATGCAAGACTATGCGACTTTGGTTGATGTCCGGTGTGTCTATGCACTTATATTCAGTGCGTCTGGTAGTTGTTAATAGTAGCTTAGGCTCTATATAAAGAGCGGTGTGTCCCCCTTTTTAATATAATCCTTTTGCCACTGAGGAAGAAACCCTTGCGGTGTTGAAACGCGTCTGGCGATAAGAGTGACTGCATCCTTTTAAAGATCCTGTGCTACATGATCAGATCATATAAATCCAGAGTGTTACAATTACACAAAGAAGATACAACTTGGCGATTGTGAAATCGAAGTACGCGTGCGTGGTTTCGATACCAGTGAGAGACAACTCGTGGAGCTGTCAGCGTCCGGAAACTCACATTGCGCAGGCGCGAGGTGCCGCCACCAGCGAGAGAGAATCTGTGGGGCCGCCGGTGTGTAGCCCGTATCCTAACAGGTACTCACTCAGTAGATAGAGCTACAAGGATCCGGTAATAAGCGCATTATATTAAAAGTTGTATGAGAGGAAAGTTATCCAATACAACAGCTGAGTTGGCGCATATGTGAGTGAACTTGTATTTGTCATACTAAGCTACTATTAACAACTACCAGACGCACTGAATTTAAGCACATAGACACACTGGACATCAACCATAGTCTTGCATCTTCATTGAAAGTCTGAATAACATTACACAGGAAATTACAATCAGAGTTATAAAGTATTGCAGTCACTATATGAAAAAGTGAGCTGCTACAGCTCCGCAGCTCATTATAAAGGAGGGACCGTGACCATTTTAGGATATTGTCATTTTATATTGTCATTTTATATAGCCATTTGTTTATATATATATATATATATATATATATATATATATACACACAAGTGTTTCTTAGTGCACCATTTATTCTTATGGTTTGATCCATGGGTATGTTTTTATAGTCAGGATTAAATAAGTTATATTTGACTTCTTGTGAGCTGACCCCTTTTTATTTGGTATATATTAATAGCTATGGGATGGTAGCAGGTCGTGCTCTATTCTGGTGAGCTTCCCATAAGTTATTTGTGTATATATACTATTTTTTGAAAATCATAATACAGACAGTCTGGGTCCTAAAGAAAGGGCTTTTTGCTATGCACAGGAACAGTGATGGCCAGTTCGCATTGTTCGCCCGCGAACACATGCGGTCTGCCATCTTTTTTCACAAGTCCGGCGAGGCACAGGTAAGCCCGTCTGAAAACAAGTGCAGTCAGCGGGAGCAGGCAGTTCCGAGAACAGCCACCGGGGGCCTTCATCGGGCTGTTCTCGGAATTGCCTGCTCCTGGTGACCGCATTTGTTTTCAGACCGGCTCGCGGCACAGGTAAGGGCTTACCTGTGCCTCGCCGGACTTGTGAAAAAGGGATGGCAGCCCGCATATGTTCACGGGCGAACACTGCGAACTGGCCATCACTGCACAGGAAGAATAAACTAGCATTAAAAAATTCCTGTGCTTATTCTCTGACTGCACCTAAGTACCAGTGACTAGAAGCGGGGTTCTACCATGTCTACTGTCCTTTGAGTTGTAATAAGTATCTATATGTGACACCATCACGCCTACCTGAACTTCATAAGGAGAAGAACAGGCAAGAGGACTCTATCACTGAGGAAGAAAGGCGATCCTTTTAAAACTCCACAACAGCTCCTGTAGCTGTAAGCTCGAGTGACATTACTGGCGCTCTGATTAGGAGCACAAGCTTTTTTGAATAGGAAACGTGCTGCCGGCCGGGGCACATTTTCCAACTACACAGCCTGACTGCTTCTACCGGACTGGAGGATCAGGACAACTATCAAGTATTCACCACTACACATCAACATCACAGACTCTCCTCTACAAGTTCAGGTAGGCGTGACAGTATCACATATACATACTTATTACAACAGGACAGTAGACGTGGTAGAACCCTGCTTCTAGTCACTTGTACTTAGGTGCAGTCAGAGAGTAAGCACAAGAATTCTTCTTTTACTTCTTCTAATTGTCATTGCGGCACTGACCTTCCTTGCAGCATACTCACAACATTTTTAAGTAAGAGCGCCAGTAAACTTGTTTTATTTTTAAACTAGCATTTAGATATTCTATAAAATTGTAGTTAAAAAAAAAAAAACTAAAAATAAATAAATCACACTCGTGAAAAAAAACACAAACTATAAATACATGTTTGTGTATCCATAACTATAACAACTGCATAATATCACTTTAATATATTAATATATGATTAATATATTTATAATCAGAGAAAAGAAACAAAAAGGTATGTTGCCCCAAAATAGCTGGAGTTTTGTTTTACTGATACAGAGCAACAAGTCAATTAAGGGTCCATTCAGACGCCCGCAACTGTTGTCTGCGGACAAGAATAGAACATGTTCTATTTTTTTGCAGGACCGTGGAACGGAAGTGCGGATGCGGACAGCACACTGTGTACTGTCAGCATCTTTTGCGGCCTTATTGAAAATGACTGGGTCTGCAAAATTGCAGAACGGATGCGGACCCATTTTGCGGACGTGTGAATGGACCCTAATAATACATTTAAAAAATATTCGTGCTTCCTGCAGCCTCCACTAGGAGGAGCTTAACAGCTAACTGCATAGTGTTATATGTTTAACTCAATATCTGGAACACAACTAGGTTGGATGTGGTTAGCAGTGCTGGGCTCCTAGGTTATCGTCTGACCAAGGACACCATCTGTATGGAGTTTGTATGTTCTCCCGTGTTGGTGTGGGTTTCCTCCAGGTACTCTGGTTTCATCCCACACTCCAAAGACATACTGATAAGGAATCTAGATTATGATGCTTTAACAGGATTGTTATTTTCAAGTTGACCACTGAGTGGCAGTACTGCCTAAAGAAACAAGAGAGGTGTCTCTCCTGCTTTAACAGACGTGAGATTTCGCCCCAAAAAAGAGGATGATAAAATGTTTCTAATATAGAGATGAGCAAATTGATTTGTACAAATCAAAATCATTCACAAACCAGCCTGCTTGAGCATTGAGGGGCTAGTCCTGCAGTTCAAGAGACTCCCTGGTCCAACTGACATCTTGCCTGTCCCTGGTAATCTTGGCTCAGCGCACACTCAGAGGCTCTGCTGTCTGTATACTCGGAAGTGTAACTGAGCATGCACAGTCAGCATCAGCCCTGCTCAGATAGCAGCAGCAGAGTCTCTGAGCTTTCTCCGCTATTTGAAGCAACGGCACAGGCGTGAGATTGACAGGGCCAGGCGAAATGTCTGGCCTTGTCAATCAAGGGAGGTAGGTAAGGTTTGTCTGTTTGCTGATGACACAAGCGTGTAATAGGGGTGACGGTGCTCCATTATGAACGGATCCGGTTGTATTATATTTAACATAGCCAAGACGGATCCGTCATGAACTCCATTGAAAGTCAATGGGGGACGGATCAGTTTTCTATTGTGTCAGATTGTTTTAGAGAAAACGGCTCCGTCCCCATTGACTTGCGTTGTGGGTCATGACGGATCTGTCTTGCTCCGCATCCCAGGATGGAAAGCAAACCTGAGCATGCTGCGGTTTGCTCTCCAGTATGAAAACGGAACGGAATGCATTTTGGAGCATTCTGTTCAGTTACGTTTTGTTCCCATTGACAATGAATGGGGACAAAACAGAAACGTTTGTTTTCCGATATTGAGACCCTCTGACGTATCTCAATACCGAAAAATATTAATGCTAGTGTGAAAGTAGACTTAGTCAGGCGTCTTTTAAGACAGTATCTGAAGATTCACATATTTATACACCAAAGTACATAGGAATAATGAGTAAGATGAGGCAAGTGATGTTAAACAGATCAATATGAGTGAAGGAGGAAACAGAGTTGTAAGAGTAAATTGTTGGATCGTCTGTGAAGGTTCTCATTTATCCAGGTCATGGTATATCTGTATAGAATAAATCAAGGCAACTGGACTCACTGTAGATTTCTTGAAAACGTTTCACTCGTTCTTCCAACGAGCTTTCTGAATTCTGAGTGACTGTACAAGAATTCTCTGGGAATATATATGTAACTGAATCAACATTTGGTAATTATACCCAGCATAGGGTATATGGAGGAAGTAGAAAGGAAAGCCCTGACCACTTTCATGGGAATTACACCGAGTCATTGGTTCAAGATATGTGGATGACACTTGGGTTAAAATTCATAAACAAGAGTTACAGGCTTTCACCGACCACATCAACTCAGTGGATCATAACATCAATTTCACGCGGGAAGATATGCAGAACAACAAACTGGCGTTTCTGGACTGTATTATAACAGTGGAAGAGGGAAGGAAGCTAGGAATAGAGGTCTATCGAAAACTAACACACACAGACCAGTACCTGCTATTTGATTCCCACCATCCTCTAGACCACAAACTCGGAGTCATCCAGACTCTACACCACCGGGCAGAGAAAATCCCCACCAGCACAGAGGCCAAGGCAAAGGAATTCAAACACCTCAGAGGGGCACTTAAAACTTGTGGGTATCCAGATTGGGCCTTTGTCAAAACAGAAGGAAGGAGAAGAAAGAGCACCAAGACTACCAGTGAGGGCGAGAAGCATGACAGACGCAAGAATATGGTTATCCCATATGTAGCTGGGATGTCTGAGAAACTCAAAAGGATTTTTTATAAACATCCCATTCCTGTCTGCTTTAAACCCAGCAACACACTGAGGCAACAACTGGTTCACCCAAAAGACCCAACGCCTAAACACAAGATGGACAACATTGTGTACGCAGTCCAGTGCAATGAGGAATGCTCAGAACTGGATATCGGCGAAACAAAACAACAACTACATCAGCATATGGCTCAGCATAGAAGAGCCAAAACCTCTGGTCAAGATTCAGCCGTGTACTTACATCTAAAAGAAACAGGTCACACCTTTGAAGACAGTCAAGTACGTGTTTTGGATAAGGAGGCCGATTGGTACAAACGAGGTGTGAAGGAGGCCATCTACATAAAAATGGAGAAGCCAAGCTTGTCTGCCACATACAATGCTGTCTTGACACCTTTTTCTGGGAGGTCATTATCACCTACTGACTCCAATTAGGATAATAGAATCAACACCTTTGACCCCATGCTGGGTATAATGACCTCTGACCCCATGCTGGGTATCTAAAAATGGTACCAATAAAAACGACAACTTGCCTGACCCTCTCCCCCTTCCCAAAAAAAAAAAAGTGCCCTCACACAGCTCAGTCAACAAAAAATATAAATGTTATGGCTCTTAAAAACCATTTCAGCAAATTCCATGTTACAAAATCCAGATGCTGCTTCTTCCCTTCTGAGCGCTGCTGTTTCCCCAAACAGCAGTTTGTTTCCCCAAACAGCATACTTGTGAGAAATGGCCTAACAATTTTTGGGTTGCTTTTTCTCCTGTTAAAGGGCTTCTGTCACCCCAGTAAAGTCTTTTTTTTTTTTTTGGGGCTAGTTAAATTCCTTATACTGTGATATATGAAAATATAATGGTCTTACTTACTTTCCTTCAGCAGTTTCTTATAAAAACGAACTTTTATAATATGTAAATTAGGTCTCTACCAGCAAGTAGGGCATCTACTTGCTGGTAGCCGCCGCAAAAAAACGCCCCCTCGTCGTGTTGATTGACAGGGCCAGCCGCAATCTCCTCCTCCGGCCGGCCCTGTCAGCATTTTAAAAATCACGCGCCTGTGTTCATTCGGCGCCTGCGCCGATGACGTCTTCTCTTTCGGTGATGTCATCGGCGCAGGCGCACTGAGGGAGTTCTGAGGAGGCGAGCCTCCTCATCTCAGAGCGCCTGTGCCGGATGAACACAGGCGCGCGATTTTTGAAATGCTGACAGGGCCGGCCGGAGGAGGAGATCGCGGCTGGCCCTGTCAATCAACACGACGAGGGGGCAGTTTTTTGCGGCTGCTACCAGCAAGTAGACGCCCTGCCTGCTGGTAGAGACCTAATTTACATATTATAAAAGTTTGTTTTTATAAGAAACTGCTGAAGGAAAGTAAGTAAGGCCATTATATTTTCATATATTGCAGTATAAGGAATTTAACTAGCCCAAAAAAAAAATATGACTTTAGTGGGGTGACAGAAGCCCTTTAAGTAATTGCAAAACTGAAATATTTTGAGTTAAAACTACATATTATTGTTAACATGCTAATTTTAGGCCCAAGTAATAAATTCTATGGAACACATGTGGGGTCAAAATGCTCACTACACCAAAATAATTCTTTGTGAGGTGTACTTTGCAAAATGGGGCCTTTTGGTTGTGTTTCCAATGTTCTGGCACCTCTAAACCTCTGCAAACCTAAAATGGTACCTAAAAAACTTCCTTAAAGGGTTTCTACCACCAGAAATACTGTTATGTAGCTGACTGATATAGCGATGTGCTAATGTCAGCACTACATAACAGTATGTTTCTAACGTTAGTCCCTGCAGCCGTTTTTGTTAAAAAAGCACTTTTATTATATGCTAATGAGCCTCTAGGTGCTATGTGGGCGTAAAATCAGCACCTAGAGGCTCCGTCCACTCACCCATTATCCCACCCAGGTCCAGTGTTGTGCCCGCCCAGCTCCTCTTGATTGATGGCACGGTCTGCCGCATCGCTGCCGAAATCCCGCGCCTGCGCCGTTCACTTCTGTCTTCGGCGCAGGCGCAGTGAGTGAATGATGCGATCCTGGTGTCGGATTCCTCACTGCGCCTGCGCCGACTACGTCACAGTGAGGAAGCCGGCATCAGGAGAGCGGCCTTCACTCACTGCGCCGAAGACAGAAGTGAACGGCGCAGGCACGGGATTTCGGCAGCGATGCGGCGGACCGTGCCATAAATCAAGAGGAGCTGGGCGGGCACAACACTGGACCTGGGCGGGATAAAGCGTGAGTGGACGGAGCCTCTAGGTGCTGATTTCACGCCCACATAGCACCTAGAGGCTCATTAGCATATAATAAAAGTGCTTTTTTTAACAAAAACGGCTGCAGGGACTAACGTTAGAAACATACTGTTATGTAGTGCTGACATTAGCACATCGCTATATCAGTCAGCTACATAACAGTATTTCTGGTGGTAGAAACCCTTTAAACAATAGAGACACAAAAATCCACAAACTGCTCCTTCACTTCTGAGGTTGGTATTTGAATCAAGTAGAATCTAGTGCCACATATGGGATATTTCTAAAAATTGCAGAGTCATGATAATAAAAGTGGGGTTTTAGATCTTTTTCATCACCTGCTGTGTTCCAAAAAATGGATTAAAGGGAATGTATCACATTGAACATGGTATCTGAGCTGAAGGCAGAATGTTATAGAGCAGGAGGAGCTGAGCTGATTGATATATACCGTAGTTTTGTGGGGGTAAAAATCAGTAAAACTTGTTTATTCATTTTTTTTATTTTTTTTTAAACATTTTTATTAAAGTACTTCAATGTTACATAGTACAATGTAAGTTTTGGTACAGTTAAGTGCCAATTTAAACAGATAATGTCAAGCATTGTTGTAGTAATAGAAACCAACATATATAAACAAGGGGAGGGAAGGGGAGGGGGGTTCTGAAAGAAATATTCCCATCCTGCAGAGAAAAAGTCTATTATCTCATACTTAGTTCTTCAAGAAGAGAAAGAGAACTCACTCCATGGTCTCGAAATCTTAGCAAATGTGGATGTTCATCTGGTCTCCTATCCCGCTATTTGTTCCATCCTATAGATTTCGCAATCCAGTTATCTATTAAAGGAGCTGCATCTTTCCGCCAATGCGAAGCAATGAGAATTCTTGCTGCTGCTAGGAGTTGTGTTAATAAAGTTTCGGTGTGAACCTGGCTTTGGATCTGATCTAGTAGGTTCAATAGGCATACTTGTGGAGAGGGGGTAATATTGGTCTTGCAGATACTGGAAAGAACTCGGCATATTTCACTCCAGTAGGGGAGGATCACCTGACAGTCCCACCATATGTGTAGGTATGACCCCAGTTCTTTCCCGCATCTCCAATATAGCTGGCTGACTTCTGGGTATATCTTATGTAATGTTTCAGGGGTGTAATACCAGCGCGTGAGGATTTTATAGTAGTTTTCTTGTAATTTAACACACAAGGACAGTTGGGGGGTCAAAGTGAGACACCTTTGAAGAGTATTTTGATTAGATTGTATTTGTAGGTCCTCTTCCCATTTTTCAACAAAGTTGAAAGCTGCCGGTCTAGTCTGGGTCACCAAGCAAGCATATATATTAGTGATTTTCTTGATAGAAATTCTCCTTACTAGAGAACCTTTCTCAAACTTAGTGGGTTCTTGTCGTGGGATAGGCAGGTAGTTATTTAGGTAATGTTTGATATGAAAACGGTGGATTATGGACATTGAAGATATATTGTCCTGAGACTTCCAATTGTCTCTCAACCCACCGTGATTATCAGTCAAATCTATGAATGGGATTGTGATATTCTTAATTGTTTCTGTAAGTGTGTGCCTAAAGTGTGGGGACGAGTCCCAAAGAATATGAAAAAACGGGGTTAGATGTCGCACAAGGATATCTGAAAACCAAAAAAGGTGCACCTTACCAATCGAGAACACTCACTCGATCACTATAAAATAAAAAATGAAGGAAAAGAGCAGGGCACTCTCAGAAATTTCGGACCGATAAGAGAACCATTATAAAATATATATTTATTGATATACTAAATATTCTAAAACGATGGAACTCACTATAAAAACATAAAATCCTAAATGTTAGTTAATGACAGCAATTGATGTATCTGAATAGCAGCAAATTTAATCTAGACTATATTTAAATTAATAATACGCAGCCCCAACAACAGTATATCGATGGTGATAATCTAAAATGTCCAAACTAAAATAAATCGAAGGTCGTTTTTTGGGATACCATTATAAATTACATCTTTCGATTTTTTCACCTATGGTTCCCTAGTGGTGATTTTATCTACTATAGAGGTGGACTCAATATTTACCTTCGATTTATTTAACTGCTCTAATGTGGTGTCCGAGAGGTGTTTTTTATGTGAAGATTCCAGTTCTTGAATTTGTTTATATAGTTCTACCACTTTTAGTTCTCTTTTCTTTTTGAGATAAGCTCCTAGTGATATTAAATAGTGATGGACAAACATCGGCCGGGGCAGTTCGCGAACGCGATCAAATGTTTGCGAACCGAAAGTTTGCGGCGGGCTCCATTCACTTTAATGGCAGGTGGACCTGAAAAACCTTTAGCTCATATTTGCAGCCACCAAATACTTAGTAGAAGTGCACAAATAGTCCCACAACATGGACAGTGACATACTAGAGGGGGATCAATGACAAAAATTCCAGCAAAAAATATGTGGGGACATTTTTAATGCGTCTTAAAGGGAAATTCTCTTAAATGTGCCCTGTTGCGCTACCTAAGTGCACTATATAGAAAGTATATTATTGGTATATACCACCCCTGCTTCAATCACTTTTTTGGGGGGGAAACTGGTATATCACACCAGTAGAAATTATTTGTTCCAATAACGCTTGTCCCTCTATATACCTGCGGTATCGCAGCAGAACCGCACACAACTGCCGCACAATACAAATGCACTATAATATACTTTCTATGTTAGAAAGTATATTATAACATTGTACAAGGAAGGCAATCCATTAGGATATACATAAAAATAAAACTTAACCTTTAATAATGTTACTATTAATAAGGGCTCATTCAGACGGCCGTATGCTATCCACAAAAATGCGGATCAGTTTTTTTGTGGATTAGATGCTGACCCATTCACTTCTATGGGACCCTTTTCTATTCCACGGTTCCACAAAACAAATGAAACATGTCCTATACTTGTCCGTGAAAATCAGGACATGGCCCCATTAAAGTCTATGGGTCCGCAAAAATACTGAATGCTATCCGTTTTTTGTACAGAACTGTCCGCAAAAAAGGATCCGCATTTTTGCGAACAGGATACGGCCGTCTAAATGAGGCCTAAGGGTTCATTCACACGTCCGTAAGTGTTCTGCAAAACAAGGACACTGGCAATGTGCATTCCGCAATTTGCAGACCGCATATCGCCGGCACTATAATAGAAAATGCCTAATCTTGACTACAATTGCGGACAAGAATACGACATGTTCTGAAGCACAGATGCGGACAGCACATTCCGGCCCCATTGAAAATGAATGGGTCTGCGCCCGTTCCGCAAAATTGTGGAATGGATGCGGACCCATTTTGCAGACGTGTGAATGGACCCTAAAAGATATCCCTCACAATGAAAATAAATTAAATTATTAAAGTTAAGCAAAAAGCATAGATGTGGTAGGCAATAACAAGTGCTCGGCGGCACCAAATCAGAAACCATGTCTCCTACCACAATCTGGGGGGTTCCAGTGCACATCCGTGAATCCCAGAGGGAAAGCAAAAAACATATATCCCTGGGCTAGATGATGATGTGGTATTGAAGGACAGGGTGGGCAAAGAACTGTCCCTGATATTGCCCTACAGGGGGGTGCTATTCTGGCCCTGATAGCCTAACCACAGAGCACCCACCCTGATAAGAGCGACCCTGTCCGAAACCTTACCCTATATAAAAATGGCCCTAGTGAGCCCCTAGCCCCTAGGCCCCTGACTTCCAGGTGATGTGATCACTATATAGATCTATCTATGTGTTTTTGACTCAATATAAAAGTATATTATAAGTATATCGCACCTCTCTGTGTATCACACATATCGATAGCACACCTATACCAGTCCTTAAAAGGACTTTTGTGGCCCTATTAGCTAGCGTTTAGTGTCCCTAACAGCCTGTCCCTGCTCCACACAGCAACCTCTCTCTACACAGGCAAAAGACTGAATGCAAAATGGCGGCCAGATCAGGTTTATTTATAAGGTAAGGGCTATGTCCGTGTGCTGAAACGTCTCAATAGGCTGTCCTGTACCACCTGATGGATGTGTCATGGGTCAAAGTTCTTCACAATGTAAAAAAATATGGCGGGCGCAAATATCGCCATATGTTCGCATGTTCGGTGAATCGTGAACACGCAAAGTTGGCCGCGAAACGACTGCCTGGGGAACCGCAAGGCCATCTCTAATATTAAATGACCTCTGATTACAGCTTTGTGGGCCTCCCAGACTAGACCGGCTTTTGCTTCCGGTGTAGAGTTTAAAGTGAAATACTCCTCAATCAAGCCTGATAACTTTTTAGTATGTTCTGGATCATCTAATAGCGTCTCATTCAACCTCCAGTTGCTCATGGGCATCTTGAATTGTTTGGGTGTGAAATCTAAAAACACTGGAGCATGATCTGAGAGCAGTAAACTGCCTATGTCAGCCTTTTTACATGAAGTTAGAAGATGATATGGTAGGAATAGGTAGTCGAGGCGCTGGTATGAGCGATGTGCTACTGAGTAAAAGGTGTAGTCTTTGCTAGTGGGGTGCAGTGACCTCCAAACATCAGCCAAGCCTAGGGATGTTTAAGAATCTTTAACTCATCTCAGAGCCAGGCGGGAGGTAGCAGAAGTACTTGTAGAAGAGTCTAGAGTGGGGTTCAGGGTTAAATTCAGGTCTCCCCCCAAAACCACCACCCCCTCAGCAAATTCTTGTAGTAGATGTAGTGTGTTGCAGATCCATAGAGATTGTGAGGAGTTGGGGCGTAGATATTCCCTAAAGTGTATGTCTGTCTCCCCAAAATCCCCTTTACAAACAGTAATCTCCCCTCTGGTTCTGTGAGAGTGGAATGCACCTCCAGCGGGAAATTTTTATGTAGAGCAATAGAGACTACTTTGGATGCAGATGAGGGTGCCGTACTGTGGAACCATTGATTAAATTGGAGATGGTTCAAAGGCGGTACGTGATCAGCTTTAAAATGGGTTTCTTGTAGCAGTGCAACACTCAGCTTATGTTTGCGTAATTGATGATATATTTGACTTCGCTTGGATGGTGCATTCAACCCTCTCACATTAAATGAACATACTTTCATAGCAGCCATGGGAGACCAGAGCAGGCACTAGATATTGTTTTTCTATCTCTGCAAAAGTGGGAGACACTTGGGTGAAAAAATCACAGTATAATGGGAACATAAAAAAGGGGAGAAGAACATGTAGGTTATCAAACAGTTAGAATTAACATCCTCAGCTAAGTCAAAAGTCATCATCTTGCATCCTTGGTGAAGAATGTAGATATAAAAGGTAGAAGTTTGTACATGAGTGAGCTAACTAGTGGGAAGCGAGCATAGAGATTCCGGATGGGGTAGTATTCTCTCACATCTAGGGCCTTAATGCTCATTATCTCCACTTAATATGGAGGGGTAAAGGTGTAACTTAGTTGAAAAAATATTACGTTCACAAACAGTGGCCCTATGGGTGTCTTTTCTGGGCTGCATAAATCATTAACAGAGAGAAACTTCTGCTGTTTACATAGTAAGGAAAGAAAAGTAAAAGATAGGCAGAGCTGGAAATGTAGAATTGAAAGCTAGAAAAAAATTGAGATGTAGTGACAATATTAATAGATAATATATATAATTTTCTCTCTAATTATGCAGACTAGGCCAAATAGAAAACATTTAATGATAAATAACTGTTTTAAACAATTTTCTACTATATTAACTCAATTGCACAAACTTTTCTTCACCTGTTATTTTTCCATCAGTCTTGCTGGGATTCTTACAACTAAAGGTAGTTTCGATCCTTAGTTGTTTTCTAACACGTAATTTCCTTCTCCCCTTCTAGATGGTGAGAGCTCAGAAGAGCTCTCGGAGGAGTGTCATTGTGTCAATGGCCGTTGTGTTAGAGGTCCTCATGGTGTCTCATGTGAGTGCCAGAGTGGCTTCCAATTGGACATAACTAGAACACGCTGCAATGGTGAGTCAAAACTTTAAGTAAATGTATTTGTTGTTAGTCACATATCTGTTTCATTGTCCTTATTCCTACTTAAAGTAGCACTGTACGTTTAGATCAGTTGGCATCTGGGTGCTGAGATCCCCATCAATCAAACAGGGGGAGGGAGGAGCTCGCTTAGCACCAGGGGCAGACTGGGAACTTAAAGGGGTTATACCATGAATAATGTAAAAAATGAAAATCAGACATTATATAGGACAGGGGTGGCCAACCTTACAGACACAAAGAGCCAAAAAACAATAACATATGACTACCGGGAGCCACAAGCTATACATTTACACAAGAGTCACCGTATTTTTCGCCCTACAAAATGCACCTAGGTTTTACCAAAGAAAAATAAGAGAAAAAAAATATTTTTCATCTGATCTGAGGTCTGATAAAAATATTTTCTTCTTATTTTTCATTAGCAGAGAAAAAAAGAAAAAATATATTTTTCATCAGACCTCAGATCAGACTCCTAAATCAGATCCCCAATCCTCATCTGACCTAAAATAAGATCCCCAAACCTCATCATACCTCCAAATCAGACCCCCAAAATAAGACCCCCAATGCTCGGATCAGACAACACAAATCAGACTCCAATTTCAGACCCTCATTGCTCAGATCTCCCCCCCCAATGCTCAGATCTCCCCCTTCTCAGATCTGACCCCCCATGCTCAGCTCTGACCAACCCATGCTCAAACAAGACCCCCATGCTCAGATCTGCCCCCCTATGCTCAGATCTGCCTTCCATGCTCAGATCTGCCTTCCATGCTCAGATCTTAATCCCGATGCTCAGATCTTCCCCCCATGCTCAGATTTGACCCTCATGCTCAAATCAGACCCCCATTGCTCAGATCAGGATCCCCCCATGCTCAGATCAGAACCTCCCATGCTCAGATCAGACCCCCATGCTCAGTTCTATAATAAATAAATAAAATCTTGTCCCTTTCCTGATCAGGCACTGGGCACCTGCTACTCTGCAGGTCTGACACGCTCTCCACTGTGACCTGATGAGCACAACGTCAGATCGTAGTATTTCTCCACATACTACATTCACACACTGTGTGCATTAAGACGTAGTGGAGAGTGAGCTGGAGCTGCAAAGTAGCAACAGTGCCCGATCAGGAGAAGAGATCTGAGCATGGGGTGGAGAGTGAGCCGGCCTGACTGCTTCCTGGCTCCACAGCTAGAGCCTCACTTGAAGAAGCAAAGAGCCACATGCGGCTCAAGAGCCACAGGTTGGCCACCCCTGATATAGGACATCACAATCTCTTTCTACCAAAGCTAGAACCAGCCTGTACCTCACCTGGGTCCACAGATCTCCACATTCATTGCCCTGCTAGATTTATATTGGGCTGACAGCTCAAGGGGCGTGTCTTTTCTGTGGCAGCGAAGGGGGCGTGTCTCAGCTCTTCCTATCACAGCTCAGGAGGCAGTTGAAAGAAGAAACTGAGCATGGGCGGCCTTCTTAATGAGAAGGTCAAAGAAATAAGAAATTAATTTGCACTATACAGATATATTTTGTTGAATAACTTAGTAGCTATGCAAAAAATTTTATTACATGTAATTACAAAAGTATTCAGATCCAGGTGCTGGTTTGAAAACTGTAAAATATTTTTCATGGGACAACCCCTTTAAAGTGGCCCTGGAAAAAATACTAAAAGTGGCCCCGTTTTCTAGTCTCCAAATTGATGGAAGGCAGAGCCAGCACAATTAGGCGTGGCCAAAAATACCATACTGTGGCACATAATACCACCCCAACAGAGCCAAATGCCACAGTCCATCACAAAATATCGCCGCCAGCAGCACAAAATACATATCCAAAAATTTCCACTGGCCGGACGTGAGGAGGGCTCAGCAGCCCCCTGGGCATCAGCCCACCGGGAAATTTCCCTGTAAGGTCTATGGCCAATCTGCCCCTGCTTAGCACGTTCTCTCTCCTCATTGAAGGACAGAAAGAAAGAGGAACACAATAGAAAATCTATGGGCCTGTCACACTCCCATCTAATGCAATGAGGAGAGAGAGAGAGAGCACTAAGAGAGCGCTAGAGATTGATTGGGGTCCCAGTGCTCAGATCCCCAACCACTTCAAGTCCACAGTACTGTGTGGATTAACTCCATAGTACTCTATATCTTTATGGGTGTTGGAATTGCTTTTTTCTGACACAGAGCTCCCTCTAGTGTTAAAGAATAACATTTTGTTTGCCTCCTGAAACTGAGGGAAGCTTATATGCATATGGATTTTTACAGCCTCTTTGGGCTTACACCTTGTGCTAAAATGGTATGAATGGCTGCATTTAATAAAACAACACTAACAGATAAGGCCAGAATGTGGAAAGTGATAATTATGAAAAGCGCTATACTGTAGTAATACAGCCTTCCCACAGTTTTATGTCATTTTTTGAATTTGCTTCATTTGATAGATCTGGATGAATGCAGACAAAAGAATCCAAGAGGAGCTCTCTGCAAAAACAGCCGTTGTATTAACACAAGAGGGTCATTCCGATGTGAATGTAAAGCAGGTTACACGCGCTATCGTCATCCTCACATATGTGTGCCACAACAGAGGAAAAGATAGAATGATCTCTCAGTCACTAGATCATTACCGGTATGCGACCAGTACAGATGAGCCATCACAAAAGCTCCATGATGGAAAACGAGATGTGATGTGAATTAAAGTATTGAGAAACATGTTCTTTGTGGTAAATCTTTGTCTAGCAATTAAGTAGTTTATTAAATTCATACTCATATTGTCTGGATATTTATGAAAAGGGGACCTATAAGCGCCCCTCTTGTACAGGCACCTGTGTACAAGCAGTAGGGACCATTACAAGAGTGTCTATATATATGTATATAGCTGTATACAGGGGCAGAAGAAATGCTATCTGGATGCTTGGGGTGATTTGGGATTAGGGTTTTTCTGTCATCTACATTCTAATGTATATATACATTTACATTATTTAAAGGCTTTTTCAGATAAACCCATTTCAATGGCAAATGCACTTTGAAGGTATGTGTACCAAATGTGGATGTCCACTTACAATAAATAGCTTGGGGAGAATGGATAAATACTATGCAGCAATGGCACATCTCAGTTTCCCCAATTCAGCTTTTCAAGACTTGTCAAATAACAAGGAACCCCTTGTCAAATTATATGTTCAGTTTAAGGGGTTGTCTGCTTTTTTTTTTTTTTTTAATGAAGACCTATCCTCAGGATAGGTCATCAATATCATATTGGTGGAGGTCTGGCTGTTTGAAGAGAAAGCAGTGCTGGTACAAGCACTGCCTTCTCTTCACTAGCAACCGCAGCGGTGAGCAGGTGTAATCACAACTGCTCCATCCCCATTCACTTCAATGGGACGGCTCCTTCCTATTTAAGTGAACAGGTAGGAGCCATCCCACTGAAGTGAATGGGGTGGCTTAGTTGTAATTACACCTGCTCACCGATGCGGTTGCGTTGGCGAGCAGGTAAACAATGAAGAGAAGAAGGCAGTGCTCCTATGAGCGCTGCATTCTCTTCAAACTGCTCACCAGCAGGAGTGTCTGGAATTGCCCCCTCCCCCAATGTGATATTGATGAGGATAGGTCATCAATATAAAAAAAGGACAACCCCTTTATTTAAAAGAAAAAAATGTTAACCTTTGCATGGCACAAGTACAATGCCCCCATTACTTTTTATCATTGCAGAAACACTTATTATCTGCAAGATCTGGTTATTGTGGCTGTCAGTACTTCGTAACACCTGAAATCACAGCTCAGGAAATCATGAATATTTTTTGTATCTGATTAAAATCTGTATTTGTTTTTTAGCATTTTTTTATATGTGTTGATTATAATCTATTCTGTACTCTATCCGCACAATATTTCTAGTGCCCCTGGCTACAACAAAACCCCAAAGCATAATGTGTGTTTTATTCTTTCAGTAATGTTTTCTCTGTACATAGTAACTCAAGACTATTTTCACGTGGTATTATTTTGGTCAGTATTTTGGATCAGTATTTGTAAGACAAATCCCGGAGCAGATTCAAAGCACAGAAAAGGTGCAAATCTTACTATTTTCGGGGGCCATGTACTGTTCTATTTACGCCACTTTTGTGACCTAATAATGTTGCAGATTTTCTCACAAAATCGGTGACTTTTCACGCTTCACACCATTTTTTTTAAATGGCGAGAAAAGGAGGCGTGGCGATGGTCACAAGTGTTCTGGTGTGAATAAAGACAGAAACCTATGGCAGCTATTAGGCTGCTGTAGATTTTAGGGTCCATTCACACGTCCGTTGTTTCTTTCCTGATCTGTTCCGTTTTTTGCGGAACAGATCTGGACCAGATCTGGACCCATTCATTTTCAATGGGTCCTGAAAAAAATCGGACCGCTCAATGTCAGATTTTTTTTCAGGACCCATTGAAAATGAATGGGTCCAGATCTGGTCCAGATCTGTTCCGCAAAAAACGGAACAGATCAGGAAATAAACAACGGACGTGTGAATGGACCCTTAGACTGTCGCATGGCCAGCTGAAGTATATGCCAAATCTATGAGGTGTGCGCCTCTACATAGATTTGGCACATCCTCTGGTGGTGCAGGGTGAATCAAGACCAGCGTGGAAAACGCTAATCTTGATAAATGTCCCCATCCTGTTTATGTTCCACGCCTGGTTAAGCTTACAAATACCAATGCAAAATGTGAAAGGGGCCTAGGTATTCAACCTTCTTTCAGCAGACCGCAGATTAGGATACTAAAGCCTCATGTAGACGTCCGTGGAACACGGTCCGTGAGATACCGGACTGGCATCCTCATGGGTGCAGGAGCGCACGGCCTCATTGGTTACTATCACACCGTGCGCTTCGTGCCACCACTGCTGTACAGCAATACACTCGTATAGATCATAGCAACCAATGACGCCGTGCACTCCTGCACTCAGGAGGATGCCAGTCCCATATCTCACGGACTGTGTTCCACGGACGTCTGCATGAGGCTTAATACTGTATGCCAATCAGGTTTGCATAAACACTAAACAGCAGGGTCACTATGCCGATACTCACCCAGAACCTAAACCTTCCTTCATGTCCTTGACATTGATGGAGCTTTTGTTAGCATTTTTAGACGCTGTTTTTCTAAAGTTTGTCTTGCCTTTTCTAAAGAGGACTTGTCAGCTCTGCTACTGATATGTCTATTTTATTACATACTTGCATTCCCCATAAAATACCAATTCTGGGGCACATTGTCTAACTCCAGGATTCTCATGGAGAATGCATGGAGCGGCAGTGTATTGTCATGATCCCAGCAGCCAGACCCCAACTGATCAGATACTTATCACCTCTCACCGGTCCTACAGTAAGCTGACAATCTGTCTCATCTCTCAAAATAGATTTAGAAAATGGTGGTTTAGGAGATGGAGAAGTAAGAGGCATTTCTCTCTATCTCTCAGTACTGTATATATCAGGTTTTTATATTCACCTGTACTATGATTTAAACAAAATTTGCTGAAAAGCTAATGACCATTTAAGTTCATTCCCCTAAAGTGTTAAATTCTATTTAATTAGAAAATGGATTACAATATGAGGTTTGACAAGGGGAGCCAAGGTTTATTACATGACTGCACTGTATATAGCTCAGTTGCAAACTAACCTTGGAGACACAAAGTAGGTTAGATTAAAGGGAACCTGTCACCTCCAAAAACCATCCCAAGCCGCCAGCAGTACCTGACAGTAGTCAGCAGCATGTTTCCGACGATAATTTTCTTTCTGAAGGCCGATGCGGCTAAAGCTCAGAAAACATTCTTGTATCCCCTGCCGACGCGCTTCTCTAGTCATGCTTGAAGTCAAGTGGGAAGCGGCCTCCTTGCTTCAAGTCAAGATAACCGTGCCCCCTTCCCTGCCCCTTCGCTGTGACTGACAGCTGGCAGTTCGGCTGGCTTTGCCGAACTCTCTGCATAAGCGCTGTCAGTCACAGCAAAGGGGCAGGGAAGGGGGCGCGGTTATCTTGACTTGAAGCAAGGAGGCCGCTTCCCACTTGACTTCAAGCATGACTAGAGAAGCGCGTCGGCAGGGGATACAAGAATGATTTCTGAGTTTTTGCCGCATCGGCCTTCAGGAAGAAAATTATCGACGGAAACACGCTGCTGGCTACTGTCAGGTACTGCTGGCGGCTTGGGATGGTTTTTGGAGGTGACAGGTTCCCTTTAACTCTGTTGGCAGAAGTGATCCAAAAGGGAATGTTTGGTCGAAAATATCCTATTGCTTAGATCAAGTGGCGCTTTTTTAAAATCACTATCTATATTAATTTAATTGGCAACTGACCACCATAGTTGGTACACAATTTTTGTTTTGTAGGCATAACTTCTCAGTAGTCATTCTATTATCAGAGGCAATGATTACAGTGAAATATAACTCCTAGATCTGGAAGCAAATCAAAAGTATTGTACCACTGACAAATAATAGACAGAGCTGAGATCTTCCCCTTCCCTGCACCGTGTAGAAGGAAAGAACATCCCTCGGGCAAAGAACCAACAAGGTGCAAATGAAGAATCTTCAGAAAGTTTATTGCAGAATAACTACACGTTTCGGGGACCACTTCCCCTTCTTCAGGTGAATAGTGTTGCAACCTGAAGAAGGGGAAGTGGTTCCCGAAACGCGTAGAGATTCTGCAATAAACATTTCTGAAGATTCTTCATTTGCACATGGTTGGTTCTTTGTGTCGAAGGAAGGTCTTTCCTTCTACTCTGCATTAATCCTCCGTTAGGGCCCAGGCATGCTCATCTGAGGAGACCTGCATCCGTGGCTGCATATCAACCTTTCTATTGGGGATTGATCTTATTCCCTACACGCCATCATTAGTGTTGTGCCTATCATTTGCACAACCACCTAAGGTGAGCCTCCAATTTGGAGTTTATTTTACCTTTCTTCATAGGTTTTTACCCTATGGTGTGCCCTGTTTTTTTGTTTATTTAGTAAACAAACGCCTGAATATTTGATTCCTTCCCTGCACAATCACCTCTTCACAGGTCACAGAAAAAAATGCCAGTTTTTAGCAAATTTGCCCCATTGTCTATATATTATGAATCATATCTACTGGATTATATAATTTTTTATCTACATATTATTTTGTAAACCCTAAAGTTAGCCAAAGCATAAGATAGCTGTTAGCTAATGAGCTGTTCTATCAATCTCCACCAAAAACATGGCTAAGTGGCCAAATTATGCTATTTCTCTTATATATATATAAAAATTAGTTTTTGTCTGTCTGTTCTTTATGCGTGACCAAACGACTGGACCAATCTTCACCAATTTTGGCACACATGTACATCAGGTGTCCCGGGAAGGTTTTATACCGGGTCTCAGCTCTCTAGGACGTACCATTTCTGAGATATTCCCATAAAATAACCTTCATTAGCCAATAGAAGCCTGCAAGTCTTTCACTCATATCCCAACTGCCATACACATGGTCACATGTCCCTTATCAGCCAATAGAAGCTCGCAGGCCCTTAGTCTCCACATACACACAGTAAAACTCCAGGTTTCCATAACAACCCAGCCATTTTTCTTCACTGCTGTAGGTCAGCTTTAGGCTAGGGCTACAGGACGACAATAAGTGCACGACACATAGGGCACAACTACACTGCTACACACATCCACCTTGGATGGATTTTTTGCGACTGTCGTGTCGCAGTCGCAGCATGTCGCAGTGTGACACCATAAACTATCATTATAAAAATTGTTGCGCGACATTGGTACGACAAAATGTCATGTGACACATGTCGTCATGTAGCCCTAGCCTTAAAGGGCAGGGAGCTGTGGAGGTCACTGTTAAGGGAGCAGGGGCCACTATTAAAGGGGCAGCTGCTGTGAAGGTCACTGTTAAGGGGGCAGGGGCCACTATTAAATGGACAGCTGCTGTGGAGGTCACTGTTAAGTCAGCAGGGGGGGTCAGTGTTAAGGAGCGAGGGGCTGTGGAGTTCACTGTTAAGGGGGCAGGGTGCTGTAGATGTCACTGTTATAGAGGATACCGTTGATATCTTTTAAAGACACAAACAAACATTAAATGAAATAGATGAAATATACCTGTGCAAAGCCAGGTCCTTCTGCTAGTTTTATATAAATACCAATCGCCCCCATCACCCAGTTATTATTGTCTGGTTATAAAGCAGCAGTCTCTTTCACCATATTCTTGGCCATCACAATTTCCACTTTCACAGCAAAAAAAAAAAAAAACAATTCCCCAATTTCTTGGAGGGGTGATGTGTGGCCCATAGAATGCAATAGTACCTGCATCTGTGACTGCTTTTCTTAGTTTGGAATTGGTCATCTGAAGCAAAAGAAACGCCACAGTGATGAACACGGTTTGAAAGAAGAAATGACTATAGAAAAGTATCCATAGTTTTTATCCCAGACAAGGACAAAATATATGAACAATAATGATATGAAAAACTTAATAAAATTATTTTGGTAGAAGCTTAAAATAGCACTGTTCTGTTAAAAGCAAAATAATTTGAATAACAGTGACATTGTACTAAGCTTCTGCGATGCAGAGATAAACTATTGATGGAACTGGATTTCTCATATAAGTGAGGTCATATTTTTTACACAGGCCAAACATATGCAGACATCTGACTAATATAGTCTAAAAGCACCTTAAAGTGCCCCACATATATGCCGAATGTTTACCCTAGACGTGATGTGAATCCAGCCTAACCGTGGTTTCACACATAACTTTTTTTTTTTTGCAGTTTTTGATGCAGTTTTTGAGCCAGAAGTGGATATAAGAGGAAGAAGAAGTATAAGTTCTTTCTCTATATTTCCCATTCCCTTCTGAATCCACTTCTGGTTTTGGCTCAAAAGACTACATGATAAATTGCTTCAAAAACTGCACCTTAAAAAAAAAGAAGTGTGAAATCAATGTAAGGCTTTTTAAAGTTTCTGGACCTCTTACCACATTGACAACAGTGCTGTGCATATCACAGAAATGTTAGATTCAAATTACAAATCTAGCTTCACCGGAATTATATACATACATTCTCTTGTGTGACATTAATGTGCTCAACTTACGCCATATAATACGTATGTATTTCTTATATTTGCAATGTAGTAATGTCATATTTATGAGTTATTCAATACTATGCATTGTGAGACTGGCTGACACACTTTTTGTACTGATATCAGAGTGTAATAATATTAAATACCATTAAACATGCTGCTTTTCATTAACAGTGAACCATCATTTGCCATTTTTAATGAAAATATTCTATGCTATTTTATTGATTATCATGATATCCTTTTTGTATGGAATTAACGTGATACAATAAACAGTCTGAAAACATTTGATATAGATGACTATGAGAAAACATACTGTTAATGGTTTTAAAATATCAGCTATAAGCAGCTGCACTATGTGGAAACGTCACACTTGTGGATACTTACTGGTTAAAGGAGACGTGGGCGGCAAGTGTCCCTTGTAAAGTTGTGGGCATTAAAATAAAGACATTTTACGTTGTCATGTTTCAGATTCCTTCTGAATAGTTTTTCACAAATATTCTAAAATGATAAGCAAAGGTATGTGTGTCTTGGGCCTCATGCACACGGCTGTATTTGATTTTTAGTTCATGAAAAATGGATTGCAAAAAAAAATAAAAAATGGAGAGCTTCCATGGATCCATGAAAAAAACGGATGTGAACATGATTTAAATCAACTGCATTGTTCTGTGGTTGCGTTTTCAAAACAGATAGCACAATAAAAAAAATACAATACAGCGCATGAGCGCTTACATTTATTAACCCATTCACTGCCGGGGGTGTTTGGACACTTTGCACCTCTGGAAGCCAGGATAATTTTTGAAGTTTTTATTAAATAAAAAACTCATACAAACCCCCTTACCCACATATTTTCTGAAAGTAGACACCTGGCACATTGTCATGCCACTCAGCAGTTTATACACACAGACACCTTCATGCAACTCTGCGCCAAAGTGTCATTTATCATAAAAACTGCAAAAAATGATATTAGTGAGTAAAAGTGTAAACCAAGCAGAAAGTTTCATGCACCACACCTCATAAAAATGAAAAGAGTTAATACATACCACTTAGGCCTATATTTACATGCACATATCTTCATAAAATCACCAGAGCTTAAAATCTGGTTTTAAGCTGTAAATTAAAAAAACAGCAGCAACCTATAAAATACAGGGATAAAAGTCCTTGAAAAATAAGTGCACCCCCAAAACTTATATACTTCCTGAACGCAGACAACCTGATGACTGCAGTTGTCTTGATAGACTGTTGAAAACCATGTCCACCTTGAGGTAAGTTTGTGTCAAAGAGAAATTATTTAAAAGGGTTTTCCGAGATGTTTTACTGATGTCCTATCCTCTGTAAGAGACAGTGAGGGGGCTGCAGATGGACTCATATTTAGGTAATTGAAGCTGTACAGGACAGCACGAATCACTTTCATGTTTCCAGAGGAAGAGGGGTGAGGGGGGGGGGGGGCACTGTTTGGTGCTGCCCTGTAGGTGCTGCCATTAGCTGGTATAGCAGTGTTCAGAGAGGTACTGTGCCCCTTTGTGCTTTGTGTTGACCTGCTTGGACTTGTGATTCACCACTGCTATCTACTGTGAAAAACTGTCCCTGGAACTGCTGCTGTGAGATTGTGGAAAAGCTCTGCCTGCATAATGTTTATGCCTAAATTGGATTGGAACTGTCATTTGGCATTGCGGGCACTAGAGGTCACTGTTTTGCAGCTACAGTCAGCACACTCTGGGAACTCCATATGCAAAGCAGATGATGACTCATGCAAGCTGCTTCTGAAAAACCAGGAAGTCTGAGCTGATCTGACATGGTGAAAGGATTGTGCTGTGAGAGACTGAATCCGATTCCATCCTGGCTTGCGGATGTCCGGCAGTGAATAAACACTCAAAGGAAGGAGAGTAGCTGTTGTTCACTTACTGGATCCAGCTCTTTGAAAGAGAGGTTGTCCCAGGAAGACCATTTCCAGTGTGTGGACAAGAAGCCTTATTATCAAGCAAGGCCGCACGGTTGCTGAGAGGTTGGTGGCATATGATACTGTGTGGTGCCTGAAGTAACAGAGACTAGCCTAGGCCTTGTATTAGTTAGATAGCTAGGGTTATATCTTTTGTTAGGCCTTACTGTACTGGACTGCAGCGCAGTAATTGACTTGCAGGCTCTGCTGCGTCTGCCACCGGTTAGGTGTGCCCTCGGTAGCGGCACAGCTCGACTTTCAGGCTCTACTGTGTGTGCCAACGGGTTAGGCCTGTCCCTCAGACAGGGACGGTCACTGTGGGCCTGGGGTGTTACTGATTCTGTTTATACTTGAGTTATTACTAGAGATGTCGCGAACATAAAATTTTCTGTTCGCGAACGGCAAACGCGAATTTCTGCAAATGTTCGCGAACGGGCGAACCGGGCAAACCGCCATAGACTTCAATAGGCAGGCGAATTTTAAAACCCACAGGGACTCTTTCTAGCCACAGTAGTGATGGAAAAATTGTTTCAAGGGGACTAACACCTGGACTGTGGCATGCCGGAGGGGGATCCATGGCAAAACTCCCATGGAAAATTACATAGTTGACGCAGAGATGGATTTTAATCCATAAAGGGCATAAATCACCTAACAATCCAATTTTTTTTTGAACAACGTGGTTTAAAACATCCAGTGTGTGTATGCGATCAGGTATGATGTTGTATCGATCAGGTAGTGTAAGGGTTACGCCCACTTCACAGACATTGACAGACCAAACTCCCCTTTTAATGCACCGCAAACAACCGCAAACAGTCCATTTGCCCAACCGTATTTGTGAGTGAGTGACACCCTGTAACGGTATAAGTGGAGGCCTAGCCACTAGCCAGTGGCCACAATACAGTCTGTGTGGGCCTGACACACACGGGCTTGCAAATGTGATTAGATCACAGAAAAATATTAAATAAAATTTTTATTTATATGCGAGGTATTTGTGAGTGAGTGACACCCTGTAACGGTATAAGTGGAGGTCTAAGCCACTAGCCACTAGCCACAATACAGTCTGTGTGGGCCTGACACACACGGGCTTGCAAATGTGATTAGATCACAGAAAAATATTAAATATATATTTTTTTTATCTGAGAGGTATTTGTGAGTGAGTGACACCCTGTAACGGTATAAGTGGAGGCCTAGCCAGTGGCCACAATACAGTCTGTGTGGGCCTGACACACACGGGCTTGCAAATGTGATTAGATCACAGAAAAATATTAAATAGAATTTTTTTTTATCTGCGAGGTATTTGTGAGTGAGTGACACCCTGTAACGGTATAAGTGGAGGCCTAGCCACTAGCCAGTGGCCACAATACAGTCTGTGTGGGCCTGACACACACGGGCTTGCAAATGTGATCATATCACAGAAAAATATTAAATAGAATTTTTTTTATCTGCGAGGTATTTGTGAGTGAGTGACACCCTGTAACGGTATAAGTGGAGGCCTAGCCACTAGCCAGTGGCCACAATACAGTCTGTGTGGGCCTGACACACACTGGCTTGCAACTGTGATTAGATCACAGAAAAAGATTAAATATAATTTTTTTTTATCTGCGAGGTATTTTCTGTCACACCCTGTATGAATGGTGTGCAAACAGTACTGTCTGTAACTGAGCCTGCAGCCTCTCACACACGGGCAGGCAACTGCAATATATATATATATATATATATATATTTAAAAATATAAAAAAAAGCAGACTGATGTACCAGCCCTGAAAAGGGCTTTTTGGGGTGCTGTCAGGACGCTGTCCTTACAACAGATGAGACTGTGGACACAGAACAATGCCCTAGCTAACGCTTTCCCTATTGAATCAGCAGCAGCAGCACTGTCCCTCCTCTCACTGAGAATGCAGATTCCGAATGAATCTAAAATGGATGCTGTCCAGGAGGTGGGAGGGTCTGGGAGGGAGGGTCTGCTGCTGATTGGCTGGAATGTGTCTGCTGACTGTGAGGTACAGGGTCAAGGTTTACTCAATGATGATGTACAGGGGGCGGACCAAACATCGCATATGTTCGCCCGCCTGTGGCGAACGCGAACAAGCTATGTTCGCCGGGAACTATTCGCCGGTGAACTATTCGGGCCATCACTAGTTATTACTATTGCCAAAGTAAAGTTTCTGTTCTTGCATATAAAACTGGTGTCAGTGTCGCTTTCCTTGTCTGTGACTTCGCTGTATCCTGGGGAGCCCACCCCGGTACACGGCTTACAACTTGGCGTAGTCGGCAGGATACAGCGACCGTTATGGATGGGAACGCGGCGGGAGATCGTCCCCCGGCGCCAGTGGTGCCGGATCAGGACCCAGCCCAGGGTGCACAGGCGCAAGTCCAGCTTGCCCCCAACAATATGGCTACCCCAGTAGGATACATCCCTGTAGGGGCACTGCTGCGTCATCTGCCAAAGTATGACGGTAGAAACATGACATTGCAGGACTGGACTGAAAGGGCGCAGTGCGGTTAAAATGTGTAAACAGATCCCCGAACTGCGGGCTGAGGTTGCATTGGGAGCCCTAGAGGGTGACATCAGGCGGACAGTGATGGTAAGGCCTGACTCAGAGAGAGATACGCTAGAGAAGATATTCTCCCTGCTAGAGAGAGCCCAAGGGGGGAGCCAAAGTGGTACAGTTACGGAGTCACTTCTTTAACCGACCCCAGCGAGAGGGCGAGACCCTAATGCAATATTCCAATGCTCTACAGGAGACGCTGAATGAGATACAACGACGAGACCCTGAGGGAAAGGGTGCCTTCCGGGAGGTGGACGGGCTTCTACGAGATCAGTTCATAGTGGGGCTCTCCAATAAATTGGCCGATATAACATTCTACAGCGTCTACTTAGCCGCCGTAGAGAGAGAGGAAGAGCCCATACCTGCGGCAGCGAGAGTGGTGAATAGCAGGCATGTTACAAGGGACCAGCCGGGGTCTGAATAATCGGAGTCCTTAAAGGATGTGGTCCAGGCCCTGCAGGCGGAATTGAAAGAGCTTCGGCTGGAAGTGTCCCAGATGAAGGCAGAACCGTCCCGGCCTCCGGAAATGGTCCCCGTACCTCGTGCCACTGCACCCCGAACAACCGCGGTGAGAGGGCCAGTCAGAAGAGGGCCCCTCTGTTGGGCTTGCCGAAAGTACGGCCATATGGCCAGAGAGTGCCCAGAACAGGTAGCGTCTGAGCCGACGTTAAACTTCCGACCGCTGCAGTAGCTGGGCGTCCTGCGGCGGTGCACCAGAAGTTAAGCCCTCTGCATGAAGAACGTGATCTGTATGCCAGCAGCCCCGTATTAGAAGCCGAGTTGGAAGGCCGAAAGGTCTGCTGCCTAGTTGATGCAGGGTCAGAGTGAACCCTAATGCCTCTGGAGTTCTTCGAGAGGCACTTCGGGCATATGATGGAGCCCGACGACGGGAGCGTCATCAGGCTGACGGCTGACGATAATAGAGAGATGGATGTTCGAGGGATAGTCTGGATGCGGGTCCGACTGTTTGGGCAAGACATCGGCAAGAAAGGGGTCGTGCTGGTGGACCATTCGTCCCTGGAAAGGAATGAACGTGACCATGGGCATGAATATACTGAGAGACCATCAACTCTATGCCAAGGAAGGGCCGAAGTACTGGCAACGGGCCACCGCACACCGGCCTACCCAGAAGGTCTTACAACAGATAATGAGGAGCTGTAGCCTGCAAAAGAGTAACCTGTCCGGTCGGGCCATTGGAGACGTGAGGGTGCTCCGGAGGACCCCGCTGAAGACCCCACCTCGACAAGAGTGAATATTGATGCTGCCAGTGGGGGCTGGACGACGACTAAATGGACTAGAGGTCCTAATCGAGCCCGCTTATCAAGAAGAAACGCAGATTCGCCCACTGGTAGCCCGGGCCCTTGCCATTGTGACGGACGGATGTGTGTCTATACGCTGCTGTAATGTTGAGAACTGCGAGTTAACCGTCCCCACAAACACCCTGCTGGCCAAAGTTTATGTGTCCGAAGGGGGTATCGCTCGACGAAGGGGCTTCACCCTGCAGCCGGATAGGAGATCAGCCTGGACCTATGCTGTGGAGATCTGTTCAAGGGAAACCCCGACAGCGGAGTGGAATGGTCGAGTGATCATAGCCTGTATGGGGGTGGACTGCAGAACCCTGACCCCAGGGGAACAAAAGCTGCTGGAAGACACCCTCTGGGAATTTCAGGAGGCCTTCTCAAGACATGATGAGGACTTTGGGTGTGCTACTGCCATCGAACATGAAATCCCAACCGGTGATGCTGCGCCGATCAGGGAACGTTACCGGCAGATCCCACCTAAGGTGTATCAGGAGGTGAAAGATATGGTGGCCAGCATGTTGGAGAATCGGGTGATCCAGGAGAGTCAAAGTCCGTGGGCTGCTCCGGTAGTCTTGGTGCGGAAGAAAGACTGGAGTCTCCGGTTCTGCGTGGATTATCGGAAGCTGAACGCTCAGACCGTCCGGGCTGCCTACCCCCTTCCGCGGATTGAGGAGTCATTATCAGTCCTAAGCCAAGCCAAGTTCTTCTCAACTCTTGGCCTGGCTAGTGGATACTGGCAGGTGCCGGTGGCCAAGAAGGACAAAGCCAAGACGGCCTTCATTCTACCTATGGGACTCTACGAGTTCAACTGGATGCCCTTCGGCCTCTCCAATGCTCCGGGGACATTCCAGCGATTGATGGAACACTGTCTGGGGGACCTCAACTTCGAATCAGTATTGATATACCTGGATGACATAGTAGTGTTCGGGGCTTCCTTTGAAGATCACCTCCAGAAGCTGCGACAAGTCTTGGGACGGCTACGAGACCATGGGGTCAAGATCAAGCCAAAAAAATGCCAGCTGTTCCGACAGCAGATAGAGTACTTAGGACATGTGGTCACCCAAGAGGGGGTAAAACTGGCCCCCAGCAAGGTGGAAGCCGTTCAGAAGTGGCCCCGGCCAAGTACTCTACGGGAGTTCGTGGGACTGGCCAGCTACTACAGGAGGTTTATACCCAAATTCGCTCATCTGGTGGGCCCGTTTAACGAGTTGCTAAGAGGCACGGCTGGCGGCCTGAAGAAACGCCCCGTCGACTGGGGGCCCTGGCAACAAGAGGCCTTTGAAGCGGTGAAAGAGGCGCTGACCAATGCCCCGATCCTGGCTTGCGCACGGTTTGATACCCCATTCCTGCTGTATACTGATGGAAGCCTACATGATCTGGTGGCCGTATTTTCCCAAGTCCAGGATGGACGGGAGAGAGTCATCGCCTATGGGAGCCGGTCCCTAAGAGAGTCAGTACACAACCCTGATAACTATAGCTCCTTTAAACTAGAACTACTGGCACTGGTGTGGGCCATGACCGAAAGGTTTGCAAAATACCTGACTGGTGCTGAAGTGACCGTGATGACGGACAACAACCCGTTGGCACACCTGGAGAATGCCAAGCTCGGTGCACTCGAGCAAAGATGGTTGGCCCGCCTTTCTAAGTACCAATACCGCATCAAGTTCCGGACCGGTAGGGAGAACGGCAACACCGATGCACTCTCTCGAGTTCCAGTAGGACAGTCAACTCAGAGAGCCGATGAGGAGTTAGAGGATACTGAAACTCCTGACCTTGGTCGCTTACCTCTGTTCCCGGATGTGGCACATTCAAGTGGGGTGGCATCTGGAATGACGCTGGTGCTGGGGAAAACATTGACTGATTGGGAGAAAGTCCAGAATAGCTGCCGGGATTTGTGGAAAGTGAAAGAATGAGTTCGGAGCAATATCTGGCCTCGGCCAGAAGAACAAGTCCGCCTGACCCCAGAGGGTCAGAAGTTGTTGAGGCAGTGGGACAAGCTGACAATTACCCAGGGCCTTCTGTGCCGGATCATATACTTACAGTCAGAACTGCAGTACCGGCGACAGATTGTCATTCCCATGTCATTGGGACCAGAGGCCACCAGGGAAGCTCATGAAAAGGGAGCAACAAAACGTTCAAGTGGCTCCAACGGCTGGTATACTGTCCAGATCTGGCCGATATGGTGGCCGCGGCATGTCTTAAGTGTCGATCCTGTGGGTTGAGTAAGAGTACTGAACAGCGGGCTCCTGTGCAGACCATCTGCACCTCAGCGACCCTAGAACTTCTGATGATCGATTATGTACAGATTGGATACTCTACCTCGGGACACTCGTACTGTCAAGTCATGACAGATCACTTTACCAAGTATGCGGTGGCTGTGCCCACCAGAGACCAAACCGTAGAGTCGGCCGCCAAAGCTGTCTGTAAACACTTTATACAGGTGTTCGGGTGTCCACGGAGGATACATTATGACCAGGGATCATGCTTTCAGGGTACTCTAATGAATGAACTGTACTAACTGTATGGGATTGAACGCTCATGAGGAAGAGGAGGAATGGTGGGTTGTCCCTGCCCATGTGTCCACAGAGGTTCCGACTGTGACAGGTTTGCCACCCAGGTGCAATGCTGAACAGTCAACAGCTCCTCTCTTGTCAAATATGCCTGATGTCCCCAGTATTTCTGAAACCCTCAATCTGAGAAGGTCATCAAGGCCCAATGCTGGTGTGCCTCCACAGCGCTATGCCCAGGATGAGTTTGTATGGGGGGAGTTGCCGAGGACGACAACTTCTAGTGGGGTGGCATGTGAGATTGTGGAAAAGCTCTGCCTGCATTGCGGGCACTAGAGGCCACTGTTTTGCAGCTACAGTCAGCACACTCTGGGATCTGCATATGCAAAGCAGATGATGACTCATGCAAGCTGCTTCTGAAAAACCAGGAAGTCTGAGCTGATCTGACATGGTGGAAGGATTGTGCTGTGAGAGACTGAATCCGATTCCATCCTGGCTTGCGGATGTCTGGCAGTGAATGGACACTCAAAGGAAGGAGAGTAGCTGTTGTCCCTTTACTGGATCCAGCTCTTTGAAAGAGAGGTTGTCCCAGGAAGACCATTTCCAGTGTGTGGACAAGAAGCCTCATTATCAGACAAGGCCGCATGGTTGCTGAGAGGTTGGTGGCCATCCCGGGTAAGCGGCATCCTCGGGCCCAGAACGGACGCAGGTCAGTACACCTGGTTACTGATTATATGATACTGTGTGGCGCCTGAAGTAACAGAGACTAGCCTAGTTGTCACGGGGTTCCGAAGGTGCACTCGGTCCCCCATTGCCCGCAGAACTGTTGCTTAGCTTTTGGAATGAGGTTCTGTGTTTGACCTCATTCCCAGGGCGGCTTTACTAGCTGGGTGGCTCCTTGCTCCTAAGTCTGCCTTGAGCGCCGAGCTGATCACTCGGTGCTTGACTGGTTGGTCTGTCGGTCATGTGACGCTGGCCACGTCACATGACCCTCACTCCCCACTATAAATACAGGCAGCCTGCTGGCTACAGGTTGCCTGTTAATTTCTAGGTTCCTGGCTAATTGTTGGACTGCTGAATACTTACCTGATCCTGTTCCTTGACCATCCTTTTGCCTGATCCTCCTGTACTGCGCATCCGTCCTGGTATTGTGACCTCGGCTCCCACCTGACTACTCTCTTAGGACTCCTCTTGTACTTCTCTGCTCTCCTGGTATTTATGACCCCGGCTTCTCCTGACAATTCTCTGCTTGCTCCATTTGTACTTTGCAGCTTTCCTGGTATTGACTCGGTCCGTTCACGTCCTGTTGTTTGTCTGTCTGTCATCCCTGCACTTACTCCAAGTTAGGGATTGCCGTCCAGTTGTCCCCTGTCATTAGGACTCGCGAGGCAAGTAGGCAGGGCCAGGGGTAAGGGTGGAGCGCAGTGGTCACTTCCCTCCCCCCTGTGTGTGTGTGTACGCGACCGTTACACTAGTGTCACGGTGGGGAGTGGGGGAAACCCCCCACCGTGCGGTGTCAAAGGGTAAAAAGGGGATAAGCCTGGCCAAAAGGAGTAATAAGGGAGCAGGTCACCTCCTACAGCGTCCCTAATCCTCCCTGACTCTTCACCGTATGGGTAGGATGACTCATATTCAGGATTCCTAGAGACCCTAAGTCGCCCTGGTAATCCCTCACCAAGGAGCAGGGAAGAGACGACCTGTTCATCCGAGTCATGGAGGAAAAGGAGTCTCTATCTAAGGCCAGGCTGCAAGTAGAGGGGAACACATACAGCATAAGGAGATGGCAGGTAAGCGAAACCAATAACACGCTTACCTGCCACAGACACACTGACTGGCACCCGTGCACTAGTGCTTCTGTCCCCACCAACATTAAAGGACGCAGTACACACCACAAAACACACAGGAACCCAGGACATCCATAGCTGCAATAAACATGAGACAGGGGAATGTTTAGCAAACATGCTGGACACCAAACACCACCAGACATGTAACACCAAACTAGACATACAAACACCCTGATTAGAACCCACTCCATACAAATAGGGACAGGAAGGGAAGGAGACACCAGGATGACATTGATGACCACAAGGGTTGCCCTCACTGGACAGATGGAACACTCTGGACTGGAGCAGAGCTCCAGCACCAACGACAGCTGAAGTACAACTGACTCCAGCCAGGGAGCCACAGGGGATAAAACCCTAGTGACCACACCCAGTCAGTGAGTTACCCCTTACAGCACCAGACAGAGGGAGGCTACAACTTAAAGGGGAAGTGCACACACAAGCATGCCAAACCACACGTTACCACCTGCAACAGCATGCGTGGCAACCATGTCACGGCAATCACCCAGAAGGCCGAGACACTGCCACCGCATGCTCTCACAGCAATACGTTGCCGCGGGCAACCGCAAGTGTGGCAACAGTGCCACAGCGCAAACCAAAGGCCGTGACACTCCCACCCCTCAAAGCCCCCCCAACCCCCAAAAAAAGGAACTAAACAGAACACCCAATAAACAACAGGGCAGGGGGGGTAGGGGTAGGGGAAAGTAACAGGATCAGCGTCAGTGCAAAGAAGTCTCTAAAAGACTGCTGCCAGCCCCCGGAACCACCTAGAAACCAGGCAGCCAGCCACCATACAGCTCAGAGAGACCGCACTGAACACTGTGTCTACCTCAGACCCAGTTCACACAAGGTCGCTGCCAGCAAGCATTCTCAACCAGCACACAACAGGAATGCAGCCAGCACACAACACAAATGACAAAACCACTGAGACATGGAAAAGGGGAAGTAAGAAGATTCAGCGTCAGAGCAAGGATGTCTCTCTTAGACAGCCGCCAGCCCATGGAGCAACACACAGGAACCAGGGCACCAGCCACCAAACAGCCCAGAGAAACCGCACTGAACGCTGCATCCACCTCAGACACGGTTCACACCAGGTCGCTGCTAGCATGCATCCCCAACCAGCACACAGCCAGTACACCACAGGAATGCATCCAGCAAACAACACAAGCACCTGAACCACTGAGAAATGGACGAGGAGAAACGCAAACACCAGTGACGGTTCACACCAACTACAACCAACTGTAACAGGGAACCGCACTGTTAACAGCGTCTCACCTTTCACCCTCCCTCCGGAGGATAAGCATGTGTGCCAGAAAATGGCAGGCGACACATGCTGGGTCCTCTTTCAAAGGCTCCAAGCAAGGAGCCTTTGTGGTCATACTGTCACGGTGGGGAGTGGGGGAAACCCCCCACCGTACAATGTAAGGTATAATAGGGAAGCAGCTAGGCCAGGATGCCAGGATCAGGGAGCAGGTCACCTCCTACAGCGTCCCTAATCCTCACCCTAACTCCTCACCGTATGAGCGGACCTGGATGGTAGGACAGCTCATACCCAGGATACCTTTGGCCCTGAGTCGCCCTGATAATCCCTCACATAGGAGCAGGGGAGAGACGACCTGTTCTTCCCAGACACGGATGAACAGGAGTCTCAAATGGCCTAGCAGCAGGGAAAGGAAGCCAAGTGGAATGACAGATAAACACCACACCAAGGTAAACTGGAACCCATACAAACGTACTGCAATCCAAACACCAAGCGGATGCAGTACATACTGACACACAGGAACCAGCATTCCAGCAACAGCACCCAGACTTGGCTTCTGGTTCACCCCTCTGGGAAACCATGGAGCCCCCTTCTGGAGGCACAACTAACAGGGTACGACTTGCATACATGCTGGACATAAAACGCGAACTTACCAGACATGTAACAACAACAAGACGAGACACCAAACCCTGAACATAAACCCACACCAAACTTCCACACAGGTAAGGTAGGGTAACATGGAGGATAGAATGGGAAGACATGGCTGGAGACATCGCTGTCCCACTAGGTGGCCCTTACACTGGAAGATGGAACAACCAGACAAGGAGCATAACTCCAGCACACACCAAGGCTGGAGTACAACTGACTCCAGCCAGGGAGCCACAGGGGATAAAACCCTACCACATCCAGTCAGGGAGTTACCACTTACAGCACCAGAAAGAGGGAGGCTACAACTTAAAGGGGAAGTGCACACACAAGCATGCCAAACCTGTTGGGGGGTAATAATTGAATTAAGAATGATTAATTATGGTCATAAAAATAATTAACCATAAAAATAAATCTAAAATTTGTCATAAATTCTTAAAATCATGACCTGGTGAATTGTAGACAACCTAATTGATATAATTCACATCTGAGTCCGACTATTTCATCAGATAAATAATTTCTTTTTGACGTAAGATGAGGTTAATGATAAAATGTAGTTCTGCATTATACAATAATACACAGGTATTATAAAAATAGGCAGATTTATTCGTTATAAGGTTATAAACATATATAAGTAAATAAACACAATGATACATGCAAATGAATATATATAGCGTTAATATAAAGCATTACAAGCTTAACAATACATGTGAGTGGAAATAACTTGTCACATTATAACCAAGCTATTATTAGGTTAGGATATCAAAATATGAACATAAGTTATATATACTACTTCTGTTCAGAGAAAACCTCATGATATCAAGATGGGCATGTCTAATCCTAGACATCAATATAGAATGCTAAATACACTGCTCAAAAAAATAAAGAGAACACAAAAATAACACATCCTAGACCTGAGTTAATTAAATATTCTTCTGAAATACTTTGTTCTTTACATAGTTGAATGTGCTGACAATAAAATCACACAAAAATAAAAAAATGGAAATCAAATTTTTCAACCCATGGAGGTCTGGATTTGGAGTCACACTCAAAATTAAAGTGGAAAAACACACTACAGGCTGATCCAACTTTGATGTAATGTCCTTAAAACAAGTCAAAATGAGGCTCAGTAGTGTGTGTGGCCTCCACGTGCCTGTATGACCTCCCTACAACGCCTGTGCATGCTCCTGATGAGGTGGCGGACGGTCTCCTGAGGGATCTCCTCCCAGACCTGGACTAAAGCATCTGCCAACTCCTGGACAGTCTGTTGGTGGATAGAGCGAGATATGATGTCCCAGATGTGCTCAATTGGATTCAGGTCTGGGGAACGGGCGGGCCAGTCCATAGCATCAATGCCTTCGTCTTGCAGGAACTGCTGACACACTCCAGCCACATGAGGTCTAGCATTGTCTTGCATTAGGAGGAACCCAGGGCCAACCGCACCAGCATATGGTCTCACAAGGGGTCTGAGCATCTCATCTCCGTACCTAATGGCAGTCAGGCTACCTCTGGCGAGCACATGGAGGGCTGTGCGGCCCTCCAAAGAAATGCCACCCCACACCATTACTGACCCAATGCCAAACCGGTCATGCTGGAGGATGTTGCAGGCAGCAGAACGTTCTCCACGGCGTCTCCAGACTCTGTCACGTCTGTCACATGTGCTCAGTGTGAACCTGCTTTCATCTGTGAAGAGCACAGGGCGCCAGTGGCAAATTTGCCAATCTTGGTGTTCTCTGGCAAATGCCAAATGTCCTGCACGGTGTTGGGCTGTAAGCACAACCCCCACCTGTGGACGTCGGGCCCTCATATCACCCTCATGGAGTCTGTTTCTGACCGTTTGAGCAGACACATGCACATTTGTGGCCTGCTGGAGGTCATTTTGCAGGGCTCTGGCAGTGCTCCTCCTGTTCCTCCTTGCACAAAGGCGGAGGCAGCGGTCCTGCTGCTGGGTTGTTGCCCTCCTACGGCCTCCTCTACATCTCCTGATGTACTGGCCTGTCTCCTGGTAGCTCCTCCATGCTCTGGACACTACGCTGACAGACACAGCAAACCTTCTTGCCACAGCTCGCATTGATGTGCCATCCTGGATAAGCTGCACTACCTGAGCCACTTGTGTGGGTTGTAGACTCCGTCTCATGCTACCACTAGAGTGAAAGCACCGCCAGCATTCAAAAGTGACCAAAACATCAGCCAGGAAGCATAGGAACTGAGAAGTGGTCTGTGGTCACCACCTGCAGAACCACTCCTTTATTGGGGGGTGTCTTGCTAATTGCCTATAATTTCCACCTGTTGTCTATCCCATTTGCACAACAGCATGTGAAATTGATTGTCACTCAGTGTTGCTTCCTAAGTGGACAGTTTGATTTCACAGAAGTGTGATTGACTTGGAGTTACATTGTGTTGTTTAAGTGTTCCCTTTATTTTTTTGAGCAGTGTATATATATATATATATATATATATATATATATATATATATATATACAGTATCTCACAAAAGTAAATACACCCCTCACATTTTTGTAAATATTTTTTTTATCTTTTCATGGGCCAACACTGAAGATCTGACACTTTGATACAATGTAAAGTAGTCAGTGTACAGCTGGTATAACAGTATTAATTTAATGTGCCCTCAAAATAACTCCACACACAGCCATTAATGTCTAAACCGCTGGCAACAAAAGTGAGTACACCCCTAAGTGAAAATGGCCAAATTTTGCCCAATTAGCCATTTTCCCTCCCCAGTGTCATGTGACTCATTAGTTTTACAAGGTCACATGTGTGAATGGGGAGCAGGTGTGTTAAATTTTGTGTTATCGCTCTCACACTCTGATACTTGTCACTGGAAGTTCAACATGGCACCTCATGACAAATAAATCTGTGAGGATAAAAAAAAAATTGTTGCTCTACATAAAGATGGCCTAGGCTATAAGAAGATTGCCAACACCCTGAAACTGAGCTGTAGCACAGCAGCCAAGACCATTCAGTGGTTTAACAAGACAGGTTCCACTCAGAATAGGCCTCGCCATGGTTGACCAAAGAAGTTGTCTTTTCAAAATAGACACATGAGTGCTGCCAGCATTGCTGCAAAGGTTAAAGGGGCAGGAGGTCAGCCTGTCAGTGATCAGACCATATGCGCACACTGCATCAAATTGGTCTGCAAGGCTGATTATGCACAAGAAAGCCAACAAACAGTTCGCTGAAGACAAGTAGAATAAGTACATGGAATACTGGAACCATGTCCTGTGGTCTGATGAGGCCAAGATAAACTTATTTGGTTCAGATGGTGTCAAGTGTGTGTGGTGGCAACCAGGTAAAGAGTACAAAGACAAGTGTGTCTTGCATACAGTCATGCCTGGTGGTGGGAGAGTCATAGTTTGGGGCTGCATAAGTGCTGCCAGCTGTGGGGAGCTACAGATCATTAAGGGAACCATGAATGCCAACATGTAGTGCGACATACATGATCCCCTCCCTTCGGAAACTCGGCGCAGGGCAGTATTTCAACATGATAATGACCCCAAACACACCTCCAAGACGACCACTGCCTTGCTAAAGAAACTGAGGGTAAAGGAGCTGGACTAGCCAAGCATGTCTCCAGACCTAAACCCTATTGAGCATCTATGGGATATCCTCAAACTGAAGGTGGACGGGAGCAAGGTCTCTAACATCCACCAGCTCCATGTTGTCATCATGGAGGAGTGGAAGAGGATTCCAGTGGCAAACTGTGAAGCTCTAGTGATCTCCATGCCCAAGAGAGTTAAAGCAGTGCTGAAAAATAATGGAGGCCACACAAAATATTGACACTTTTGGCACAATTTGGTCATTTTCACTTAGGGGTGTACTGTTGCTAGCGGTTTAGACATTAATTGCTGTGTGTGGAGTTATTTTGAGGGCACAACAAATTTACACTGTTATACCAGCTGTACACTGACTACTATACATTGTATCAATATATTATATCTTGGGGTGTACTCACTTTTGTGAGATACTGAATATACACTCACCTAAAGAATTATTAGGAACACCATACTAATACGGTGTTGGACCCCCTTTTGCCTTCAGAACTGCCTTAATTCTACGTGGCATTGATTCAACAAGGTGCTGATAGTATTCTTTAGAAATGTTGGCCCATATTGATAGGATAGCATCTTGCAGTTGATGGAGATTTGAGGGATGCACATCCAGGGCACGAAGCTCCCGTTCCACCACATCCCAAAGATGCTCTATTGGGTTGAGATCTGGTGACTGTGGGGGCCATTTTAGTACAGTGAACTCATTGTCATGTTCAAGAAACCAATTTGAAATGATTCGAGCTTTGTGACATGGTGCATTATTCTGCTGGAAGTAGCCATCAGAGGATGGATACATGTTCTCATTCTGTTTACGCCAAATTCGGACTCTACCATTTGAATGTCTCAACAGAAATCGAGACTCATCAGACCAGGCAACATTTTTCCAGTCTTCAACAGTTCAATTTTGGTGAGCTTGTGCAAATTGTAGCCTCTTTTTCCTATTTGTAGTGGAGATGAGTGGTACCCGGTGGGGTCTTCTGCTGTTGTAGCCCATCCGCCTCAAGGTTGTGCGTGTTGTGGCTTCACAAATGCTTTGCTGCATACCTCGGTTGTAACGAGTGGTTATTTCAGTCAACGTAGCTCTTCTATCAGCTTGAATCAGTCGGCCCATTCTCCTCTGACCTCTAGCATCCACAAGGCATTTTTGCCCACAGGACTGCCGCATACTGGATGTTTTTCCCTTTTCACACCATTCTTTGTAAACCCTAGAAATGGTTGTGCGTGAAAATCCCAGTAACTGAGCAGATTGTGAAATACTCAGACCGGCCCGTCTGGCACCAACAACCATGCCAAGCTCAAAATTGCTTAAATCACCTTTCTTTCCCATTCTGACATTCAGTTTGGAGTTCAGGAGATTGTCTTCACCAGGACCACCCCCCTAAATGCATTGAAGCAACTGCCATGTGATTGGTTGACTAGATAATTGCATTAATGAGAAATAGAACAGGTGTTCCTAATAATTCTTTAGGTGAGTGAGTGTATATATATATATATATATATATATATATTTGTGTGTATACAGTGGATCTAAAAAGTCTACACACCCCTGTTAAAATGTCAGGTTTGTGGGCTGTAAAAAAATGAGACAAAGATAACTCATTTCAGAACTTTTTCCACCTATAATGTGCCCTATAAACTGTACCACTCAATTGAAAAACAAAGTTAATAAATGTCCCAGAAGCGCTATATCTCCCTTCTCACTATAAAGCAGCAGTATCGCAGCAGAACAGCAACACTACTGCCGCACTAAAGTACAAAGATAATGAAAAAATCAATGATACTGCGCTCTAACTTGTATGGATCGCAAGACCTAATACCCCCACCTCCTAGTTTAAAAGCACTCCACAAACTCAGTAGACTATGCGTTACCTGGTTAATGGGCTTCATATAACACGGGGTGCGGTGGGTGATCCTCGGATCTTGCATCCGATCCTCGGATCCTGCTAATAGAACGCAGAGTCGCGCCCCGGGCGGTGGCGCGGCTCTTGAAACCCTACAGTGGTTCGTGCTCGCACGGAGCAAGAGTGACGTCACTACTATGACTGTGGAGAGTCACAGGTACCACAAGAGCTCTCTATGCGTTTCAGATAGATTCGCTATCCTTCGTCAGGAAAGATGGATGGCTAATCCTGCATATTCCCCCTTCCTTATATGTGCCTGCTGTACCCCCGCTGATTTAACCCCACGAGTGCCGCTTATTATGTTTCCTCTTTTGACATCTGTTAAACTTGTGTTCTTTATTTTCATTCAAATGCGAAAAGTTCTATTTCCATATTTAAACCTGATGGGGCCAGTGTATCCATGTTAAAGATCTATCTCGTTACTGATCTGGACATCTCCTTAAGATAATCCCCACCTCTACAGTTTTTTTGGACAATCTCTATCCCACAGAAAGTTGATCCTGCGAATTTCCCAAGGTGTTTATCCCTATAATGTTGCGATAAAGGGTGCCCCTCATATTTTCTCTCAATATTATATATACCGTATTTTTCGCCCTATAAGACGCACCGGCCAAAATGATGCACCTAGGTTTTTGGGGAGGAAAATGAGAAAAAAAATATTTTTAACAAAAGGGTGTACTTTTGGTGGGTTTGGAACTAATGGTGGTCTGTGGATGGCACTATTACTGGGGATCTGTGGATGGCACTATTATAGGGGATCTGTGAAGGACACTGTTATGGGGGATCTGGGGATGACGCACTGTTATGGGGGAATCTGTGGATGACGCACTGTTATGGGGGGATCTGTGACGGACACTGTTATGGGGGGATCTGTGAAGGATACTGCTACAGGGGGGATCTGTGTTACACTGTTATGGAGGATCTGTGGCTGGCACTGTTATGGGGGATCTGTGGATGGCACAGTTATGGGGGATCTGTGGATGGCATTGTTATGGGGGATCTGTGGATGGCACTGTTATGGGAGATCTGTGGATGGCACTGTTATGGGGGATCTGTGGATGGCACTGTTATGGGGATCTGTGGATGGCACTGTTATGGGGGATCTGTGGATGGCACTGTTATGGGGGATCTGTGGATGGCACTGTTATGGGGGATCTGTGGATGGCACTGTTATGGGGGATCTGTGGTTGGCACTGTCATGGGGGATCTATGGATGGCACTGTTATATATGTGCCATCCATAGATCCCCCACCCCATAACAGTGCCATCCACAGACCCCCCAGCCCATAACCGTGCCATCCACATACCCCCCAGCCCATAATAGTGCCATCCACAGACCCCCCACCCCTTAACAGTGATTAAACATGCCCCCCTCACTCCTAATATTACGGTACACCCTAACAGCTTCTGTAAAACGCAGGCAGGCAGGCCGGGCGGCCGGCGCGTCACTCACTGACGTCACATGCCTGCGCCGCCTGCTTCATTCATAAAGTAGGCGGCGCAGGCACGTGACATCAGGGAGTTACGCTGCCGCCCGCCCGGCCTGCCTGCCTGCGTTTTAGAGAAGTTGTTAGGGTGTACGGTAATATTAAAAGTGGGGGGGGGCATGTTTAATCACTTTTAATTGAATGAGACATTTTATATTTGTATAGTGCAGCACTGGAGCGGCGGGGCCGGAGTACAGTGACTGCACCGCCCCCGCCGCAATTGCCGGCCCCCAGCTTCTCCTCCCAGTCCCTCCCCGCTCGGGGGGGAAAAAGTGCGTCTTATGGAGCGAAAAATACGGTATGTTCTCCTCATCTCTTTTTGAGGAGTCTATTTGTTCGACCAATATAAAAATTTTCGCAAGGACAGGTAATCGCATAGATTACGCCTGAGCTGTTACACGAAATGAAATCTCTTATGTCATGTACATATGACCCTTTAGAGTTTTTCACCTGTGTTTGTTTTTTCATTTTTGGTGATTTTTTTGCATCCCGGACATTTTTTACAAGGAAAAAAGTCTTTTAATCTACCATCTATTCTACCGTCTTTTTTATTATTTATATCATTCCTATTCATTTTGTTCATGCCAATGCATTTACTGGTTGGTGCTATGGTGTTCCCAATATTTCTAGCTCTGCGATAGATGAATCTTGGGGCCTTTGACATAAGGTCTCCTATTATTTTATCTCCTTTTAGGACTTCCCAATACCTATTGATTATTTTCTTGAATTTTGAGACCTGACTGTTATAAGGCATAATTATTGGTGGGATGATCCACATTTCTTCTTTCTCAGGATACTTCTTTTTTCTTTTCCCGTCCTCCAGAAGTCTATGTCTATCTAGATGTCCTATCTCTGTTCTACATCTTATTTGTTTTCCCTGGTCATATCCCTTCAGTTCGAACCTATTCTGCATACATTTTGCTTCTTCTTCATAGTGTTCTTTTTTGTGCAGTTCCTCCTTATTCGCATAAACTGCCTCCTCGGTACGTTTTCTAGCCACCGAGGCAGGTGGCAGCTCTCAATGGAGATGAAGCTGTTCACATCAGTTAATTTGTGTCTTACTGTATGTCGGGGTGAATTCTAGATAAAATTAATTTTTATTAGGATCATTAAAAAATTCCCGTAATGCATCTCCCCCCCTTCCCAAATAAAAATTATGTCATCGATAAAGCGATGCCACAGGACGAGGTTCGACCGGAGCCCGCCGCTGCAGTGGACTGATTGATGTTCCCACTGTCCCATGTACAGATTAGCGAACCCCGGTGCGAACCTCGTCCCCATCGCGGTCTCCCATGTCTGGAGGTAAAAATTCCCATCATATATAAAATAGTTTTTTTTCCAAAATAAACATAATACATTCCCCCAAATATTCAATTTGTTCCTTTGTCATTTTGCCTTTGGCGGTTAGGAAGAATTCCGTTG
Source organism: Bufo bufo (assembly GCF_905171765.1). Taxonomy (NCBI): domain Eukaryota; kingdom Metazoa; phylum Chordata; class Amphibia; order Anura; family Bufonidae; genus Bufo; species Bufo bufo. Next base: position 88,168,034 of record NC_053398.1, on the reverse strand, counting down.
CTTCACATCCTTTCCGGTTTTCAATAATGGTATACAGGGATTTGACGTCTAATGTGCCCATTATGTAGGTGTCCTTCCATATTACATTATTCAATATTTCTAGGATATTTTTCGTATCCTTGATGTATACGGGGAGTGCTTGTGCGTATGGCTGTAGAAATTGATCCACGTATCTGTATAGTGCACTCGTAAGGCAATCTATCCCAGATACGATGGGTCTACCCGGTGGATTTATGGGATCTTTATGAATTTTGGGGTTATAGTAAAATGCCGCAATTTTCGGTTGTTGTATATGTATAAAAGTAGCTTCTTTCTTTTGCAAAAAACCTAGTGCCCTCCCTTTCTGAACAAGTTCTTTAAGTTGTTTCTTAAATAATTCCGTGGGATCATGCTTCAAACGTAGGTACGTTCTCTTGTCATTCAATATATTCATGGCCTCATTATGGTAATTGAAAACAAACTGAAATCTTTTAGGTGGAGGGAATTAAAAAAAAACTAAAATAATGTGGTTGCATAAGTGTGCACACCCTCTTATAACTGGGGATGTACAGTGGGGGAAATAATTATTTGACCCCTCACTGATTTTGTAAGTTTGTCCAATGACAAAGAAATGAAAAGTCTCAGAACAGTATCATTTCAATGGTAGGTTTATTGTAACAGTGGCAGATAGCACATCAAAAGGAAAATCGAAAAAATAACTTTAAATAAAAGATAGCAACTGATTTGCATTTCATTGAGTGAAATAAGTATTTGAACCCTCTAACAAAAAAAGACTTAATACTTGGTGGAAAAACCCTTGTTTGCAAGCACAGAGGTCAAACGTTTCTTGTAATTGATGACCAAGTTTGCGCACATTTTAGGAGGAATGTTGGTCCACTCCTCTTTGCAGATCATCTCTAAATCCCTAAGGTTTCGAGGCTGTCTCTGTGCAACTCTGAGCTTGAGCTCCCTCCATAGGTTTTCGATTGGATTAAGGTCCGGAGACTGACTAGGCCACTCCATGACCTTAATGTGCTTCTTCTTGAGCCACTCCTTTGTTGCCTTTGCTGTATGTTTTGGGTCATTGTCGTGCTGGAACACCCATCCACGACCCATTTTCAGTTTCCTGGCAGAGGGAAGGAGGTTGTCGCTCAGGATTTCACGATACATGGCTCCGTCCATTTTCCCGTTTATGCGAATAAGTTGTCCTGTGCCCTTAGCAGAAAAACACCCCCAAAGCAAAATATTTCCACCCCCATGCTTGACGGTGGGGACGGTGTTTTGGGGGTCATAGGCAGCATTTTTCTTCCTCCAAACACAGCGAGTTGAGTTAATGCCAAAGAGCTCTATTTTGGTCTCATCAGACCACAGCACCTTCTCCCAGTCACTCTCTGAATCATTCAGGTGTTCATTGGCAAACTTCAGACGGGCCTGCACATGTGCCTTCCTGAGCAGGGGGACCTTGCGAGCCCTGCAGGATTTTAATCCATTGCGGTGTAATGTGTTTCCAATGGTTTTCTTGGTGACTGTGGTCCCTGCTAATTTGAGGTCATTAACTAACTCCTCCCGTGTAGTTCTAGGATGCTTTTTCACCTTTCTCAGAACCATTGACACCCCACGAGGTGAGATCTTGCGTGGAGCCCCAGAGCGAGGTCGATTGATGGTCATTTTGTGCTCCTTCCATTTTCGAACAATCGCACCAACAGTTGTCACCTTCTCTCCCAGCTTCTTGCTAATGGTTTTGTAGCCCATTCCAGCCTTGTGCAGGTCTACAATTTTGTCTCTGACATCCTTGGACAGCTCTTTGGTCTTTCCCATGTTGGAGAGTTTGGAGTCTGCTTGATTGATTGATTCTGTGGACAGGTGTCTTTTATACAGGTGACTAGTTAAGACAGGTGTCCTTAATGAGGGTGACTAATTGAGTAGAAGTGTCTAACCACTCTGTGGGAGCCAGAACTCTTAATGGTTGGTAGGGGTTCAAATACTTATTTCACTCAATGAAATGCAAATCAGTTGCTATCTTTTATTTAAAGTTTTTTTTCCGATTTTCCTTTTGATGTGCTATCTGCCACTGTTACAATAAACCTACCATTGAAATGATACTGTTCTGAGACTTTTCATTTCTTTGTCATTGGACAAACTTACAAAATCAGTGAGGGGTCAAATAATTATTTCCCCCACTGTAGCTGTGTTCAGAATTAAGCAATCACATTTCAAATTGATAGTCATAAATTTGAGTCAATATATTTCACCTTTATTTATGAAAAAATTCCAAATTTACCAAAAATTTTGAAAAATTTGCAATTTTCTAAATTTCAATTTCTCTGCCTTTAAAACAGAAAGTGATACCTCATAAAATATTTATTACTTAACATTCCTCATATGTCTACTTTATGTTGGCATCATTTTGGAAATATCATTTTTTTTTTTTTAGGACGTTAGAAGGCTTAGAAGTTTAGAAGCAATTCTTCAAATTTTTAAGAAAATTGCCAAAACCCACTTTTTAAGGACCAGTTCAGGTCTGAAGTCACTTTGTGGGGCCTACATAGTGGATACCCCCATAAATGACCCCATTGTAGAGACTACACCCCTAAAGTTACTTAAAACCGATTTTAAAAACTTTATTAACCCTTTAGGCGTTCCACAAGAATTAAAGGAAAATGGAGATCAAATTTTGAAATTTCACTTTTTTGGCAGATTTTCCATTTTAATCCAATTTTTTCTTTAACACATCGATGATTAACAGCCAAACAAAACTCAATATTTATTACCCAGATTCTGCGGTTTACAGAAACACCCCACATGTGGTCATAAACTGCTGTGTGGGCACACGGCAGGGCGCAGAAGAAAAGGAACTCCACATAGTTTATAGATGCCATGTCCCATTTGAAGCCCCCCTGATGCACCCTTACAGTAGAAACTCCCAAGAAGTGATCCCATTTTGGAAACTAGGGGATAAGGTGCCAGTTTTGTTGGTACTATTTTTGGGTACATATGATTTTTTGATCATTTATTATAACACTTTATGGGGCAAGGTGACCAAACATTTTTTGTTGTTTTAGCAGTTTCTATTTATTTATTTTTATAGCGTTCACCTGAGGGGTTCGGTCAAGTGACATTTTTATAGAGCAGATTGTTATGGACGTGGCGATACCTAATATGTATACTTTTTCTTATTTATTAAAGTTTTACACAATAATAGCATTTTTGAAACAAAATGTTTTAATGTGTCCATGTTCTGAGAGCTATAGTTTTTTTTATTTTTTGTGAGATTTCCTTATGTAGGGGCTCATTTTTTGCGGGATGAGGTGACGGTTTTATTGGTACCATTTTGTGGGACATACGGCTTTTTGATCACATGGTGTTGAACTTTTTGTGATGTAAGGTGACAAAAATTGCTTGTTTTGACACAGTTTTTTTTTTTACGGTGTTCACCCGAGGGGTTAGGTCATGTGATATTTCTATAGAGCTGGTTTTACGGACGTGGCAATACCTAATATGTATGACTTTTTTTTATTTATTTCACTTTAACACAATAATAGCATTTTTGAAACAAAAAAAAGATGTTTTAGTGTCTCCATGTTCTAAGAGCTATAGTTTTTTTTATTTTTTTATTTGATTTTTTGATTTTCTTATGTAGGGGCTCATTTTTTGCAGGATGAGGTGACGGTTTTATTGGTACCGTTTTGTGGGACATACGCCTTTTTGATCACTTGGTGGTTTTTATTCCTTACTTGGGGAATGTTCTTTTTTATATGTGAAACCTTTATTTTATTTTATTTTTTTAACACTTTATTATTATTTTTTTTATTTTACACTTTTCGTCCCCCCTAAGGTCATACAAGACCTCTGGGGGACATTTACTTCACTTTTTCTTTTTCACTGTTGATTTCTCCTGTAACTGGGGCTGACATAGTAGCCCCAGTTACAGGAGAAATGCACCCCCCAGAGAGGCTGTACAGAGCAATACAGCGCTGTACAGCCTCAGTGCAGGGCTGATCGCGGTCTCTGAAAGACCTCACACAGCTCCTGCACTCTCCGGTCCCGGCGGAGCGCTGTGTATGCAGCGATCCAGAAGGCAGGGACACCTGGGCAACCCGATCAGCAGCTGCACGATTAGCGTGCAGCTGCAGTTTCTGAATGGACGTTCTGGAATGTCCATTCAGAAATAGAGAACCACCTCCCGGACGTTTATAGTCTACGGGCGGACGGGAGGTGGTTAAATAGGAGTCAGCATACACCTGCCATCATTTAAAGTGCCTCTGATTAACCCCAAATAAAGTTCAGCTGCTCTAGTTGGTCTTTCCTGAAATTTTCTTAGTCGCATCCCACAACAAAAGCCATGGTCCACAGAGAGCTTCCAAAGCATCAGAGGGATCTCATTGTTAAAAGGTATCAGTCAGGAGAAGGGTACAAAAGAATTTCCAAGGCATTAGATACACCATGGAACACAGTGAAGACAGTCATCATCAAGTGGAGAAAATATGGCACAACAGCGACATTACCAAGAACTGAACGTCCCTCCAAAATTGATGAAAAGACGAGAAGAAAACTGTTCTGGGAGGCTACCAAGAGGCCTACAGCAACATTAAAGGAGCTGCAGGAATATCTGGCAAGTACTGGCTGTGTGGTACATGTGACAACAATCTCCCGTATTCTTCATATATCTGGGCTATGGGGTAGAGTGGCAAGACGAAAGTCTTTTCTTATGAAGAAAAACATCCAAGCCAGGCTACATTTTGCAAAAACACATCTGAAGTCTCCCAAAAGCATGTGGGAAAAGGTGTTATGGTCTGATGAAACCAAGGTTGAACTTTTTGGCCATAATTCCAAAAGATATGTTTGGCGTAAAAACAACACATCACCAAAAGAACAACATACCCACAGTGAAGCATGGTGGTGGCAGCATCATGCCAAGGGGCTGTTTTTCTTCATCTGGAACTGGGGCCTTAGTTAAGCTAGAGGGAATTATGAACAGTTCCAAACACCAGTCAGTATTGGCACAAAACCTTCAGGCTTCTGCTAGAAAGCTGAACAAAGGAATGGCTTCACCAGAAGAAGATTAAAGTTTTGGAATGGCCCAGCCAGAGCCCAGACCTGAATCCGATTGAAAATCTGTGGGGTGATCTGAAGAGGGCTGTGCACAGGAGATGCCCCCACAATCTGACAGATTTGAAGTGTTTTTGCAAAGAAGAGTGGGCAAATCTTGCCAAGTCAAAATGTGCCATGCTCATAGACTTATACCCCAAAAGACTAAGTGCTGTAATAAAATCAAAAGGTGCTTCAACAAAGTATTAGTTTAAGGGTGTTCACATTTATGTAACCATATTATTTTATTTTTATATTTTTTTTCCCCTCTGCCTAAAAGATTTCAGTTTGTTTTTCAATTGAGTTGTACAGTTTATAGGTCACATTAAAGGTGGAAAAAAGTTCTGAAATGATTTATCTTTGTCTCATTTTTTTTTTACATCACAGAAACCTGACATTTTAACAGGGGTGTGTAGACTTTTTTTTAGATCCACTGTGTATATATATATATATATATATATATATATATATATATATATATGTGTGTGTGTGTGTGTGTGTGTGTGTATATATATATTAGGGATGTCCCGATACCATTTTTTTAAGACTGAGTACGAGTACCGATACTTTTATTTAAGTACTCACCGATACCAATTACCGATACTAATTTTAACAATAAAATACACACACATGTATTTTCTGACCACTGACCAACCAAATGGCCCAAAAACAGAACTATAACATTCCAAGGAGACATTACACTGAATGGGGGCCACAAAGAGACATTATACTGTATGGGGGCCACAAAGAGACGTTATACTGTATGGGGCAGCCACAAGGAGATGTTATACTGTATGGGGGCAGCCACAAGGAGACATTATACTGTATGGGGCGGCCACAAGGAGACGTTATACTGTATGGGGCGGCCACAAGGAGATGTTATACTGTATGGGGGCAGCCACAAGGAGACGTTACACTGTGTGGGGGCAGCCACAAGGAGACGTTATACTGTATGGGGCGGCCACAAGGAGACGTTACTCTGTATGGGGGCAGCCACAAGGAGACGTTATACTGTATGGGGCGGCCACAAGGAGACGTTATACTGTATGGGGCGGCCACAAGGAGACGTTATACTGTATGGGGGCAGCCACAAGGAGACGTTATACTGTATGGGACGGCCACAAGGAGACGTTATACTGTATGGGGTCAGCCACAAGGAGACGTTATACTGTATGGGGGCGGCCACAAGGAGATGTTATACTGTATGGGGGCCACAAGGAGATGTTATACTGTATGGGGCGGCCACAAGGAGACATACTGTAAGGAGTCAGGAAAACAATTTTTGAAGCCCCCCCTGCTCAGTATAATAGTCTTGTGGCCATCATACAGTAATGTATATTTCTTCTTGCCCTAATGCCTGCTTTTAGAGATCAATGTGCAGCTTGCAAGCAGGAAGGGAAGGACCAGGGCCATAGAAGACAGACACTATCACCAGGGACTTGCTCCTGGCAAACACAGCTCTGCTGCAGTGAATGCAGTGGAGCAGTCGGTGATGTAATTGCAGGGACTCAGAGAATCGTCTGAGAGTTTATTAGTTAAAAGAATCGAATGAGTCACCGAGTCCGTGCCAGGCTTCCTGCTCTGCTACATGCACCCTGTACACACACAGCTCCACTACATGCTATGCTAATAATGCCCCCCCTTCCCCCCGGACGGACTTACAGGGAGCCGCAGAGCAGGAAGCCTGGCAGGGACTCGGTGACACTGTCTCTGACTCATTAGATTCTTTTAAGTAATAAACTGTCAGACGATTCTCTGAGTCCCTGCACTACGCTCCCTGTGCTGTGAGTCTCTGATTGGTTGGAGGGCGGGGAGGGGCGGGGCGGGGCTAGCTTCCACTGTCGGCTCCTATTACACAGTGCCTGCTGCTGCCCTCTGAAGCTGTATCAGCTGTGCGAGGTGCAGGGGCAGGCCGCGGACTGACACAGACACACAGAAGCGGCACACAGGTATCGGCAGTGGTATCGGGGACATTTGCACGAGTACATGTACTCGTGCAAATGCCCGGTATCGGTCCCGATACCGATACTGGTATCGGTATCGGGACATCCCTAATATATATATATATATGTGTGTGTATATATATATATGTGTCTGTGTATTTATACACTGCTCAAAAAAATAAAGGGAACACTTAAACAACACAATGTAACTCCAAGTCAATCACACTTCTGTGAAATCAAACTGTCCACTTAGGAAGCAACACTGAGTGACAATCAATTTCACATGCTGTTGTGCAAATGGGATAGACAACAAGTGGAAATTATAGGCAATTAGCAAGACACCCCCAATAAAGGAGTGGTTCTGCAGGTGGTAACCACAGACCACTTCTCAGTTCCTATGCTTCCTGGCTGATGTTTTGGTCACTTTTGAATGCTGGCGATGCTTTCACTCTAGTGGTAGCATGAGACGGAGTCTACAACCCACACAAGTGGCTCAGGTAGTGCAGCTTATCCAGGATGGCACATCAATGCGAGCTGTGGCAAGAAGGTTTGCTGTGTCTGTCAGCATAGTGTCCAGAGCATGGAGGCGCTACCAGGAGACAGGCCAGTACATCAGGAGACGTGGAGGAGGCCGTAGGAGGGCGACAACCCAGCAGAAGGACCGCTACCTCCGCCTTTGTGCAAGGAGGAACAGGAGGAGCACTGCCAGAGCCCTGAAAAATGACCTCCAGCAGGCCACAAATGTACATACACTGCGTGCAGAATTATTAGGCAAATGAGTATTTTGACCACATCATCCTCTTTATGCATGTTGTCTTACTCCAAGCTGTATAGGCTCGAAAGCCTACTACCAATTAAGCATATTAGGTGATGTGCATCTCTGTAATGAGAAGGGGTGTGGTCTAATGACATCAACACCCTATATTAGGTGTGCAACTTCCTTTCCTTTGGCAAAATGGGTCAAAAGAAGGACTTGACAGGCTCAGAAAAGTCAAAAATAGTGAGATATCTTGCAGAGGGATGCAGCACTCTTAAAATTGCAAAGCTTCTGAAGCGTGATCATCGAACAATCCAGCGTTTCATTCAAAATAGTCAACAGGGTCGCAAGAAGCGTGTGGAAAAACCAAGGCGCAAAATAACTGCCCATGAACTGAGAAAAGTCAAGCGTGCAGCTGCCAAGATGCCACTTGCCACCAGTTTGGCCATATTTCAGAGCTGCAACATCACTGGAGTGCCCAAAAGCACAAGGTGTGAAATACTCTGAGACATGGCCAAGGTAAGAAAGGCTGAAAGACAACCACCACTGAACAAGACACACAAGCTGAAACGTCAAGACTGGGCCAAGAAATATCTCAAGACTGATTTTTCTAAGGTTTTATGGACTGATGAAATGAGAGTGAGTCTTGATGGGCCAGATGGATGGGCCCGTGGCTGGATTGGTAAAGGGCAGAGAGCTCCAGTCCGACTCAGACGCCAGCAAGGTGGAGGTGGAGTACTGGTTTGGGCTGGTATCATCAAAGATGAGCTTGTGGGGCCTTTTCGGGTTGAGGATGGAGTCAAGCTCAACTCCCAGTCCTACTGCCAGTTTCTGGAAGACACCTTCTTCAAGCAGTGGTACAGGAAGAAGTCTGCATCCTTCAAGAAAAACATGATTTTCATGCAGGACAATGCTCCATCACACGCGTCCAAGTACTCCACAGCGTGGCTGGCAAGAAAGGGTATAAAAGAAGAAAATCTAATGACATGGCCTCCTTGTTCACCTGATCTGAACCCCATTGAGAACCTGTGGTCCATCATCAAATGTGAGATTTACAAAGAGGGAAAACAGTACACCTCTCTGAACAGTGTCTAGGAGGCTGTGGTTGCTGCTGCACGCAATGTTGATGGTGAACAGATCAAAACACTGACAGAATCCATGGATGGCAGGCTTTTGAGTGTCCTTGCAAAGAAAGGTGGCTATATTGGTCACTGATTTGTTTTTGTTTTGTTTTTGAATGTCAGAAATGTATATTTGTGAATGTTGAGATGTTATATTGGTTTCACTGGTAAAAATAAATAATTGAAATGGGTATATATTTGTTTTTTGTTAAGTTGCCTAATAATTATGCACAGTAATAGTCACCTGCACACACAGATATCCCCCTAAAATAGCTAAAACTAAAAACAAACTAAAAACTACTTCCAAAAATATTCAGCTTTGATATTAATGAGTTTTTTGGGTTCATTGAGAACATGGTTGTTGTTCAATAATAAAATTAATCCTCAAAAATACAACTTGCCTAATAATTCTGCACTCCCTGTATGTCTGCTCAAACGGTCAGAAACAGACTCCATGAGGGTGATATGAGGGCCCGACGTCCACAGGTGGGGGTTGTGCTTACAGCCCAACACCGTGCAAGACGTTTGGCATTTGCCAGAGAACACCAAGATTGGCAAATTCGCCACTGGTGCCCTGTGCTCTTCACAGATGAAAGCAGGTTCACGCTGAGCACATGTGACAGACGTGACAGAGTCTGGAGACGCCGTGGAGAACGTTCTGCTGCCCGCAACATCCTCCAGCATGACCGGTTTGGCATTGGGTCAGTAATGGTGTGAGGTGGCATTTCTTTGGAGGGCCGCACAGCCCTCCATGTGCTCGCCAGAGGTAGCCTGACTGCCATTAGGTACCGAGATGAGATCCTTAGACCCCTTGTGAGACCATATGCTGGTGCGGTTGGCCCTGGGTTCCTCCTAATGCAAGACAATGCAAGACCTCATGTGGCTGGAGTGTGTCAGCAGTTCCTGCAAGACGAAGGCATTGATGCTATGGACTGGTCCGCCCGTTCCCCAGACCTGAATCCAATTGAGCACATCTGGGACATCATGTCTCGCTCTATCCACCAACGTCACGTTGCACCATAGACTGTCCAGGAGTTGGCAGATGCTTTAGTCCAGGTCTGGGAGGAGATCCCTCAGGAGACAGTCCGCCACCTCATCAGGAGCATGCACAGGCGTTGTAGGGAGGTTATACAGGCACGTGGAGGCCACACACACTATTGAGCCTCATTTTGACTTGTTTTAAGGACATTACATCAAAGTTGGATCAGCCTGTAGTGTGTTTTTCCACTTTAATTTTGAGTGTGACTACAAATCCAGACCTCCATGGGTTAAAAAATTTGATTTCCATTTTTTTATTTTTGTGTGATTTTGTTGTCAGCACATTCAACTATGTAAAGAACAAAGTATTTCAGAAGAATATTTAATTAATTCAGATCTAGGATGTGTTATTTTTGTGTTCCCTTTATTTTTTTGAGCAGTGTATATACACTCACCTAAAGAATTATTAGGAACACTATACTAATACGGTGTTGGACCCCCTTTTGCCTTCAGAACTGCATTAATTCTACGTGGCATTGATTCCACAAGGTGCTGATAGCATTCTTTAGAAATGTTGGCCCATATTGATAGGATAGCATCTTGTAGTTGATGGAGATTTGAGGGATGCACATCCAGGGCACGAAGCTCCCGTTCCACCACATCCCAAAGATGCTCTATTATGTGGAGATCTGGTGACTGTGGGGGCCATTTTAGTACAGTGAACTCATTGTCATGTTCAAGAAACCAATTTGAAATGATTCGATCTTTGTGACATGGTGCATTATCCTGCTGGAAGTAGCCATCAGAGGATGGGTACATGGTGGTCATGAAGGGATGGACATGGTCAGAAACAATGCTCAGGTAGCCCGTGGCATTTAAACGATGCCCAATTGGCACTAAGGGGCCTAAAGTGTGCCCAGAAAACATCCCCCACACCATTACACCACCACCACCAGCCTGCACAGTGGTAACAAGGCATGATGGATACATGTTCTCATTCTGTTTACGCCAAATTCGGACTCTACCATTTGAATGTCTCAACAGAAATCGAGACTCATCAGACCAGGCAACATTTTTCCAGTCTTCAACAGTCCAATTTTGGTGAGCTCGTGCAAATTGTAGCCTCTTTTTCCTATTTGTAGTGGAGATGAGTGGTACCCGGTGGGGTCTTCTGCTGTTGTAGCCCATCCGCCTCAAGGTTGTGCGTGTTGTGGCTTCACAAATGCTTTGCTGCATACCTCGGTTGTAACGAGTGGTTATTTCAGTCAACGTTGCTCTTCTATCAGCTTGAATCAGTCGGCCCATTCTCCTCTGACCTCTAGCATCCACAAGGCATTTTTGCCCACAGGACTGCCGCATACTGGATGTTTTTCCCTTTTCACACCATTCTTTGTAAACACTAGAAATGGTTCTGCGTGAAAATCCCAGTAACTGAGCAGATTGTGAAATATTCAGACCGGCCCCTCTGGCACCAACAACCATGCCACGCTCAAAATTGCTTAAATCACCTCTCTTTCCCATTCTGACATTCAGTTTGGAGTTCAGGAGATTGTCTTGACCAGGACCACACCCCTAAATGCATTGAAGCAACTGCCATGTGATTGGTTGACTAGATAATTGCATTAATGAGAAATAGAACAGGTGTTCCTAATAATTCTTTAGGTGAGTATATATATGTGTGTGTGTATCAAGGGTGCACCACCAATGAGGCCAGGTGAGGCGATGGCCTCAGACAGCACCGGGTAGGGGGGCAAAGAGAGGACAGTGGAGGGGCCACGAGTGCTTTTATTGTAGCAAAGGGGTTAGGTTAAGAAATTGGCATTGGAGGGGGCACCATTTCAGTTTTTTGCCTCAGGCAGCAGAAAGACTAGGTGCACACCTGGTATATATATATATTTAATAGCAGTAAATGTTGAGGGGCACTGCAAAATTCGGGAAATAACAGCCAGCGCTATATAAATCAAATATTTAATATAGTGAGCCAGTTAATACCAACAATAAAAATATACATACAGTAAAACAATGTACATACAATAAAACAATGTGTCAGATAAATCTGGACCTTGACTCCCAATACACCTCTGATCCCAAACTGTCGCAAGGGATATCGGCAATTTATAGATGGCAGTCCTTGTCTATAACTCGACAATGGGCTTCAATAGAACCAGATAAAAAGGACAAACTCTTGCTGGCAATGTAATGTCGGCACTGCACAATATCCCAAGTCTCCAGGATATGTCCCGCTTCCCCAGCAGGATGACCAGGTAGTAATAGTAGTGAAGGATATTCCTTACCACCTTCCGTCACACGCTGGATCCTCAGCTCTGTTCTCTTGCCGTTCTTACCCAACGCGGCGTCCCACGTGGTATGGAGTCTCCAACGTGACGTCTCACGTGACTCCTCGGCTTCACAGCGGTGTGATGTCAGACGCTCCCTGCCCCCTATCAGAGGATCGGACACAGTACAATTTAGATAGTCTATGAGGGAATAATCATCTCCAACATAGGTAAATCCTGGCAAATGGAAAAAGGCTCACTGTCCCAACAGAACCAGACGCGTTTCAGGGTATACACCCCTTCCTCAGTGGTATACACCCTTTCCTCACCCCTACCACTGAGGAAGGGGTGTATATCCTGAAACGCGTCTGGTTCTGTTGGGACAGTGAGCCTTTTTCCATTTGCCAGGATTTACCTACTGTATGTTGGAGATGATTATTCCCTCATAGACTATCTAAATTGTCTTGAACTGTGTCCGATCCTCTGATAGGGGGAAGGACCGCAGGGAGCGTCTGACATCACACCGCTGTGAAGCCGAGGAGTCACGTGAGACGTCATGTTGGAGACTCCATACCACGTGGGACGCCGCGTTGGGTAAGAACGGCAGGAGAACAGAGCTGAGGATCCAGCGTGTGACGGAAGGTGGTAAGGAATATCCTTCACTACTATTACTACCTGGTCATCCTGCTGGGGGAGCGGGACATATCCTGGAGACTTGGGATATTGTGCAGTGCCGACATTACATTGCCAGCAAGAGTTTGTCCTTTTTATCTGGTTCTATTGAAGCCCATTGTCGAGTTATAGACAAGGACTGCCATCTATATATTGACGATATCCCTTGCGACAGTTTGGGATCAGAGGTGTATTGGGACTCAAGGTCCAGATTTATCCGACACATTGTTTTACTGTATGTACATTGTTTTACTGTATGTATATTTTTATTGTTGGTATTAACTGGCTCACTATATTAAATATTTGATCCATATAGCGCTGGCTGTTATTTCCCGGAGTGCCCCTCATCATTTACTGCTATTTACTATTTTTCCAGACGGTGGACCAGGAGGGGAGCACCCTGATCCATTCGGCCTATAGGTAGAGTCGCTGTTTTCCATTTTTTGTATATATAGATTTGTATACCCCTGAATGAAAGGGACCCCATTCTGCTCAGACAAATGGCAGCCGCCTGCATTATTCCTGTATCACCACACCTATAACTGGTATATGGAACATATGTTTTATTGCTGTGAGAAGATGGAGACTATTAGTTTGTGTTCTCTCTGTTGCTATATCCTGGTGTCCATTCTTCCTCCTTCTGAATTTGCTGATAGAGGTGGTTATGGTGGAAAGGCCCCATTTTCCTGTCTTAGTCCCCGATTACATATACTATATATATAAGCATTCTGCCCAACTGCCATGACACGTTTAACACCCCCACCCCAACAATAATCCATTGTAGATGATTCTACTATATGTTCACCCTCCAGTCCCCTGTAAATGAATATTAGACACGACCCCGCTGTACTCGGCTGCAGGCTGAGGTGCCCGAAGAACATGAGCGGTGACTACTAGCAGCCGCGCCTCGCGCGTTACTCAGCTGCTCAGCGCCCCGCCCCCTCCGCAGTCCGCTCTCCAATAGCGTTGTTTCCAAACTCCATGCGCCGTAAGGACCCTGTGATGTCACGCAGCAGTTGGCGGCAGAACACAAGAACGCTTCTCGCTCGAGGAACGCATAGACCGGAAGTAGTTTCTGCATTGTGCGCACGGTGAGTGCTATTGCGTGCGCAGCAGCTTTAGCTTTGCAGTCAGGGTGTGAGTCGTGTGTCCGGTGTGGCTACACGAAGCTGCTGGAAGGCGTGGTGTGCCTGCAGTTGTGACCTGTGGGGGGCGCTGGTCCTGAGAGGAGAGCCCTCACATAGCAGGGTGTCATGGCAGCAGTCTACCAGAAGGCGTGTCCCTGTGGTTGGATTGGAGGGGCTATCTCCAGCACTCCCTTAGGGCTCTTTCACACTTGCGTTCTTGTCTTCCGGCATAGAGTTCCGTCGTCGGGGCTCTATGCCGGAAGAATCCTGATCAGGATTATCCTAATGCATTCTGAATGGAGAGAAATCCGTTCAGGATGCATCAGGATGTCTTCAGTTCCGGAACGGAACGTTTGTTGGCCGGAGAAAATACCGCAGCATGCTGCGCTTTTTGCTCCGGCCAAAAATCCGGAACACTTGCCGCAAGGCCGGATCCGGAATTAATGCCCATTGAAAGGCATTAATCCGGATCCGGCCTTAAGCTAAACGTCGTTTCGGCGCATTGCCGGAGCCGACATTTAGCTTTTTCAGAGTGGTTACCATGGCTGCCGGGACGCTAAAGTCCTGGCAGCCATGGTAAAGTGTAGCGGGGAGCGGGGGAGCAGCATACTTACCGTCCGTGCGGCTCCCCGGGCGCTCCAGAGTGACGTCAGGGCGCCCCAAGCGCATGGATCATGTGATCACATGGATCACGTCATCCATGCGCATGGGGCGCTCTGACGTCACTCTGGAGCGCCCGGGGAGCCGCACGGACGGTAAGTATGCTGCTCCCCCGCTCCCCACTACTACTATGGCAACCAGGACTTTAATAGCGTCCTGGCTGCCATAGTAACACTGAACGCATTTGGAAGACGGTTCCGTCTTCAAATGCTTTCAGTACACTTGCGTTTTTCCGGATCCGGCGTGTAATTCCGGCAAGTGGAGTACACGCCGGATCCGGACAACGCAAGTGTGAAAGAGGCCTTAGGGTACTTTCACACTTGCGTTTTTCTTTTCCGGCATAGAGTTCCGTCACAGGGGCTCTATACCGGAAAATAACTGATCAGTTTTATCCCCATGCATTCTGAATAGACAGCAATCCGTTCAGGATGCATCAGGATGTCTTCAGTTCAGTCATTTTGACTGATCAGGCAAAAGAGAAAACCACAGCATGCTACGGTTTTATCGCCGGCTAAAAAAAACTGAAGACTTGCCTGAATGCCGGATCCGGCATTTTTTCCCATAGGAATGTATTAGTGCCGGATCCGGCTTTCAGAATACCGTAATGCCGGATCCATCCTTTTGGTCTCCGCGTGCACAGACTGAAAAAAAGGTGAAAAAATAAATGCCGGATCCGTTTTTGCCGGATGACACCGGAAAGACGGATCCGGCATTTCAATGCATTTTTTCAACTGATCAGGCATTTTTAAGACTGATCAGGAATCCTGATCAGTCTTACTAATGCCATCAGTTAGCATACATTTTGCCTAATCCGGCAGGCAGTTCCGGCGACGGAACTGCTTGCCAGATCTCTCTGCCGCAAGTGTGAAAGTAGCCTAAGGCTACTTCGTCGCTGGAACTGCCTACCGGATCCGGCAATCCGGATGCAAACTGATGGCATTTGTCAGATGGATCCGGGTGTGGATCCGTCTACAAATGCATTGTAAGAACAGATCCGTCTCTCTGCTTGTCATGCGGATGGACGGATCCGTCTTGCAGTCTTTTTCACAGTTTTCCCGGTCCTTCAGTTGATTTGCAATGGCGGATCCGGCACTAATGCAAGTCAATGGGAATTAATGCCGGATCCGGCATTCCAGCGACTGATTAGGCATTTTGGGCGGACATAATACCGCAGCATGCCAAAACGCCTGACAGTGACTGAACGGAAGGCATACTGATGCAAACTGAACAGATTTCTATCCATTCAGAATGCATTGGGATATGCCTGATCTTGTCTTTTCCGGCATAGAGCACTTTTGACGGAACTCTATGCCGGAACAGAATAACGCAAGTGTGAAAGTACCCTAAATCCGTTTCCTGAGTATGTCTTTGGAGTGTGGGAGGAGACCCATGCTAAGACGGGGAGAACATACAAACTCCATGCAGATGTTGTCCGTGGTCGGATTCAAACCTAGGACCTCAGCGCTGCAAGGCATCAGTGCTAACCATGTCCATTTCAGGGGGGCTCCATGGGATGTGGGGTCCCTGTTCTTGTGGTCGGTGATCTGATGGTTATCCCCTATCTTGTTTCTATAACCAGAACAGGGTTAGGTCAGACACAGACGAGCGAGTTCAATGTGAGAAACTCGCAGCGTGTGGCAGTACGTTCCTGTTCTGAACTCTGCTCCTCTGACAAGATCTCATAGCATTATAATGATTTGTTATGCTGTGTGACCCCCCTAGAGACGTGAAATCTACTGAATTACACTGACCACATTATGCCAGTGTAATTCAGTAGATTTGAGGACTGTAAGGCCTTATGCACACAACCGTTGTGTGTTTTGCGGTCCGCATGGACAGCTATTGATATAACTGCCTATTCTTGTCCGCAAAACAGACAAGAATAGGACAGGTTATATTTTTTTTGCGGGCTACGGAACGGAGCAACAGATGCGGACAGCACACGGAGTGCTATCTGCATTTTTTTCGGCCCCATTGAAGTGAATGGGTCTGCACCCGAGCCGCAAAACTGCAGCTCATATGCGGACCGAAACAACGGTCGTGTGCATGAGGCCTAAGGGTTACGCAGCGTTAGAAATCAGTACAATGCTATGCGATCCTGTCAGAGGAACGGCGTTCAGAACGGGAACTCACTGCCACACACCGAGTTTCTCATATTGAACTCGCTCATCTGTGTCTGGTCTTAGGGATGATCGCTCACTGTCACTGCTTGGTTTTTATAGTAGTTCCTATGGGTAGAAAAACACAACACAGCAAATACAAATCAAATTAGGGCTGCAACGATTAATCGACTTTATCGATAATATTCGATAACGGGATTCGTTGTCGATGAATCCAGTTATCGAATAATCGCCGATTCGTTGCTATGCGGGCAGGCGGTTTACTTTAAATCAGCGCATCTTTATTTTACCTTACAATGAAGCTCCAGTAACAGGCAGGGCGGCGTAACGTCACTTACTCACGTGACGCGCCTGCTCCACCTCCTTCATTCATAAAGTGGGCGGAGCAGGTGCGTCACGTGAGTGATGTTACGCCGCCGCCCGCTCTGCCTGTTACCTGAGCTTCATTGTAAGGTAATAAAGATGCGCTGAGTAAAAGTTACTGCCAGAATAGTCTTCTGTGAGCAGCGGGGCCGGGGCTGCTATGGGGAGGGGGATCTGTGTATGGCACTGCTATGGGGAGGGGGATCTGTGTATGGCACTGCTATGGGGAGGGGGATCTGTGTATGGCACTGCTATGGGGAGGGGGATCTGTGTATGGCACTGCTATGGGGAGGGGGATCTGTGTATGGCACTGCTATGGGGAGGGGGATCTGTGTATGGCACTGCTATGGGGAGGGGGATCTGTGTATGGCACTGCTATGGGGAGGGGGATCTGTGGATGGCACTGCTATGGGGAGGGGGATCTGTGGATGGCACTGCTATGGGGAGGGGGATCTGTGGATGGCACTGTCATTGGGAAGGGGGATCTGTGGATGGCACTGTCATTGGGAAGGGGGATCTGTGCAGGGCACTGTCATCGGGAAGGGGGATCTGTGCAGGGCACTGTCATCGGGAAGGGGGATCTGTGCAGGGCACTGTCATCGGGAAGGGGGATCTGTGCAGGGCACTGTCATCGGGAAGGGGGATCTGTGCAGGGCACTGTCATCGGGAAGGGGGATCTGTGCAGGGCACTGTCATCGGGAAGGGGGATCTGTGCAGGGCACTGTCATCGGGAAGGGGGATCTGTGCAGGGCACTGTCATCGGGAAGGGGGATCTGTGCAGGGCACTGTCATCGGGAAGGGGGATCTGTGCAGGGCACTGTCATCGGGAAGGGGGATCTGTGCAGGGCACTGTCATCGGGAAGGGGGATCTGTGCAGGGCACTGTCATCGGGAAGGGGGATCTGTGCAGGGCACTGTCATCTGGAAGGGGGATCTGTGCAGGGCACTGTCATCGGGAAGGGGGATCTGTGCAGGGCACTGTCATCGGGAAGGGGGATCTGTGCTATATAGTGTCATCTATAGATCCCCCCCCACCACCGTATCAGTGCCATCCACAATTTGTTTTAATATGGCCTTTGAACATAATTTTTAAAGTAAAATCATATTAACCTCTTTGTTTTGTAATTTTGGTGTTTTTTCCCCCCGATTAATCTATTAAATTATCGACAACTAATCGATTATTCAAATAATCGTTAGCTGCAGCCCTAAATCTAATAGATAAAAACCTCTACAATTACACTGCTTAGACACAGTCCATGTGGGGGTCATTTCCTAAGACCAGCGTTGTGTGACGTACCGTCTCACTGCATGGATGCTGGGACCACAGCTAGTGTGAAATCACAGCTACAGGGGCGATAAGAGCTCGCAGAAGAGCTGACTATATTAGTATCATGCCTTTAACAAGATGTTGGGTTTATCCGCCTAGCGTAGGTTAGGTGCCCATCTCCTTTTAGTGCTCTGTTCTGGCAGAGGAGCAGACTACCGGAATTACATTCCTGCACCCCATTCACTATAATAGGATCTGGCGGATTTCCGGCTGAAATATAGACTTTTAGGGGTGAGCGAATAAACTTTGGATGGTACATCCAAAGTCGATTCGCTAAAAACTTAGTTCTTATACTGTACGGAGATCCTGGCTCTAATGAGCCGAAGTTGCACGAGAGACTTTGTGTGATAACTTTGGGAATTAAAGGGGTTGTCCGGGCTTAACCTTTTTTTCCTTTAAAAATCTAACCTGTGGAGGAAAGATTAATGATCACATACTTGCCTTCCACATTGCAGCTGATCCTGAGATCTGCTCCCAGTCACGTGGTCCCTCCAGATGGCTTTACTTTGCTTCCGGCTGAAGTCCGTCTTCTTATCTTCCTGTCTTCGCTTCCATTCTCCAGCAGGAGACGGAGTGACGTCACCACCTCCTGCTGGAGAAAGTGTCGGCCGGCAGTCTTCACAGCGCACTAGGCTGAATGCTAGTGCCCGTTTCCAGGACCGCCGGCCGCTCTCTGCAGTGTACAGGCTTCTATGTGAAGCCTGTACTGACTGTTGCACAGCGCGACGTAAGCGCTGTGCAGGAGTGACAGCATAGCGATCAGCCACAGTCACTGTTATGGGGGGCACTGTGGATGTCACTGTTGGGGCCACTTTTTTGGAGTTTCTACTCTAGGGGTGCATCAGGGGGGCTTCAAATGGGACATGGTGTCAAAAAAACTAGTCCAGCAAAATCTGCCTTCCAAAAACCGTATGGCATTCCTTTCCTTCTGCGCCCTGCCGTGTGCCCGTACAGCGCTTTACGACCACATATGGGGTGTTTCTGTAAACTACAGAATCAGGGTCATAAATATTGAGTTTTGTTTGGCTGTTAACCCTTGCTTTGTAACTGGGAAAAAAAATATTCAAATGGAAAATATGCCAAAAAAGTGAAATTTTGAAATTGTATCTCTATTTTCCATTAATTCTTGTGGAACACCTAAAGGGTTAACGACGTTTGTAAAATCAGTTTTGAATACCTTGAGGGGTGTAGTTTCTAGAATGGGGTCATTTTTGGGTGGTTTCTATTATGTAAGCTTCACAAAGTGACTTCAGACCTGAACTGGTGGTCCTTAACCCCTTAAGGACATAGGACGTACCGGTACGCCCTATTTCCCGAGTCCTTAAGGACCAAGGACGTACCGGTACGTCCTGACTTCAAATCTGTATTCCGGCGCCCCAGGGGTTAATCGGAACGGGATTTCGGCTGAAATCATTCAGCCGGCATCCCGTAACAATGCGGGGGGGGGTCATTTGACCCCCCCCGTATCGACTATCGCAGCAAACCGCAGGTCAATTCAGACCTGCGGTTTGCTGCGCTTTTTGCAGTTTCTGATGCCCGCGGTCCCTGACCGCGGGGATCAGAAACTTTAGAGTGGCTAAAATCAATATTTTTCACCCCACCCCTGCACGATTTGATGCCGGCGGGTGGTGCGGGGGGGGGGGTCGCAGGCGGTGGGGGCGTTGCGGGAGGCGGGTGGTGCGGCAGGCGGGATCGCGATCCCCCGCCCGTCTCCCCATGAACGATCGTTGGATTCTAGTGGGTATACCAGGGTGCCAGCACATTGCTGGCACCCTGGTATAAACGGCTGACATCTGTGCAGATGTCAGCCGTTTAACCCTTTCCATACCGCGGTCCGTACGGACCGCTGTATGGAAAAAGTTAACTGTCATCGGTCAGGGAGCTCCCTCCCTCTCCATCGGGGGGCTGCTGTGCCTTTGCAGCCCCCCGATGGAGAGGGAGAGAGCCCCCAGAGAGCCCCCCTCAGCTCGTGGTTACCCTTCCCCGTCTGCGAAGTTCTGAGCAGACGGGGAAGGTTCCCATGGCAACAGGACGCCTGCTCAGGCGTCCTGCTGTCCATGGTGCTGAACAGATCTGTGCTAAAAGCATAGATCTGTTCAGTGTAAGTAAAATACAGTACAGAACAATATATATTGTACTGTACTGTATTATACAGACATCAGACCCACTGGATCTTCAAGAACCAAGTGGGTCTGGGTCACAAAAATTTTAAAAAAAGTGAAAAAAGTTAAGATAAAAAAAAACAACATTTATCACTGAATAAAAATTAAAAAAATAAAATACACTACACATATTAGGTATCGCCGCGTCCGTAACGACCTGATCTATAAAATGTTCATGTTACTTTCCCTGAACGGTGAACGCCATAAAAATAAAAAAATAAAAACTATGAGAAAATTGAAATTTTGCCCACCTTACTTCCCAAAAAAGGTAATAAAAGTGATCAAAAAAGTTGCATGTACGCCAAAATAGTACCAATCAAACAGTCATCTCATCCCGCAAAAAATGAGACCCTACTCAAGATAATCGCCCAAAAACTGAAAAAACTATGGCTCTTAGACTACAGGGAGTGCAGAATTATTAGGCAAGTTGTATTTTTGAGGATTAATTTTATTATTGAACAACAACCATGTTCTCAATGAACCCAAAAAACTCATTAATATCAAAGCTGAATATTTTTGGAAGTAGTTTTTAGTTTGTTTTTAGTTTTAACTATTTTAGGGGGATATCTGTGTGTGCAGGTGACTATTATTGTGCATAATTATTAGGCAACTTAACAAAAAACAAATATATACCCATTTCAATTATTTATTTTTACCAGTGAAACCAATATAACATCTCAACATTCACAAATATACATTTCTGACATTCAAAAACAAAACAAAAACAAATCAGTGACCAATATAGCCACCTTTCTTTGCAAGGACACTCAAAAGCCTGCCATCCATGGATTCTGTCAGTGTTTTGATCTGTTCACCATCAACATTGCGTGCAGCAGCAACCACAGCCTCCCAGACACTGTTCAGAGAGGTGTACTGTTTTCCCTCCTTGTAAATCTCACATTTGATGATGGACCACAGGTTCTCAATGGGGTTCAGATCAGGTGAACAAGGAGGCCATGTCATTAGATTTTCTTCTTTTATATCCTTTCTTGCCAGCCACGCTGTGGAGTACTTGGACGCGTGTGATGGAGCATTGTCCTGCATGAAAATCATGTTTTTCTTGAAGGATGCCGACTTCTTCCTGTACCACTGCTTGAAGAAGGTGTCTTCCAGAAACTGGCAGTAGGATTGGGAGTTGAGCTTGACTCCATCCTCAACCCGAAAAGGCCCCACAAGCTCATCTTTGATGATACCAGCCCAAACCAGTACTCCACCTCCACCTTGCTGGCGTCTGAGTCGGACTGGAGCTCTCTGCCCTTTACCAATCCAGCCACGGGCCCATCCATCTGGCCCATAAAGACTCACTCTCATTTCATCAGTCCATAAAACCTTAGAAAAATCAGTCTTGAGATATTTCTTGGCCCAGTCTTGACGTTTCAGCTTGTGTGTCTTGTTCAGTGGTGGTCGTCTTTCAGCCTTTCTTACCTTGGCCATGTCTCTGAGTATTGCACACCTTGTGCTTTTGGGCACTCCAGTGATGTTGCAGCTCTGAAATATGGCCAAACTGGTGGCAAGTGGCATCTTGGCAGCTGCACGCTTGACTTTTCTCAGTTCATGGGCAGTTATTTTGCGCCTTGGTTTTTCCACACGCTTCTTGCGACCCTGTTGACTATTTTGAATGAAACGCTTGATTGTTCGATGATCACGCTTCAGAAGCTTTGCAATTTTAAGAGTGCTGCATCCCTCTGCAAGATATCTCACTATTTTTGACTTTTCTGAGCCTGTCAAGTCCTTCTTTTGACCCATTTTGCCAAAGGAAAGGAAGTTGCCTAATAATTATGCACACCTAATATAGGGTGTTGATGTCATTAGACCACACCCCTTCTCATTACAGAGATGCACATCACCTAATATGCTTAATTGGTAGTAGGCTTTCGAGCCTATGCAGCTTGGAGTAAAACAACATGCATAAAGAGGATGATGTGGTCAAAATACTCATTTGCCTAATAATTCTGCACGCAGTGTATGGAAACACTAAAACATGATTTTTTTTTGTTTCAAAAATGAAATCAATGTGTAAAACTTACATAAATAAAAAAAAAAAAGTATACATATTAGGTATCGCCGCGTCCGTATCGACCGGCTCTATAAAAATATCACATGAACTAAACCCTCAGGTGACCACCGTAAAAAAATAAAAACAAAAACGGTGTAAAAAAAAGCCATTTTTTGCTAATCTTACGTCACAAAAAGTGTAATAGCGAGCGATCAAAAAGTCATATGCACCCCAAAATAGTGCCAATCAAACCGTCATCTCATCCCGCAAAAAATGAGACCCTACTCAAGATAATCGCCCAAAAACTGAAAAAACTATGGCTCTTAGACTATGGAGACACTAAAACATTTTTTTGGTTTTAAAAATGAAGTTATTGTATAAAACTTACATAAATAAAAAAAATAGTATACATATTAGGTATCGCCGCGTCCGTGACAACCTGCTCTATAGAATTACCACATGATTAAACCTGTCAGATGAATGTTGTAAATAACAAAAAAAAAAAAACGTGCCAAAAAAGCTATTTCTTGTTACCTTGCTGCACAAAAAGTGTAATATAGAGCAACCAAAAATCATATGTACCCTAAACTAGTACCAACAAAACTGCCACCCTATCCTGTAGTTTCTAAAATGGGGTCACTTTTTTGGAGTTTCTACTCTAGGGGTGCATCAGGGGGGCTTCAAATGGGACATGGTGTCAAAAAAACAGTCCAGCAAAACCTGCCTTCCAAAAACCAAACCGTGCACCTTTCACTCTACGCCCTACTGTGTGGCCGTACAGTAGTTTACGGCCACATATGGGGTGTTTCTGTGAACAGCAGAGTCAGGGCAATAAAGATACAGTCTTGTTTGGCTGTTAACCCTTGCTTTGTTAGTGGAAAAAATGGGTTAAAATTGAAAATTAGGCAAAAAAATGAAATTCTCAAATTTCATCCCCATTTGCCAATAACTCTTGTGCAACACCTAAAGGGTTAACGACGTATGTAAAATCAGTTTTGAATACCTTGAGGGGTGTAGTTTCTTAGATGGGGTCACTTTTAGGGAGTTTCTCCTCTAGGGGTGCATCAGGGGGCTTCAAATGGGACATGGTGTAAATAAACCAGTCCATAAAAATCTGCCTTCCAAAAACCAAACGGCGCACCTTTCACTCTACGCCCCGCTGTGTGGCCGTACAGTAGTTTACGGCCACATATTGGGTGTTTCTGTAAACGGCAGAGTCAGGGCAATAAAGATACAATCTTGTTTGGCTGTTAACCCTTGCTTTGTTAGTGGAAAAAATGGGTTAAAATTAAAAATTAGACCAAAAAATGAAATTCTCAAATTTCCTCCCCATTTGCCAATAACTCTTGTGCAACCCCTAAAGGGTTAACAATGTATGCAAAATCAGTTTTGAATACCTTGAGGGGTGTAGTTTCTTAGATGGGGTCATTTTTGGGCAGTTTCTATTATGTAAGCCTCGCAAAGTGACTTCAGACCTGAACTGGTCCCTAAAAATTGAGTTTTTGTAAATTTCTGAAAAATTTCAAGATTTGCTTCTAAACTTCTAACCCTTGTAACATCCCCAAAAAATAAAATATCATTCCCAAAACAATTCAAACATGAAGTAGACATATGGGGAATGTAAAGTCATCACAATTTTTTGGGGTATTACTATGTATTACAGAAGTAGAGAAACTGAAACTTTGAAATTTGCAAATTTTTCCACATTTTTGGTAAATTAGGTATTTTTTTTGTGCAAAAAAAATAATTTTTTTGACTTCATTTTACCAGTGTCATGAAGTACAATATGTGACGAAAAAACAATCTCAGAACGGCCTGGATAAGTCAAAGCGTTTTAAAGTTATGAGCACTTAAAGTGACACTGGACAGATTTCCAAAAAATGGCCTGGTCCTTAAGGTGAAAATGAGCCCGGTCCTTAAGGGGTTAAAAAGTTGGTTTTTGAAAATTTATGAGAAATTTCAAGATTTACTTCTAAGCCTTGTAACGTCCCCAAAAAATAAAATGTCATTCCCAAAGTGATCCTAACATGAAGTAGACATATGGGAAATGTAAAGTAATAACTATTTTTGTCGGTATTAATATGTATTATAGAAGTAGAGAAATTGAAACTTGGAAATTTGCCAATTTTTCTAAATTTTGGGCAAATTTGGTATTTTTTTTTTATAAATAAAAATTAATTTTTTTGACTCCATTTTACCAGTGTCATGAAGTACAATATGTGACGAAAAAACAATCTTGGAACGGCCTTTATAAGTCAAAGCGTTTTAAAGTTATCAGCACTTAAAGTGACACTGGTCAGATTTGCAAAAAATGGCCTGGTCCTGAAGGTGAAAATGAGCCTGGTCCTTAAGGGGTTAAAAGGGTTTTCCAGGATTTTTATGCTGATGACCTACTTCTGCACAGTGCCGTACATTGTATAGTGGCTGTGCTTGGTATCGGGCTCAGCACCATTCACTTGAATGGGGCTGAGCTATTCCTAGGACACATGAACGTGTCGTCACTGGCTCAGGAGAAGCTGAGAGAAGGCTGCGGTGCTGCTGCATTCTCAAACAGCTGGTCGGCAGGGGTCCCAATCAGATACTGATCACCTGTCCGCATGCTGCGGTATTTGTCCGGCCGCCTCTCGGCATGTTTGCAGTGCTGTGGCCGGATCTCCGCCCTGTTCCCATTATAATTAATGGGGCCAGGGCGGACTTCCGGCAGCACACGAGTGCAAACGTTCGTACGGATACGGCAGGCTGTTCCCCTGCCAGACAAGCCTAACGCAAGTGTGAAAGAAGCCTTAGGCCTCATGCACACCGTTGTGTGCATCCGCGGCCGTTGTTCCGTTTTTTTTCGCATACCCATTGACTTTCAATGGGTCAGTGGAAAAATCGTAAAATGCACCGTTTTGCATCCGTGATCCGTGTTTCTTGTCCGTCAAAAATATAGGACCTGTCCTATTTTTTTGACGGACAACGGTTCACGGACCCATTCAAGTCAATGGGTCCGTGAAAAAACACGGATGCATACAAGATTGCCATCTGCGTCCGTCATCCTTGTCCGTAGGCTACTTTCACACAGACGGATCCGCTGATCCGTCTGCATAAAAACTTTTTAGATCTGATTTTTCACTTCGTGAAAACTCAGATCTGACAGTATATTCTAACACAGAGGCGTGATGGGGACGCTTCAGGTTAGAATATACTAAAAGAACTGTGTACATGACTGCCCCCTGCTGCCTGGCAGGTGCTGCCAGGCAGCAGGGGGCAGACTCCCCCCCTCCCTCCCCCCTGTATTTAACTCATTGGTGGCCAGTGCAGCCCCCTCCTCCCTCCCCTGTATTTAACTCATGTGTGGCCGGCCCCCCCTCCCTCCCTCCCTTGTATTTAACACATTGGTGGCCAGTGCGGCCGCCCCCCCCTCCCCCCCCATCATTGGTGGCAGCGGAGAGTTCCGATCGGAGTCCCAGTTTGATCGCTGGGGCTCCGATCGGTTACCATGGCAGCCAAGACGCTACTGCAGTCCTGGCTGCCATGGTTACTTAGCAATTTTAGAAGCATTATACTTACCTGCGATGTCTGTGACCGGCCGGGTGCTCCTCCTTCTGGTAAGTGAAAGGTTTGTGCGGCGCATTGCTTATAGCACAGACCTTTCACTTGCCAGTAGGAGGAGCGCCCGGCCGGTCACAGACATCGCAGGTAAGTATAATGCTTCTAAAATTGCTAAGTAACCATGGCAGCCAGGACTGCAGTAGCTTCCTGGTTGCCATGGTTACCGATCGGAGTCCCAGCAACTGGGACTCCGATCGGAACTCTCCGCTGCCACCAATGATGGGGGGTCGGTCATTTTAATTAGGGGGGGAGGGAGGGGGGGTCTGCCCCCTGCTGCCTTGCAGCACCTGCCTGGCAGCAGGGGGCAGTCATGTACACAGTTCTTTTAGTATATTCTAACCTGAAGCGTCCCCATCACCATGGGAACGCCTCTGTGTTAGAATATACTGTCGGATCTGAGTTTCACGATCTAACTCAAATCCGATGGTATATTCTAACATAGAGGCGTTCCCATGGGGATGGGGACGCTTCAAGTTAAAATATACCATCGGATTGGAGAAAACTCCGATCTGATGTTATATTAATAGGGACTCCTGACTTTACATTGAAAGTCAATGGGGGACGGATCCGTTTGCAATTGCACCATATTGTGTCAACGTCAAACGGATCCGTCCCCATTGACTTGCATTGTAAGTCAGGACGGATCAGTTTGGCTCCGCACGGCCAGGCGGACACCAAAACGACTTTTTTTTTTTCATGTCCGTGGATCCTCCAAAAATCATGGAAGACCCACGGAAGAGAAAACGGTCACGGAACAACGGAAATCCGTTTTGCGGACCGCAAAAAAAAAAGTTTGTGTGCATGAGGCCTTAGACTGTGGTGTTAGGCCTAGTTTACACATCAGTGTTTAGGACATTGTTTGTTTGGTCAGTGATTTCCATTGGGTGGAAACCAGGAGTGGAGCCTACACAGAGATAAGGTATAGATTTGCACTTGGTTTTGGCCCATAGTCACTGATCGAAATAACTGACCAAGTGCTGATAAGTACACTGACAGGTGAATTAGGGCTCATGCACATGACCGTATACCCCCCGAGACATACGGTCCGTGAGTGGGCTGTATGTCCCAGAGCGGCATACATCGTGCGCTTGGGAGTGCACAGCATCACAGATTACAATGATGCTGTGCACGTCGGGCCGCCCGCGGGGCTATTGTCCCGCACTCATATGATCTTATGAGTGCGGGGCTATTGTCCCGCACTCATATGATCTTATGAGTGCAGGACAATAGCCCCGCGGGCGGCCTGATGTGCTCAGCATCATTGTAATCTGTGATGCTGTGCACTCCCGTGCGCACGATCAATGCCCCTTCGGGGCATATGGCCCGCTCACGGACCGTATGTCTTGGAGGGCATACGGTCATGTGCATGAGCCCTTAGGCTGAGGCTTCACAGAGGGGAGTTTATCAGGTCCAGCACTATAAATTTCTGGTTTCAAAAAGTCAGAATATGATTTTGTGACTTTTTGGGTTTCGTTGCTCATAAAATTTGATATTTTTTGCATTTTTACACCAATCCATTTTTAAAGAGTGTGGGAAAGTGGGCACAGTTCGCTGTTAATTAGTTTCACTCCAGATTTATCAACTGAATTTCCTTTTATACGGACTGATAACCAGGCCAATTACTGGGGATAAGCCTTTGTATAAATGCTCGTTCCCAATAATTGCCTTGTGTAAGGGTGCTGGCACACAGTGCAGTTCTGACGTGCAGTCAGGATGCAGTTTTTTATTGTAGCTAGCTGAAATTACTTAAATGATATCCACTATGCAGAACACCAGGGGTTAATGAGGCTGCTAAACTGAAAACTGCATCCTGAATGCATGTCAGAACTGGACTGTGTGCCAGCACCCTAAGGCTGGGTTCACACTTGAGCGTTTTACAGCGCGTTCAAACACGCTGTAAAACGCTCAACACATGAAAACCAATGCTTCCCTATGGCCCTGGTTCTCACTTGAGCGTTTTACAGCGCGTTTGAACGCGCTGAAAAACGCCCTACGCTCAAACAAGTTCTTGAGCTTCTTTGGGGCGTTTTGACGCGCGTTTGTGGCCATAGGACACTGCAGTCAATCACACAAACGCGCGTTTACTATTGCAAAAAACGCGCATAAAAACACGCGTTAAACGCGCATATCAAATACGCTCAGGTCTGAACCCAGCCTAAAAGGTGTTAGCGATCAGAGGCTCCTTTATCATTCATCCGGCAACAAAAAATGTTTCAGAGCAGCAGATCGTGCGGTAAAAATGGGTGTGTGCTGCCCAGGAACAAGCAATCACTGTATCGACCGCTTGTCCAATACAGCAGAGGCGATTGCTGGATGTACATTAGTTTCTCCTCTCCACTGATGATGCAATTGGGAGCATTTGGTTCGTTCCCAATAGATGTCTGAAACATGCGTCTGTGTAAAAGGACATTGAGACTTTTTAAAAAGTCACAAAAAGTGTCTCAATCTTACTCTAGCAAAGGGGTGGGGTTAAAAGTGAAGCAACATCTCAAGTGCAACATGTCTGGCTTTCTGCTGCTTCTGGGTCAGTTCTCAGTGCCCCATAACCCTTGCCTGGCTCTCTTCTTCCTCTGGGCCAGTTCTCATGTGCCCCATGCCCAGCTCTATGCTGCCTCTGGGCCAGTTCTCATTTGCCCCATGCCCAGCTCTATGCTGCCTCTGGGCCAGTTCTCATTTGCCCCATGCCCAGCTCTATGCTGCCTCTGGGCCAGTTCTCATGTGCCCCATGCGCAGCTCTATGCTGCCTCTGGGCCAGTTCTCATGTGCCCCATGCCCAGCTCTATGCTGCCTCTGGGCCAGTTCTCAGGTTTCTTATATCTGGCTGTCTGTTGCCTCTGGACTAGTTCTCAGGTGTCCCGTGCCCGGCTCTGCTCTGCTCTCAGTTTTCAGGTGCCCTGTGTTCTATGCCTTTATTCTCCTCTGCCTCTGGGCCAGTTCTCAGGTGCCCTGTTGCCCACCTCTCCTCTGCCTCTGGGCCAGTTCTCAGGTGCCCTGTTGCCCACCTCTCCTCTGCCTCTGGGCCAGTTCTCAGGTGCTCCATTTCCCATTCCTGGTTCTTTGTTGCCTGTGCGCCAGTTTTCACGTGCCCCTTGCCTGTTTCTCTGCTGCTTCTGTGCCATTTCTGAGGTACCTCATGTCCTATGCCTGGCTCTCTACTGCCTCTGGGCCAGTTCTCAGGTGTCCAATGTCCCAAGCCCAGTTATCTGCTGCCTTGGTGCCAGTTCTCAGGTGCCCCATCCCATGCCTGGCTCTCTGCTGCCTCTGGGCCAGTTCTCAGTTGGCCGCTCTCTGCTGCCTCTAGGCCAGTTCTCAGGTGCCCTGTGTGCCATGCTCAGCTCTCCGCTGTCTCTGCCAGCTCTCTGGTGCCCTGTGTGCCATACTCGGCTCTCCTCTGCCTCTGTGCCAGTTCTCAGGTGCCCCATGTCACATGCCCGGTTGTCTGCTGCCTCTGTGCCAGTTCTCAGCTACTTCATGTCCCATAACCGGTTCTCTGCTGCTTCTGGGCCAGTTCTCAGGTGCCTGTGTCTCTTGCCCAGTTTTCCTCTGCCTCTGCACCAGTTCTCAGGTGTTTATTGCCCGGCTATCCGCTGCCTCTGGGCGAGTTCTCTGGTGCCCCATTGTGTATTGCTGGAGAAGCGCTGATGACTGTCCAGTGGCTGCTGTGTTTTCATAGCCATTGATCTGTATTTTGCCTGAAGCAGTGTTATTTGGAGGCGCCGCTTCCTGGGGACTGTTCA
Source organism: Bufo bufo (assembly GCF_905171765.1). Taxonomy (NCBI): domain Eukaryota; kingdom Metazoa; phylum Chordata; class Amphibia; order Anura; family Bufonidae; genus Bufo; species Bufo bufo. Next base: position 88,138,135 of record NC_053398.1, on the reverse strand, counting down.
CTGCATTGTTCTCACCTTCTCTATTTTTGTATCAGTTTCCATTGTCACAAAGAAGAAGTGTCATACTTAAAGATTACCAAACATCATGTGATATTTGATTAATTTGACCCAAACTATGGCAGCATAGCCCCCTGCAAAAGTGATTTTAAAGGGAACCTGTCGCCATGAAAATGGGAAATAATCTGCAGGCAGCATGTTACAGAGGAGCTGAACAGATTGATATATAGTTTTGTGGAGACAGATTGAGTATAACTTCTATTTCATTCACTTATATTACTGTTCATTCTGGGCTGTGAAGTCCAGGAGGCGGTCCTATCAGTGATTGACAGCCTGCCCTCTGACTGTGTATACAGAGATAGCTGTCAATCACTTATAGGACCATCTCCTGGACTTTACAGCCCAGAATGAGCAGGAATTTAAAGGGCTTGTCCGGGTTCAGAGCTGAAACCAGACATACCCTTATTTTCTCCCAGGCAGCCCCCCTGATGATGGCATCGGAGGCTCATGCTCCGATGCGCTCCTTTGCCCTGCACTAGATCTTTTGTTTACAATAACACACTGCCGGGCGGAAGCTCCCTCCTGGCAGTGTGTTCGGTGACGTCACTGGCTCTGATGGGCGTGCTTTAGCGCTGCTCTAGCCATTTTACTGGCTAGGGCAGCGCTAAAGCCCGCCCATCAGCTGTTTTAAAACTACAACTCCCACCATGCCCTGCTGTAGGCTGATAGCTGTAGGCCGTCCAGGCGTGCTGGGAGTTGTAGTTTTGCAACAGCTGGAGGGCCGCAGGTTGGGTATCCCTGATCTACACCATCCCCTACCAGAGTGGTTTTGTGACTACTTTTTATAAATGTCAGTAACAATTCTGGAGTGAAACTAATTAACATAGCTAACCATGCCTAATTTCCCACCAACTTTACAGAAGTAGCAAGGGTCGCTTAAAGTCACAAATGTTTGTGCAAAATGGTGCTTGCTACCAAATTTGCGGCTTTTTTTACACCACAACTCTGGCATACAGTAATGATGCTTTCTCCGCATTAAGTTGCCTGCACTGTTGTGGACTGCAGTTGTCACTAAATAGTTAAAATCAATCTTGTACTGCTATAAAAAGTCTAAGAGTATAGCCCTATTGTGCTATGACGTAATACACCACATTATGGGATGTAGAATGTTTTCTACTACTTTTTTCTTTCACATATTTAAAGAGGACCTGTCACCGCTCCTGAGATGCCTGTTTTAATGGCTTCATGCGTTCCCAATGTAACAATTCTGGAACATCTATTTTTATGGCTCTGTCATGCCGTCCCTTTATTATTTCTACTAGAAGTTATGAATGAATTGCTAGCAGTCTGCAGTAAGGGTACAGAGGGGTGTTAACAAGTTGGGGGGGGGGGGGGGGTACCTGCACAGTCTGAAAATGGAAACACTGATTGGATAGAGTCTGGGCAGGTACACACCCCCAATGCATGAAGCTATTAAAACAGGCGTGTCAGGAGTGGTGAAAGGTCCTCGATAATGGTATTGAATTGCATTTTGATTATATCATACATTTATAATAAAACTAATTTTCTTGCTCCCTCACACATTTTATACTTCTTCATTTATTCACACAGCCTGCGGTCAATAGTATGGGTCTTCAGCCTACTCAAAAGAAATTCTTCCCTATTTGCTCTTTGGACTCTATTAGCAATTTGTTCCGTTGGGAGCTGTCTCGTCCTGAGCCTGATCTTGCCCTACTATCGCTTACACTAGGCTTTGTTGAGCACTTTTTGGCAGTTAATCGTGTTGTTCCCACAAATGTGACCCAATTACCAGGGGGACTTGATGTGTTGTCAAAAATAGGTGAAGAAGGACCAAAGACAAAACGTGGAGAATCCTCAAACCAGGGGACCAGCGTTGTTATCAAGGCTGACCATGGAAAGAGAGGAGCAAGAAATGAAATTGGAAGGAAGAGAGCTTCTGGGGCAAAAGCAATAAAAGAAAAAGAGAACAACCATAAAGAAATCACAGGAAAGTCAACTAAGAAAGATTTGAGCAAATCCGCGAAAGAAGGATCTGAGGTTAAGAAAGACAAGGAAGTAGCAAGTGAAGAGTGCAGTAAGACAGCAGAGGCACCCAGGATTGTCCCTGGAAAGGAAGACGCCAGAAAAACTGATGACCGTGACAAGCCAGAGCCGACTCAACAAGGTGTTCCATATTTTCCAACCCTAGAGTTGGCAGTTATCCAGGCACTGTATGCACGATTTACAGCCCAGACGAATGGGGCAGTGGATTTGTCTTGCTATCCTCGTAAGAATCGTGCCTCAGGTCGGGAGTTAATTCGTAGGGTATCTGATGTCATCTGGAATGGCCTAAGTCGATCATACCTCAAAGACAGAGCGCATATTCAGTCACTTTTCAGCTTTGTTACAGGTGAGAACAAAGGGTGTTCACCCTGTGCACTTCAATGCCTATAACTGTTTTTGATTAAACTAGGCTTATACATTACTATTAGCTTAAAGGGAGTCTGTCAGCAGTTTTGGCCATGCTCCATGCTGTGCCGGAGCTCCACCCCCGCCCCCATTATAGTCAATGGGGACGAAGCGGCGGCACGGCGAAATAGCGGCAGGACGGATCCGACAGGGTGACCAGCCTGTCGCATCCGTCCTGCCGCTAGTGTGAAAGTACCCTAAGAAGTTTTATTCTTCCAAATTCTGCTCTTGCATGTGCCCAGGAGGCCGATCTTCACTGTGAATGAAATGCTCTCTGCATTAGGCCGAATGCACACGGCCGCGTTCCGCGGAAGAGAGCGGTCCGTGGTATGCCGGGCTGGATTCCTGTTCAGAGCAGGAGCGCACGGCGTCATTGGTTGCTATCACGCCGTGCGCTTCATGCCGCCGCTGCATTACAGTAATACACTATACGAGTGTGCCATGGTTAAAACTGCTGATAGACTCCCTTAAACCATTACATTGCAGTAAAAAGATGTTCAATAGAATTTGTACAGGGGGTAAGGGCCAGGACTAGATCATTGTTCCCACTGCTAGACATGAACTGCTCTGATCTTTATGCATGGCCTGCAAATTGCAATTATCCTTTATTTGTGACAGGCAAAAAACACCAGCACCTCCAAATAATATAAAATCAACTTGCATGTGCACGCTAGCATGTCTGACATACAAATGCAAACAAACACTGCAGGTAGCGGCTTTTAAACACAATGGGGCACATTTATTAATATTTTCATAAATAACACATAAAACTAGAGGAGGCGGGCAGAAGATGCACCATAGTGATCAGAGTGGTGCACGCCTACAGATGCTTTTCTCTTGGTTGGCTTACTTTAGGCTGAATGTGATTTAAAAAAAATATATGTTTTTGTTTAGGCACTTTTGAAAAGCCTTTTGGTGCCTTTGCTATTGTAGATCTGCCCAATGCTACATTTTCATCTTGAAAACTGCTATATCGCCAGTTGATCAGCCCTATTGGTTGGGTACTTGAAAACCTCCTTGTGTGTGCGCATAATTCTATTCCTGGTCCTACAACCTCCTATCTAATTCATAAAGCCTTATTTACACGTCTGTGATGAAATCCGTGATAAAATGGTCAGTGTTTATTCCCTGAAGGATATGTGTTTGGTCAGTTTTTCTGTTTTTTTGCTCTCTGTGTCCCACTGACACTGCAAAGCTGGAAATTAATTTTCAGAGCATCTCCAATATATGGTCCGTGAAACAGACGGTGTCCATGTTCAGTCTGTGTTTTTTACTGACCCATAGACTGTAATGGGCATAAAGGATCCATAAACACAGACAGAATATAGCATGCTTCTGTGCCTAAACCATGGACCCACTGACCGCACAGATGTATGAATACATCCATTAAAATGAATCAGTACATGTACTGTCTGTGGAGAACAAGGACAGCACACGTCAGTGGATCACTGATGTGTGAATAAGGTCTAAGTCAGACTTAAAGGCAACCTGTCATTGGGATTTTGTCTATAGAGCAGAGGACATGGGCTGCTAGATGGCTGCTAGCACATTCGCAATATCCAGTCCCCATAGCTCTGTGTGCTTTTATTGTGTAAAAACAAAAAAATTTTTTATACATATGCAAATTAACCTGAGATGAGTCCTGTCCCTGACTCATCTCACATACAGGACTCATCTCAGGTTAATTTGCATATGTATCAAAATCGTTTTTTTTTTTTTACACCATAAAAGCACACAGAGCTATAGGGACTGGGTATTGCGGATGTGCTAGCGGCCATCTAGCAACCCATGTCCTCAGCTCTATACACAAAATCCCGGTGACAGGTTCCCTTTTAAATTCTATGCACAGCCTGTTGTTTTTCATTAATAAGCAGCAGAAACGTTACAACCTATGCCACTAAGAATTATTCACTGAAGGCGGTCTTTTCCCCTACGCCCATGACAGCGCCCTTGAGAGACCGCCTCTATCCAGTACAGGCAACAGGAACTTTCGTGGGGAGCTCTTGTTTCCTGTCCTATGGATAGGACATCTGTGGAGAGCTAAGATTAGGCTGCAGGAGTCCCTGATATGAAATGATTATAGGGTTACCTGGTGAGGCATAAGACTCCACTAGGAGCTGCCTGCTAAGTCTGGGGAGCTCCTCCTCGGTCCTGGACCTTATTTTGTCAGGCTGGCATTCCTGGGCAGTCCCAGCATGACTTTTCTTTACTGTGAGCGTGATCACTGGCTTCAGGCGCTGGAGAACGCAAGCCAGTGATCACGCTCACGCTAAAGACGAGATGCAACGGCCGGGCGCGAGCGCGATTGAACTGAACGGCGCATGCACAGTCTGCAAAATGAAGGCGGTGAGTCAGGGAGCCGGGATCGCGCTGTAACTGACAGCGCATGCGCAAGAAGAGCACGGTCCCAGCATCACAGCAAGATGTCCATCACAATGTAGAGAGGAGGGGTAAGGGGCGGGCTTATTGTGCCTTGAAGCAAGGAGGCCGCTGCCCCCTTGACTTCAAGCCCGACTTGGAGAAGGCGCCAACAGACATTAAAGTCCCAATTTTCAGTTTTTAACTTATTATATTTGTTTATGTAAGCAGATTCCATATATGCCCCTCTTACCTCGGGCAGTGCAGTAATTACAGTAAAAAACTTACTTTTATTATATGTAAATTTCTTCACTACCAGCAAGTTGGGCGGACTTGCTGGTAGCCGCCGCATCCTCTGTTTGTTTGAAAAAACGCCCCCTTCTCCACTTGATTGACAGGGCCAGCGAGCGCTCTCCTCCTCTCGCTGGCCCTACCTGCAGCCTCAAATCCCGTGCCTGCGCAGTACCGGTCGTCATTCGGCGCAGGCGCTCTGAGAGAAGCACGGCCGCTCCTTCCTCAGTGCGCCTGCGCCGATGACGTCAGCCCTACACCCGGAAGAGAGGTCTACCAACTTGCTGGTAGTGAAGAAATTTACATATAATAAAAGTATGTTTTTTACTGTAATTACTGCACTGCCCGAGGTAAGAGGGGCATATATGGAATCTGCTTACATTAACAAATATAATAAGTCAAAAACTGAAAATTGGGGGTTGGGGGTGACAGAACAAATTCCATTCTGAACTTCTTGTATTTGAGTTACTGATTTAAAAGGGAACATGTCACCTGGAAAACACATATTAAACCAACCACAGTACCTTAAAGTATCCCCCAGTGTGTTGCTAATCAGGATTTTCTTTCCTCATTCTGTCTCCTCATATTTGTTAAAAATCACTGTTTTAAAGGGCTTAAAACAGTGATTTTTAACAAATATGAGGAGACAGAATGAGGAAAGAAAATCCTGATTAGCAACACACTGGGGGATACTTTAAGGTACTGTGGTTGGTTTAATATGTGTTTTCCAGGTGACAGGTTCCCTTTTTAAATCAGTAACTCAAATACAAGAAGTTCAGAATGGAATTTGTACAGTCTGCAATAAAACATCTCTTCAAAGACTGTGTAATGGCTACCATAGACATAAGAGATGCCTACTTTCACATCCCAGTTCATGTTGATTTTCAAAAATATCTCAGGGTGTCTGTGTCTATGGGAGGCCAAGTTCATCATTTACAATACAGAGCCCTTCCATTTGGAATATCTCAAGCCCCCAGGCTTTTTACAAAGTTAATGGCAGAGGTTATGGCCCACATAAGGGAAAGAGACATTTTGATTATTTCTTATTTGGACAATCTCCTGGTGGTAGCAGAGTCTTTAGATCTTTTAACCTCTCGTCTTCTAGAAGTGATGGAAATTCTAGTAAATAAATTGGGGAAAAATCAAACCTGACCCTTTGCCAGGAATGTATTTTTCTGGGGTTAATTCTCGACTCTGTAAATCTGCGTTGCATCATCGCACAGCGCAAAATATCTAGGATAACAGAAGACGTACAGGCTCTTGTAGTCTCGAACAATCGGGCAAGGAATGGCAGTTTTAGGCAGAATGAATTCCACAATACCTGCCATAAGTTGGTCCCTGTTTCGCTCCAGGACGCTTCAGTGGCAGATTCTAAGAGTGGCAGGGGTCATTTTTCCCGCTGGATGCCCCACTTCCTCTCACCCCTCAGACGATTCAGTCCCTAATCTGGTGGCTAGAACCCTTGAATCTATCTCATGGCTTCCCATGGGTCCTACAGGAGCAAGTAACCATCACCACGTAAGCCAGTCCAACCGGGTGGGGGGGGGGGGGGGGGGGGGGGGGGTTCTGCAGGGTGTGTGGAGTGTAAGAGAGAGCCAGTATTCCCAGAATATGAGGGAGTTGAGAGCAGTTCTGCTAGCCTTAAGAGGTTTCCTGCCCAGATTACAGGGGAAGGGAGTAAAAATCTTTTCAGACAACGCTACGGTGGTATCTTACCTAAACAGGCAAGGAGGGACAAGGTCAGAATGTCCTATGTCCTTAACCGCAGAAATATTTTCTCTTATCATTCCTTATGTTCCTTTTATCAAGGCAGTGCACTTAAAAGGAACAGAAAACAAGTTGGCGGATTTTCTAAGCAGAAACCATTTGGATCAGGGAGAATGGTGTCTAAATCAAGAGGTCTTCAGTCAGATAGTCCAGCTGTGAGGCCATTCTCAGGTAGACTTATTTGCAACCAGACAAAACAGGAAGTGAAGTCTCTTCTTTTCTCTAAATCCAAGAGACCTTCCGATAGGGATAGACACCTTCTTTCTTCTGTGGCCAGATCAGCTCCTGTATGCCTTCCCTCCTCTAAGACTTTTTCTGAGGGTATTGCAGAAGTTGAGGCAGGAACAGACAAGGCTCATTCTAATTGCCCCCTTCTGGCCAAGAAGAACCTGGTTCACTTCGCTGAGGAAACTGTCACTTTCATATCCCTGGATCCTTCTGTACAGGCAGGATCTGTTATTCCAGGGGCCAGTCTTCCATCTGGAAGTAAGAAACCTTCATATAGCAGCCTCGTATTTGAAGGGCAAATCTTAGAGCGTAGGGGTCTATCTAAGGAGGTTATCGCTACTCTTTTATCATGTAGGAAAGAGGTAACCTCCACTATTTACCTTAGGGTTTCGAAGGACTTCTTAAAAATTCTCTAAGGCCCTGGTTGATCCTTTGAGTCCCCCTCCTATGTCTAAAATTCTGGATTATCTACAAGAGGGTCTTAATAAGAACTTAAGACTTAGCACTCTTAAAGTGCAGGTCTCTGTCCTTAGTGCCTTTTTTGATTTCCCTATTGCCAATCATCTTTGGATTTGAAGGTTCTTTAAGGCCTCATGCACACAATTGAATCAGTGCACAACTTGAATGGGTCCGTGATTTGTCCGCCCCGCAAAAAAAATAGAACATGTTCTATTTTTTTTTTGTGGTGCGAAGACACGGACAGAAACCCCACGGAAGCACTCCGTAGTGGTTCCGTGCCTCTGTTCCGCACCGCAGCTCCGGATTGCGGACCCATTCAAGTGAATGGGTCCGCATCCGTGATGCGGGGAGCACACGGCCGGTGCCCGCATATTGTAGACCCACTGTTTGCGGGCTGCAATACGGCCGGGCAACGGCCATGTGCATGAAGCCTAAGGCAGTTGGTAGAATTAAGCCTGTTATCAAGTTTTCTGTTCCCCCTTGGGATCTTTAATCTAGTTTTGTCTAGGATGATGGAGTCTCCTTTAGAACCTCTGCAGGATTTATCTATTAGGGGTCCATTCACACGTCCGCAATTCTGTTCCGCATTTTGTGGAACGGAATTGCGGACCCATTCATTTCTGTGGGGCCACACTGTGTGCTGTCCGGATACGCATTTCCGGGTCCGCAATTTCGTTCACGAAAAAAAATAGAACATGTCCTATACTTGTCCGCAGTTGCGGACAAGATTAGGCATTTTCTATTATAGTGCTGGCGATATGCGGTCTGCAAAATTTTCAGTGGATCCGCAAAACACATACGGATGTGTGAATGGACCCTAAGACGTTTTCTTTCAAAACAGCTTTTCTTGTGGCCATCACCTCAGTTAGGAGAGTGGGTGAGATTTCTGCCTTTTCTGCTTCTCCTCCTTAGGCCTCATGTATACGACCGTTGTGTGCATCCGCGGCCGTTGTTCCGTTTTCCGTTTTTTTTCGCGGACCCATTGACTTTCAATGGGTCCGTGGAAAAATCGGAAAATGCACCGTTTGGCCTCCGCCTCCGTGATCCGTTTTTCCAGTCCGTGAAAAAAATATGACCTGTCCTATTTTTTTCACGGACCCATTCAAGTCAATGGGTCCGTGAAAAATCACGGATGCACACAAGATAGTCATCCGTGTCCGTGATCCGTGTCCGTTTTTTCCTACCATTTTCAATGCAAACTTGACTTTTGTGTTTTTTTTTTTTTTCACTTTTCATGTCCGTGGATCCTCCAAACATCAAGGAAGACCCACGGAAGAAAAAACGGTCACGGAACAACGGAAATCCGTTTTGCGGACCGCAAAAAAAAGCGGTCGTGTGCATGAGGCCTTATACTAACATTCTGAAGGACAGAGTGCTCATTAAGCCTGACCCGTCCTTTCTCCCAAAAGTGGTCTTTCTGTTTCATAGATCCCAAGATATTGTTCTCTCATCTTTGTGTCAGTCCCCAAATAATGAGAAGGAAAGGCTCCATTGTCTAGATGTCAAAAGATGCCTGTCTGAATATCTGAAAGTCACCTGTAGTCCCCGCCCTAAGCTAGTTACTATTCTAGTCTTCTCTCAAGGGTACTGTCATGGGCGTAGGGGAAATTCAGGATATATATACAGTACAGACCAAAAGTTTGGACACACCTTCTCATTCAAAGAGTTTTCTTTATTTTCATGACTATGAAAATTGTAGATTCACACTGAAGGCATCAAAACTATGAATTAACACATGTGGAATTATATACATAACAAACAAGTGTGAAACAACTGAAAATATGTCATATTCTAGGTTCTTCAAAGTAGCCACCTTTTGCTTTAATTACTGCTTTGCACACTCTTGGCATTCTCTTGATGAGCTTCAAGAGGTAGTCACCTGAAATGGTTTTCACTTCACAGGTGTGCCCTGTCAGGTTTAATAAGTGGGATTTCTTGCCTTATAAATGGGGTTGGGACCATCAGTTGCGTTGAGGAGAAGTCAGGTGGATACACAGCTGATAGTCCTACTGAATAGACTGTTAGCTGCTTTTTTCTTGCCATAATACTAATTCTAAGTAAAGAAAAACGAGTGGCCATCATTACTTTAAGAAATGAAGGTCAGTCAGTCAGCCGAAAAATTGGGAAAACTTTGAAAGTAAGAGCTATTTGACCATGAAGGAGAGTGATGGGGTGCTGCGCCAGATGACCTGGCCTCCACAGTCACCGGACCTGAACCCAATCGAGATGGTTTGGGGTGAGCTGGACCGCAGAGTGAAGGCAAAAGGGCCAACAAGTGCTAAGCATCTCTGGGAACTCCTTCAAGACTGTTGGAAGACCATTTCAGGTGACTATCTTTTGAAGCTCATCAAGAGAATGCCAAGAGTGTGCAAAGCAGTAATCAAAGCAAAAGGTGGCTACTTTGAAGAACCTAGAATGACATATTTTCAGTTGTTTCACACTTGTTTGTTATGTATATAATTCCACATGTGTTACTTCATAGTTTTGATGCCTTCATAGTCATGAAAATAAAGAAAACTCTTTGAATGAGAAGGTGTGTCCAAACTTTTGGTCTGACTCTGTACTGTATGTGTGTATGTATGTATATGTTATATATATGTGTGTGTGTTTTTGTTTTAGATATGTTTAGGACAAGTTCTTGCAATTGACTGGTGCTAACCCCTATAATCATTCCATATCAGGGACTCCTGCAGACTAATCTTAGTTCTCCACAGACGTCCTATAGGGGAAGAGCCCCTCCTTAAGAGCTCCCCATGAAAGTTCCTGTCCTGAATGGAGGCAGTCTCTCAAAACGATTACCAGTAAGTGTAATCCTGAATTTCTATTCAAATTGATAAGGACTTTGATGTTCTTCTCTGTCTGTCTTAGGTACAAAGCTTGATTCTCCAGGTGTGGCATTTGCCGTCGTGGCTGCCTGTCAAGTACTTGGTCTTTCAGATGTACATCTAGCACTGTCCGAGGACCATGCTTGGGTAGTTTTTGGGAGGGATGGTGAAGAGACGGCTGAAGTAACTTGGCATGGAAAGGGTAATGAGGACAGAAGAGGGCAAACTGTGAGCCCTGGTGTAGCAGAAAAGGTGAGCTTGTGTGTAGTATGTTCACATCATTGAGGACATTCCAGGAGTCCGATACCAATGCCTTTGGTAGTTTGCTCCTGCCACCTGGTTTTGTTTTTTAATGTTTATGAAGGTCTTTTATTTCTCAGCACTTTGGACTACTGGAGCCAACTTCATTATTCTACCTGCACAGACTCACTCTATCCAATCAGTGCTGCCATTTTCAGACTAGTTACCACCCCTCTGTACCCTTACTGCAGACTACTAGCAATTCAGTCATAACCCACTGGGTATATACATCCTATCTGCACATACCCTGTGCAGATAGCACGTATATACACGTGCAAGCAGCACTTTAATCCCATCGCTGAGGACAGCATACATTAGTGACAGAAATGCTGATGTCAGCGATGTGTCACTCATGAGCTAAAAGTCAGAGGTTGCTGAGAACCAGGATCATAATCATTTCAGCCCAGGCCTTGAAAAGAGTCAAATCTACCTGAGAAGAGTCCTGGTTATTCATGTATTCCTGCTCTCCCCGACCACCTGCTGATGATTGGCAGTTCTCTCCTAGAGAGAAAGTCTTCTACCTAGTTTTCTCCCTGTCAGTCATCAGCAGGTGGACAGGGAGAGCAGGAATTCATGAATAACCAGGACTCTTCTCAGGTGGCCGGGACTCTCTTCCAGGCCCAGTCTGCAATGATTGTGATGATGGTTCTCGGCAACCACTTACATTTAACTTATAAATGACAGACCTCTGAAATGAACTCACCTGTCTCTACTTTAGGCTGCCGTTAGTATGGGCAGCATAAAGTTGATGACAGGTTCCCTTTAAAGCTCCTGCTCCTGCAATCTAGCAGGTCGGGTCCAGGCTGACAGACACAGACCTAAGGAGAAGACAGGAGCAGTTTATTACCGCTTCTGCCTTCTCCTGTACCGGCAGAAGATCGATGCAGGAGCGCAGGGGGGAAAGCAGGAAGTGGCCGAGCCTCTTCCTCTGTTAGTCGTGGAGGTCAACGCTGGGGGTGTCAGGAGCCTGTGTGTCATGCCCCCACAGGGGGCTGTTTTCCCCTGTAACTGGGTTTCCTGTGGATGCCCCAGTTACAGTGGGGAAAAAAATAAGTCTGTGTCCTCCAGAGGTCTTTTAATGACCTCCTGGGGGACATATTTGAATTTATTTTTGGCACATAATATAAGTAAAAAATACAAATAAAAAAATAATTAAAAATGCAGTCGCCCCGTTCAAACAAACCTATATCAAAATAATCGTCACAAAATAGGGAACTCATTGCAATAAATTTTGGTGTCAGTTTTAAGATTTAAGAAATAAAAAGCTATAATTAAAAAAAAAAAATCTTTTTCCTCAAAATTAAACCTAAAAAAAACATTCTAATAAGTCCCAAGTATCAAGTAAAAAAATACCAAAAATGATTTTGTTAGTCAAATAAAGTTAGACACTAAACCACCACGTGCACAAAATCACAAAAAGGTGCCTGGACATTCAGGCCTTTTTTAGGCTCTGTCATAAAAGGGTTAATAGGATTATGATACCCAGACCGTGCTGTTTTTTGTGAGCTGAGAGAAGGCCACAGTGCTACTGTGAGCTCCAGTCTCAGCTGGTAGGTCATCAGTTAAAACATTTCTGAAAACCCCTTTAAACACACAGATATGTTACTTTTCATTTTCCATGCCAATATCTATATAAAAACAGAACATGAAATCCTGCAGTTTCGCACTGGCCTCTAAGCCTAACAGGCACCACTTCTTGGTCTGTACAGATTACTTTATTTCAGTTATCTGCTCATCATTACAGGCTGCATTAGAATGACCGGTCACCCATTTAGAGATAACAGGTGATTATCAACTCCCTCATGACCTCCGCACAGAGCTTGCCTAGAAAACTCTCCTATAGAAGTCAATGGCACATGGGGTTGCTATAAATGACGTTGAGAACAGCTTGGGCAAGATGGCGACCTCATGATTGGCTTCAGAAACTAGGAAAAAAATCTACAATCAGAAAATAAAAACATGATATGTGTCGTTATATGGTTTCAACTAGTAACAGAAATGAGTCGCCGAAAATTCCCTTTTTGTCTAAGGCTACTTTCACCCTAGCATTTCTATTTTTTTCCGATATTGAGATCAGTCATAGGGTCTCAATACCGAAAAAAAAAAGCTTCCGTTTTGTCCCCATTCATTGTCAATGGGAACAAAACGTAACTGAACAGAACGGAATGCTCCAAAATGCATTCCGTTCTGTTCTCATACTGGAGAGCACCGCTGCTGACACAATAGAAAATGGATCCATCCTTCATTGACTTTAAATGAAGTTCATGACTGATCCGTCTTGGCTATGTTAAAGATAATACAACCGGATCCGTACATAACGGATGCAGATGGTTGTATTATCAGTAATGGAAGCGTTTTGCTGAGCCCTGCCGGATCCAGTGAAAACGCTTGTGTGAAAAAAGTCTAATCTGTCTTTATTTTCTGATTGTATTATTTTTATTTTTTTTCATTTCCTAACTGTTTTCTATTTCCAGATTTATCTTCGGGGAAGCCTCTTTTACGGTCAGTAGCCTGCTCTAAAATTTTGTCCAAATCAGGGCCAAACACATTGTCCATGGAATGGTAAAGATATCAGCTTATATTTACCCAGTTGTCTCCATGATGGCACAACCTGAGATTGACTTCCTCTGATAGGACAGGAAAAAAACACAGAGGTTAAGAACCCCACCCCTTCCCCTCATCACCAGTGTTTTTTCCTGTCCTGTCAAGGAAGGAATACCAGAGAGGTGTGCTGGGAGCTCGTCTGGGTTCCTAAGCTTAACTCTGCAAGTTTTTTTTTATTTTTTTGTTCCTCCTCTTTACCGGATTGTTGTTCAGGCCTGAGGTCCGTTCAGGAGGTCCGGCTCTTCCCTCCTCTGTATGCGGCCTGTGCCCGGGCCCCTCTGTGTTTGGTGGCCCCGGCGAAGCTCCCTCCTGCGGCGGTCCAGTGGGGCTTGATGCGGAGTGGATAGGCGGCCGGAGCGAGGCTAGGACGCTCTTCCCTCTGGCCGCCGGGTGATGACGTCAGACGCTGAGGGGGGCGTGGCTTAGCGTCATGACGTCGCGCGGCCGAGAGCCTGGCGGGGAAATTTAAAATTGCCATGGCGGCCTTCAGAGTGTGCCCAGCGTCTCCTCACCTGCCTGCAGTGCTTTGGCAACCAGCTGTGGACAGGACAGACTATGAGTGCCCCTACCACCGCCGGCTCTGGATTGGAGCCCCCCACTACTTTGGGTTCTGTGAGTAGCCTGTTTCAGGCGCCCCTGTATGTTTGTTTGCCCTGTAGTGGTTGACCCTTCTCTCCCTTGTGTATTACAGGGAGAAAAGGAGGAGTCCTCTTCCATTAAAGTTAAACCCAGAAAGTGTGGCCTCTGTGCTAAGCGCTTGCCTTCCTCTGGGTCTAAACTTCTATGTAAGGAGTGTACCACCTCAGTAGTCAAGTCTGAGTCATCCAGTTTGCTTGAGGAAATAAAATCCATAGTTAGAGTGGAAGTCCAGTCTGCCATGGCTGCCCGGGAGCCCACCCCCCACCGCCACATAGACCTGAGTTCTTCTAAGGATATTATGAATGTTGGGAGTGATTCCGACTCTCTTAATCCGGAATTCTCAGACTCTGAGATATTGGAAAAATCTCAGGAGTGTAATGAAGATAATGAATACAAAAAGTTTCTCTTCAATCCTGAAGATATCGATGATCTAATTAAGGCCATAAGAGCCACGATCAGGATGGAAATTCCCAGGAAACCTAGGTCTGTCCAAGAAGAAATTTTTGGGGGGCTGGGGGAGAGGCAGAGATCTGTTTTTCCTGTTCCTGATAATGTACAGAAACTCATCAAGGCAGAATGGGATAAGCCTGAAAAAGGTTCATTTATTCCTCGTGGCATAAAAAGACTGTACTTCTTTTGAAGAGGCGGATTGCACGGACTGGGAGTCCTTTACCAAAGTCGATGCTCCAGTGGCCAAGGTCGCTAAACGTACGGTCCTGCCCTTTGAGGATGCAGCCCAATTAAAAGATCCCATCGACAGAAAGGCAGAGAGCTTACTCAAAAAAACCTGGGAAGCCACTGCAGCCCTATTAAAACCAGGGGTTGCTGCGACCTGTGTAGCCTGCACCTTAGCCGTATGGTTAGAACAGTTGGAGCTACACCTAATTAACAAGACCCCTGGGGAGCAAATCCTAGATAGTCTCCCCTTACTCAGGAAGGCCACAAATTTCCTAGCAGATGCTTCCGCTGAATCGGTCAGACTGTCGGCTCGCACTGCAGTGCTCTCCAATACCATCAGGAGAGTCCTGTGGTTAAAAGCTTGGTCAGGAGATATGGCTTCTAAAAATAAGCTGATATCTTTACCATTCCATGGATAATGTGTTTGGCCCTGATTTGGACAAAATGTTAGAGCAGGCTACTGACCGTAAAAGAGGCTTCCCCGAAGGCCTCTCTCAAAGGATAGTAGATACTCTCCTACTTAGTAGGAAAACAAATACCTGTAGGTCCTACCTAAAGTCTGGAAGAAGTTCGCTGCCTGGGCGAATTCAAGGTTTAACCAATCCTCACCAGATATCCCTCTCATCTTGGAGTTTCTCCAGGATGGGTTGGATATGGGCCTCTCCCCTAATACTCTTAAAGTACAGGTTTCTGCCATAGGAGCCCTTTACAACACCAGTCTTTATGAGAATGCCTGGGTGTCTAGATTTTTAAAGGCAGCTGATAGGTTGAGACCCACAGTTAAAAACCTGGTCGCTCCCTGGAACCTGAATACTGTACTATCAAGCCTATCGGATACTCCCTTTGAGCCTTTGGATTCCCTATCCATTAAATGGCTTACCCTCAAAACCATTTTTCTAGTGGCCATTTCTTCTGCAAGAAGAGTATGTGAGCTTCAGGCCCTGTCGATTCAAGAACCCTTTATTTCCATTTTAGAGGACAAAACACTAAAACAGGAGGGTAGCACGGAAGCACTGAAAAACTATAAGGAAAAAAACAGAACATGTAAAAAACAAATAAAAGCGGCCAAACTAGAGACCGAGAGATTAATTGCCAAAGAGAGTAAAACTAACCCTAAAATGTTCTTCAATTATATAAATGTTAAAAAGTATAAATCTGAAGGTGTCGGCCCTTTAAAGAGTAATGAGGGGGAAGTCGCAGAGAGCGACGAGGAGAAAGCAAAGCTGTTAAATATTTTTTTCTCCAATGTATTCACTGAGCAAAATAAACTGTCAGATGAAATGCTGAATGTTGAAATAAATTCGCCATTAAAAGTGTCCTATCTGACCCAGAAAGAAGTACAACAGCGACTTAAAAATATCAAAATAGACAAATCGCCAGGACCGGATGGCATACGCCCCCGTATCCTAAGGGAATTAAGTAATGTCATAGCCAGACCCTTATTTCTGATATTTGCGGACTCTGTACTGACAGGGAATGTCCCACAGGATTGGCGCATGGCAAATGTGGTGCCAATATTCAAAAAGGGTCCAAAAACAGAGCCTGGAAACTATAGGCCGGTAAGTTTAACATCTGTTGTGGGTAAACTGTTTGAAGGTTTTCTGAGAGATGCTATGTTAGAGCATCTTAACGGAAATAAGCAAATAACGCCATATCAGCATGGCTTCGTGAGGGATCGGTCATGTCAAACTAATTTAATCAGTTTCTATGAGGAGGTAAGTTCTAGACTTGACAGCGGCGAATCAATGGATGTCGTGTATCTGGACTTCTCCAAAGCATTTGACACTGTAACGCATAAAAGGTTAGTATATAAAATGAGAATGCTCGGACTCGGAGAAAACGTCTGTAAGTGGGTAAGTAACTGGCTCAATGATAGAAAACAGAGGGTGGTTATTAATGGTACACACTCAGATTGGGTCACTGTCACTAGTGGAGTACCTCAGGGGTCAGTATTGGGCCCTATTCTCTTCAATATATTTATTAATGATCTTGTAGAAGGCTTGCATAGTAAAATATCAATTTTCGCAGATGACACTAAACTGTGTAAAGTAATTTACACTGATGAGGACAGTATACTACTACAGAGGGATCTGGATAGATTGGAGGCTTGGGCAGATAAGTGGCAGATGAGGTTTAACACTGACAAATGTAAAGTTATGCACATGGGAAGAAATAATGCAAGTCACCCGTACATAGTAAATGGTAAAACACTGGGTAACACTGACATGGAAAAGGATCTAGGAATTTTAATAAACAGCAAACTAAGCTGCAAAAAACAGTGTCAGGCAGCTGCTGCCAAGGCCAATAAGATAATGGGTTGCATCAAAAGGGGCATAGATGCCTGTGATGAAAACATATTCTTACTACTTTACAAATCACTGGTCAGACCACACATGGAGTACTGTGTACAGTTCTGGGCTCCTGTGAACAAGGCAGACATAGCAGAGCTGGAGAGGGTCCAGAGGAGGGCAACTAAAGTAATAACTGGAATGGGGCAACTACAGTACCCTGAAAGATTATCAAAATTAGGGTTATTCACGTTAGAAAAAAGACGACTGAGGGGAGATCTAATTACTATGTATAAATATATCAGGGGGCAGTACAGAGATCCATCCCATCATCTATTTATCCCCAGGACTGTGACTGTGACGAGGGGACATCCTCTGCGTTTGGAGGAAAGAAGGTT